>NW_026783594.1:0-300000 GCF_949774975.1 Lagenorhynchus albirostris | reverse complement strand
CAATATCGCAGAAAGTGAAAAATGGATAAAGAAGTTGTGGTACTTACGTACAAAGCAGTATCACTCAGCAATGAAATCTATGTCATCAGGCCCGTAGCAGCATAATGAGTGGATTCAGGTACGATGATTCTAACTGAAATAAGTCACACAGGAAAAGAAACATCATAAGATATCACTAATACACGGAATGTAACCTTGGCTACACAGGAACTGAATTACAAAACAGAACAGGGTCTCAAATTTAGAAACCCAACTTATGCTTGCTTAAGGGGAAAGGTGAGTTGGGGTGCTGCATAAAACCAGAGATTGAAATGAGCACAGATAAAGTTCCTTAAGCCAAATATGGAATAGACAAGAGCTACTCCTTGCTCAACGAAATGGACTCAACACCCCATATTAAATGCCTAAGAGTGTACCTGACTAGGAAGTATCTTAAAACCTATGGATTGCTATGTCTCTGAAATAGAATCAAGCGTGTGTACAGGGGCAAAAACGCAGCAGTGATAGGACTGGAGAGGTTCGGTGAGCAAATGAAGACCCTTTGAAGTCATATTGCATGGTACCCATTCCACGGGTCTCAACTCTCCAGGTTTAAGGTATTCTTCCTTCAGCTAAAACATGCATGTGGAACCCAGAGTATGATCAACCGTGTGATCGGGAGACGTGTTCCAATATGTCTCAGTTTTCGTCCCCTGGTACTCGGGTGCAACATTCCAGACGCTTTACTAACACTCTCCCGACTTGGAGAGTCAGTGCCTTTAACCTCCTGTTTGGCCCAGTTTGCAATTTCTGCGGAAGATGAACAGGAATAGGGAGAACCAATGAGAGACTAGCTGGAGGTGTCTGGACGGGCAAATTTAACTCTCATTTCCCACCAGGAAGAGGAATTAACCAAAGGCTCAGCGTGCCGTGCCGGAACCAGATTAGGGCCTGAAGCCATCCTGCGGTGTTGCGGCCAGCTCACGAGAAAGCGAGTTGAAGAAAGGAGCTCAGGGGCACTGTAATTCACAAACCTGCAGAGTTATAAATGACAGCTATCGTCCAAAAATATACTGAAGTAAGGCTGCCAAGAGGACTTGAAAGCGGGGCAGAATTGCAGGAAACCGATTTCAGGAGGTAGACTGGAATTGCATTTAAAGCATAGGAAAAGAGGCAGAACGTCCACAATGATGCACTTGGCCAAAAAGGGCGTATGCGTTTTTTCCTGAATATATTCAGGAAAAAACGCATACGCCCTTTTTGGCAAACCAAGCAAGCTTGCAAAGGAAATCTGCACTACAATGAAGTCTCACTTCCCCCCGGTCAAAAGGGCCATCTGAAAAAAGTGTAAAATCCAGAAAGGCAGGACAGGCCATGGAGAACTGGGAGCCTTGTTATGCTGATGGGCGGGATGTCAATTGCCAACAGCCACTCGGGAGAAGTGTATGGTGTTTCCTGAAACATCTAAAAAACAAAGCAACAGAGCCTAGGGCACTTCCACTTATGGTCCTATAGCTTAGGGAAATTAAAATCAAAAAGACACAGCCACCCCAAAGGTTGGGACGGCTCTGTTTACAAGAACCTGGTTTACGGTACAAGTTCAATATCGCAGAAAGTGAAAAATGGATAAAGAAGTTGTGGTACTTACGTACAATGCAGTATCACTCAGCAATGAAATCTATGTCATCAGGCCCGTAGCAGCATAATGAGTGGATTCAGGTACGATGATTCTAACTGAAATAAGTCACACAGAAAAAGAAACATCATAAGATATCACTAATACACGGAATGTAAACTTGGCTACACAGGAACTGAATTACAAAACAGAACAGGGTCTCAAATTTAGAAACCCAACTTATGCTTGCTTAAGGGGAAAGGTGAGTTGGGGTGCTGCATAAAACCAGAGATTGAAATGAGCACAGATAAAGTTCCTTAAGCCAAATATGGAATAGACAAGAGCTACTCCTTGCTCAACGAAATGGACTCAACACCCCATATTAAATGCCTAAGAGTGTACCTGACTAGGAAGTATCTTAAAACCTATGGATTGCTATGTCTCTGAAAGAGAATCAAGTGTGTGTACAGGGGCATAAACGCAGCAGTGATAGGATTGGAGAGGTTCGGTGAGCAAATGAAGACCTTTGAAGTCATATTGCATGGTACCCATTCCACGGGTCTCAACTCTCCAGGTTTAAGGTATTCTTCCTTCAGCTAAAACATGCATGTGGAACCCAGAGTATGATCAACCGTGTGATCGGGAGACGTGTTCCAATATGTCTCAGTTTTCGTCCCCTGGTACTCGGGTGCAACATGCCAGACGCTTTACTAACACTCTCCCGACTTGGAGAGTCAGTGCCTTTAACCTCCTGTTTGGCCCAGTTTGCAATTTCTGCGGAAGATGAACAGGAATAGGGAGAATCAATGAGAGACTAGCTGGAGGTGTCTGGACGGGCAAATTTAACTCTCATTTCCCACCAGGAAGAGGAATTAACCAAAGGCTCAGCGTGCCGTGCCGCAACCAGATTAGGGCCTGAAGCCATCCTGCGGTGTTGCGGCCAGCTCACGAGAAAGCGAGTTGAAGAAAGGAGCTCAGGGGCACTGTAATTCACAAACCTGCAGAGTTATAAATGACAGCTATCGTCCAAAAATATACTGAAGTAAGGCTGCCAAGAGGACTTGAAAGCGGGGCAGAATTGCAGGAAACCGATTTCAGGAGGTAGACTGGAATTGCATTGAAAGCACAGGAAAAGAGGCAGAACGTCCACAATGATGCACTTGGCCAAAAAGGGCGTATGCGTTTTTTCCTGAATATATTCAGGAAAAAACGCATACGCACTTTTTGGCCAACCAAGCAAGCTTGCAAAGGAAATCTGCACTACAATGAAGTCTCACTTCCCCCCGGTCAAAAGGGCCATCTGAAAAAAGTGTAAAATCCAGAAAGGCAGGACAGGCCATGGAGAACTGGGAGCCTTGTTATGCTGATGGGCGGGATGTCAATTGCCAACAGCCACTCGGGAGAAGTGTATGGTGTTTCCTGAAACATCTAAAAAACAAAGCAACAGAGCCTAGGGCACTTCCACTTATGGTCCTATAGCTTAGGGAAATTAAAATCAAAAGACACAGCCACCCCAAAGGTTGGGACGGCTCTGTTTACAAGAACCTGGTTTACGGTACAAGTTCAATATCGCAGAAAGTGAAAAATGGATAAAGAAGTTGTGGTACTTACGTACAATGCAGTATCACTCAGCAATGAAATCTATGTCATCAGGCCCGTAGCAGCATAACGAGTGGATTCAGGTACGATGATTCTAACTGAAATAAGTCACACAGGAAAAGAAACATCATAAGATATCACTAATACACGGAATGTAACCTTGGCTACACAGGAACTGAATTACAAAACAGAACAGGGTCTCAAATTTAGAAACCCAACTTATGCTTGCTTAAGGGGAAAGGTGAGTTGGGGTGCTGCATAAAACCAGAGATTGAAATGAGCACAGATAAAGTTCCTTAAGCCAAATATGGAATAGACAAGAGCTACTCCTTGCTCAACGAAATGGACTCAACACCCCATATTAAATGCCTAAGAGTGTACCTGACTAGGAAGTATCTTAAAACCTATGGACTGCTATGTCTCTGAAAGAGAATCAAGTGTGTGTACAGGGGCATAAACGCAGCAGTGATAGGATTGGAGAGGTTCGGTGAGCAAATGAAGACCCTTTGAAGTCATATTGCATGGTACCCATTCCACGGGTCTCAACTCTCCAGGTTTAAGGTATTCTTCCTTCAGCTAAAACATGCATGTGGAACCCAGAGTATAATCAACCGTGTGATCGGGAGACGTGTTCCAATATGTCTCAGTTTTCGTCCCCTGGTACTCGGGTGCAACATGCCAGACGCTTTACTAACACTCTCCCGACTTGGAGAGTCAGTGCCTTTAACCTCCTGTTTGGCCCAGTTTGCAATTTCTGCGGAAGATGAACAGGAATAGGGAGAACCAATGAGAGACTAGCTGGAGGTGTCTGGACGGGCAAATTTAACTCTCATTTCCCACCAGGAAGAGGAATTAACCAAAGGCTCAGCGTGCCGTGCCGGAACCAGATTAGGGCCTGAAGCCATCCTGCGGTGTTGCGGCCAGCTCACGAGAAAGCGAGTTGAAGAAAGGAGCTCAGGGGCACTGTAATTCACAAACCTGCAGAGTTATAAATGACAGCTATCGTCCAAAAATATACTGAAGTAAGGCTGCCAAGAGGACTTGAAAGCGGGGCAGAATTGCAGGAAACCGATTTCAGGAGGTAGACTGGAATTGCATTTAAAGCATAGGAAAAGAGGCAGAACGTCCACAATGATGCACTTGGCCAAAAAGGGCGTATGCGTTTTTTCCTGAATATATTCAGGAAAAAACGCATACGCCCTTTTTGGCCAACCAAGCAAGCTTGCAAAGGAAATCTGCACTACAATGAAGTCTCACTTCCCCCCGGTCAAAAGGGCCATCTGAAAAAAGTGTAAAATCCAGAAAGGCAGGACAGGCCATGGAGAACTGGGAGCCTTGTTATGCTGATGGGCGGGATGTCAATTGCCAACAGCCACTCGGGAGAAGTGTATGGTGTTTCCTGAAACATCTAAAAAACAAAGCAACAGAGCCTAGGGCACTTCCACTTATGGTCCTATAGCTTAGGGAAATTAAAATCAAAAGACACAGCCACCCCAAAGGTTGGGACGGCTCTGTTTACAAGAACCTGGTTTACGGTACAAGTTCAATATCGCAGAAAGTGAAAAATGGATAAAGAAGTTGTGGTACTTACGTACAAAGCAGTATCACTCAGCAATGAAATCTATGTCATCAGGCCCGTAGCAGCATAATGAGTGGATTCAGGTACGATGATTCTAACTGAAATAAGTCACACAGGAAAAGAAACATCATAAGATATCACTAATACACGGAATGTAACCTTGGCTACACAGGAACTGAATTACAAAACAGAACAGGGTCTCAAATTTAGAAACCCAACTTATGCTTGCTTAAGGGGAAAGGTGAGTTGGGGTGCTGCATAAAACCAGAGATTGAAATGAGCACAGATAAAGTTCCTTAAGCCAAATATGGAATAGACAAGAGCTACTCCTTGCTCAACGAAATGGACTCAACACCCCATATTAAATGCCTAAGAGTGTACCTGACTAGGAAGTATCTTAAAACCTATGGATTGCTATGTCTCTGAAAGAGAATCAAGCGTGTGTACAGGGGCATAAACGCAGCAGTGATAGGATTGGAGAGGTTCGGTGAGCAAATGAAGACCCTTTGAAGTCATATTGCATGGTACCCATTCCACGGGTCTCAACTCTCCAGGTTTAAGGTATTCTTCCTTCAGCTAAAACATGCATGTGGAACCCAGAGTATGATCAACCGTGTGATCGGGAGACGTGTTCCAATATGTCTCAGTTTTCGTCCCCTGGTACTCGGGTGCAACATGCCAGACGCTTTACTAACACTCTCCCGACTTGGAGAGTCAGTGCCTTTAACCTCCTGTTTGGCCCAGTTTGCAATTTCTGCGGAAGATGAACAGGAATAGGGAGAACCAATGAGAGACTAGCTGGAGGTGTCTGGACGGGCAAATTTAACTCTCATTTCCCACCAGGAAGAGGAATTAACCAAAGGCTCAGCGTGCCGTGCCGGAACCAGATTAGGGCCTGAAGCCATCCTGCGGTGTTGCGGCCAGCTCACGAGAAAGCGAGTTGAAGAAAGGAGCTCAGGGGCACTGTAATTCACAAACCTGCAGAGTTATAAATGACAGCTATCGTCCAAAAATATACTGAAGTAAGGCTGCCAAGAGGACTTGAAAGCGGGGCAGAATTGCAGGAAACCGATTTCAGGAGGTAGACTGGAATTGCATTTAAAGCATAGGAAAAGAGGCAGAACGTCCACAATGATGCACTTGGCCAAAAAGGGCGTATGCGTTTTTTCCTGAATATATTCAGGAAAAAACGCATACGCCCTTTTTGGCCAACCAAGCAAGCTTGCAAAGGAAATCTGCACTACAATGAAGTCTCACTTCCCCCCGGTCAAAAGGGCCATCTGAAAAAAGTGTAAAATCCAGAAAGGCAGGACAGGCCGTGGAGAACTGGGAGCCTTGTTATGCTGATGGGCGGGATGTCAATTGCCAACACCCACTCGGGAGAAGTGTATGGTGTTTCCTGAAACATCTAAAAAACAAAGCAACAGAGCCTAGGACACTTCCACTTATGGTCCTATAGCTTAGGGAAATTAAAATCAAAAAGACACAGCCACCCAAAAGGTTGGGACGGCTCTGTTTACAAGAACCTGGTTTACGGTACAAGTTCAATATCGCAGAAAGTGAAAAATGGATAAAGAAGTTGTGGTACTTACGTACAATGCAGTATCACTCAGCAATGAAATCTATGTCATCAGGCCCGTAGCAGCATAATGAGTGGATTCAGGTACGATGATTCTAACTGAAATAAGTCACACAGAAAAAGAAACATCATAAGATATCACTAATACACGGAATGTAAACTTGGCTACACAGGAACTGAATTACAAAACAGAACAGGGTCTCAAATTTAGAAACCCAACTTATGCTTGCTTAAGGGGAAAGGTGAGTTGGGGTGCTGCATAAAACCAGAGATTGAAATGAGCACAGATAAAGTTCCTTAAGCCAAATATGGAATAGACAAGAGCTACTCCTTGCTCAACGAAATGGACTCAACACCCCATATTAAATGCCTAAGAGTGTACCTGACTAGGAAGTATCTTAAAACCTATGGATTGCTATGTCTCTGAAAGAGAATCAAGTGTGTGTACAGGGGCATAAACGCAGCAGTGATAGGATTGGAGAGGTTCGGTGAGCAAATGAAGACCCTTTGAAGTCATATTGCATGGTACCCATTCCACGGGTCTCAACTCTCCAGGTTTAAGGTATTCTTCCTTCAGCTAAAACATGCATGTGGAACCCAGAGTATGATCAACCGTGTGATCGGGAGACGTGTTCCAATATGTCTCAGTTTTCGTCCCCTGGTACTCGGGTGCAACATGCCAGACGCTTTACTAACACTCTCCCGACTTGGAGAGTCAGTGCCTTTAACCTCCTGTTTGGCCCAGTTTGCAATTTCTGCGGAAGATGAACAGGAATAGGGAGAACCAATGACAGACTAGCTGGAGGTGTCTGGACGGGCAAATTTAACTCTCATTTCCCACCAGGAAGAGGAATTAACCAAAGGCTCAGCGTGCCGTGCCGCAACCAGATTAGGGCCTGAAGCCATCCTGCGGTGTTGCGGCCAGCTCACGAGAAAGCGAGTTGAAGAAAGGAGCTCAGGGGCACTGTAATTCACAAACCTGCAGAGTTATAAATGACAGCTATCGTCCAAAAATATACTGAAGTAAGGCTGCCAAGAGGACTTGAAAGCGGGGCAGAATTGCAGGAAACCGATTTCAGGAGGTAGACTGGAATTGCATTTAAAGCATAGGAAAAGAGGCAGAACGTCCACAATGATGCACTTGGCCAAAAAGGGCGTATGCGTTTTTTCCTGAATATATTCAGGAAAAAACGCATACGCCCTTTTTGGCCAACCAAGCAAGCTTGCAAAGGAAATCTGCACTACAATGAAGTCTCACTTCCCCCCGGTCAAAAGGGCCATCTGAAAAAAGTGTAAAATCCAGAAAGGCAGGACAGGCCATGGAGAACTGGGAGCCTTGTTATGCTGATGGGCGGGATGTAAATTGCCAACAGCCACTCGGGAGAAGTGTATGGTGTTTCCTGAAACATCTAAAAAACAAAGCAACAGAGCCTAGGGCACTTCCACTTATGGTCCTATAGCTTAGGGAAATTAAAATCAAAAGACACAGCCACCCCAAAGGTTGGGACGGCTCTGTTTACAAGAACCTGGTTTACGGTACAAGTTCAATATCGCAGAAAGTGAAAAATGGATAAAGAAGTTGTGGTACTTACGTACAATGCAATATCACTCAGCAATGAAATCTATGTCATCAGGCCCGTAGCAGCATAATGAGTGGATTCAGGTACGATGATTCTAACTGAAATAAGTCACACAGGAAAAGAAACATCATAAGATATCACTAATACACGGAATGTAACCTTGGCTACACAGGAACTGAATTACAAAACAGAACAGGGTCTCAAATTTAGAAACCCAACTTATGCTTGCTTAAGGGGAAAGGTGAGTTGGGGTGCTGCATAAAACCAGAGATTGAAATGAGCACAGATAAAGTTCCTTAAGCCAAATATGGAATAGACAAGAGCTACTCCTTGCTCAACGAAATGGACTCAACACCCCATATTAAATGCTTAAGAGTGTACCTGACTAGGAAGTATCTTAAAACCTATGGATTGCTATGTCTCTGAAAGAGAATCAAGGTACAGGGGCATAAACGCAGCAGTGATAGGATTGGAGAGGTTCGGTGAGCAAATGAAGACCCTTTGAAGTCATATTGCATGGTACCCATTCCACGGGTCTCAACTCTCCAGGTTGAAGGTATTCTTCCTTCAGCTAAAACATGCATGTGGAACCCAGAGTATGATCAACCGTGTGATCGGGAGACGTGTTCCAATATGTCTCAGTTTTCGTCCCCTGGTACTCGGGTGCAACATGCCAGACGCTTTACTAACACTCTCCCGACTTGGAGAGTCAGTGCCTTTAACCTCCTGTTTGGCCCAGTTTGCAATTTCTGCGGAAGATGAACAGGAATAGGGAGAACCAATGACAGACTAGCTGGAGGTGTCTGGACGGGCAAATTTAACTCTCATTTCCCACCAGGAAGAGGAATTAACCAAAGGCTCAGCGTGCCGTGCCGCAACCAGATTAGGGCCTGAAGCCATCCTGCGGTGTTGCGGCAGCTCACGAGGAAAGCGAGTTGAAGAAAGGAGCTCAGGGGGCACTGTAATTCACAAACCTGCAGAGTTATAAATGACAGCTATCGTCCAAAAATATACTGAAGTAAGGCTGCCAAGAGGACTTGAAAGCGGGGGCAGAATTGCAGGAAACCGATTTCAGGAGGTAGACTGGAATTGCATTTAAAGCATAGGAAAAGAGGCAGAACGTCCACAATGATGCACTTGGCCAAAAAGGGCGTATGCGTTTTTTCCTGAATATATTCAGGAAAAAACGCATACGCCCCTTTTTGGCCAACCAAGCAAGCTTGCAAAGGAAATCTGCACTACAATGAAGTCCTCACTTCCCCCCGGTCAAAAGGGCCATCTGAAAAAAGTGTAAAATCAGAAAGGCAGGACAGGCCATGGAGAACTGGAGCCTCTGTTTATGCTGATGGCGGGATGTAAATTGCCAACAGCCACTCGGGGAGAAAGTGTATGGTGTTTCCTGAAACATCTAAAAAACAAAGCAACAGAGCCTAGGGCACTTCCACTTATGGTCCTATAGCTTAGGGAAATTAAAATCAAAAGACACAGCCACCCCAAAGGTGGACGGCTCTGTTTACAAGAACCTGGTTTACTGTACAAGTTCAATATCGCAGAAAGTGAAAAATGGATAAAGAAGTTGTGGTACTTACGTACAATGCAGGTTTCACTCAGCAATGAAATCTATGATCATCAGGCCCGTAGCAGCATAATGAGTGGATTCAGGTACGATGATTCTAACTGAAATAAGTCACACAGGAAAAGAAACATCATAAGATATCACTAATACACGGAATGTAACCTTGGCTACACAGGAACTGATTACAAAACAGAACAGGGTCTCAAATTTAGAAACCCAACTTATGCTTGCTTAAGGGGAAAGGTGAGTTGGGGGTGCTGCATAAACCAGAGATTGAAATGAGCACAGATAAAGTTCCTTAAGCCAAATATGGAATAGACAAGAGCTACTCCTTGCTCAACGAAATGGACTCAACACCCATATTAAATGCCTAAGAGTGTACTTGACTAGGAAGTATCTTAAACCTATGGATTGCTATGTCTCTGAAAGAGAATCAAGTGTGTGTACAGGGGCATAAACGCCTCAGCAGTGATAGGATTGGAGAGGTTCGGTGAGCAAATGAAGACCCTTTGAAGTCATATTGGCATGGTACCCATTCCACGGGTCTCAACTCTCCAGTTTAAGGTATTCTTCCTTCAGCTAAAACATGCATGTGGAACCCAGAGTATGATCAACCGTGTGATCGGGGAGACGTGTTCCAATATGTCTCAGTTTTCGTCCCTGGTACTCGGGTGCAACATGCCAGACGCTTTACTAACACTCTCCCGACTTGGAGAGTCAGTGCCTTTAACCTCCTGTTTGGCCCAGTTTGCAATTTCTGCGGGAAGATGAACAGGAATAGGGAGAACCAATGAGAGACTAGCTGGAGGTGTCTGGACGGGCAAATTTAACTCTCATTTCCCACCAGGAAGAGGAATTAACCAAAGGCTCAGCGTGCCGTGCCGCAACCAGATTAGGGCCTGAAGCCATCCTGCGGTGTTGCGGCCAGCTCACGAGAAAGCGAGTTGAAGAAAGGAGCTCAGGGGCACTGTAATTCACAAACCTGCAGAGTTATAAATGACAGCTATCGTCCAAAAAATATACTGAAGTAAGGCTGCAAGAGGACTTGAAAGCGGGGCAGAATTGCAGGAAACCGATTTCAGGAGGTAGACTGGAATTGCATTTAAAGCATAGGAAAAGAGGCAGAACGTCCACAATGATGCACTTGGCCAAAAAGGGCGTATGCGTTTTTTCCTGAATATATTCAGGAAAAAACGCATACGCCCTTTTTGGCCAACCAAGCAAGCTTGCAAAGGAAATCTGCACTACAATGAAGTCTCACTTCCCCCCGGTCAAAAGGGCCATCTGAAAAAAGTGTAAAATCCAGAAAGGCAGGACAGGCCATGGAGAACTGGGAGCCTTGTTATGCTGATGGGCGGGATGTAAATTGCCAACAGCCACTCGGGAGAAGTGTATGGTGTTTCCTGAAACATCTAAAAAAACAAAGCAACAGAGCCTAGGGCACTTCCACTTATGGTAATATAGCTTAGGGAAATTAAAATCAAAAAGACACAGCCACCCCAAAGGTTGGGACGGCTCTGTTTACAAGAACCTGGTTTACGGTACAAGTTCAATATCGCAGAAAGTGAAAAATGGATAAAGAAGTTGTGGTACTTACGTACAATGCAGTATCACTCAGCAATGAAATCTATGTCATCAGGCCCGTAGCAGCATAATGAGTGGATTCAGGTTACGATGATTCTAACTGAAATAAGTCACACAGGAAAAGAAACATCATAAGATATCACTAATACACGGAATGTAACCTTGGCTACACAGGAACTGAATTACAAAACAGAACAGGTCTCAAATTAGAAACCCAACTTATGCTTGCTTAAGGGGAAGGTGAGTTGGGGTGCTGCATAAAACCAGAGATTGAAATGAGCACAGATAAAGTTCCTTAAGCCAAATATGGAATAGACAAGAGCTACTCCTTGCTCAACGAAATGGACTCAACACCCCATATTAAATGCCTAAGAGTGTACCTGACTAGGAAGTATCTTAAAACCTATGGATTGCTATGTCTCTGAAAGAGAATCAAGTGTGTGTACAGGGGCATAAACGCAGCAGTGATAGGATTGGAGAGGTTCGGTGAGCAAATGAAGACCCTTTGAAGTCATATTGCATGGTACCCATTCACTACGGGTCTCAACTCTCCAGGTTTAAGGTATTCTTCCTTCAGCTAAAACATGCATGTGGAACCCAGAGTATGATCAACCGTGTGATCGGGAGACGTGTTCCAATATGTGTCAGTTTTCGTCCCTGGTACTCGGGTGCTACATGCCAGACGCTTTACTAACACTCTCCCGACTTGGAGAGTCAGTGCCTTTAACCTCCTGTTTGGCCCAGTTTGCAATTTCTGCGGAAGATGAACAGGAATAGGGAGAACCAATGACAGACTAGCTGGAGGTGTCTGGACGGGCAAATTTAACTCTCATTTCCCACCAGGAAGAGGAATTAACCAAAGGCTCAGCGTGCCGTGCCGGACCAGATTAGGGCCTGAAGCCATCCTGCGGGTGTTGCGGCCAGCTCACGAGAAAGCGAGTTGAAGAAAGGAGCTCAGGGGCACTGTAATTCACAAACCTGCAGAGTTATAAATGACAGCTATCGTCCAAAAATATACTGAAGTAAGGCTGCCAAGAGGACTTGAAAGCGGGGCAGAATTGCAGGAAACCGATTTCAGGAGGTAGACTGGAATTGCATTTAAAGCATAGGAAAAGAGGCAGAACGTCCACAATGATGCACTTGGCCAAAAAGGGCGTATGCGTTTTTTCCTGAATATATTCAGGAAAAAACGCATACGCCCTTTTTGGCCAACCAAGCAAGCTTGCAAAGGAAATCTGCACTACAATGAAGTCTCACTTCCCCCCGGTCAAAAGGGCCATCTGAAAAAAGTGTAAAATCCAGAAAGGCAGGACAGGCCATGGAGAACTGGGAGCCTTGTTATGCTGATGGGCGGGATGTCAATTGCCAACAGCCACTCGGGAGAAGTGTATGGTGTTTCCTGAAACATCTAAAAACAAAGCAACAGAGCCTAGGGCACTTCCACTTATGGTCCTATAGCTTAGGGAAATTAAAATCAAAAGACACAGCCACCCCAAGGTTGGGACGGCTCTGTTTACAAGAACCTGGTTTACGGTACAAGTTCAATATCGCAGAAAGTGAAAAATGGATAAAGAAGTTGTTGGTACTTACGTACAATGCAGTATCACTCAGCAATGAAATCTATGTCATCAGGCCCGTAGCAGCATAATGAGTGGATTCAGGTACGATGATTCTAACTGAAATAAGTCACACAGAAAAAGAACATCATAAGATATCACTAATACACGGAATGTAACCTT
Source organism: Lagenorhynchus albirostris (assembly GCF_949774975.1). Classification (NCBI taxonomy): domain Eukaryota; kingdom Metazoa; phylum Chordata; class Mammalia; order Artiodactyla; family Delphinidae; genus Lagenorhynchus; species Lagenorhynchus albirostris. The sequence continues at coordinate 287,170 of NW_026783594.1, read as the reverse complement.
GGCTACACAGGAACTGAATTACAAAACAGAACAGGGTCTCAAATTTAGAAACCCAACTTATGCTTGCTTAAGGGGAAAGGTGAGTTGGGGTGCTGCATAAAACCTAGAGATTGAAATGAGCACAGATAAAGTTCCTTAAGCCAAATATGGAATAGACAAGAGCTACTCCTTGCTCAACGAAATGGACTCAACACCCCATATTAAATGCCTAAGAGTGTACCTGACTAGGAAGTATCTTAAAACCTATGGATTGCTATGTCTCTGAAAGAGAATCAAGTGTGTGTACAGGGGCATAAACGCAGCAGTGATAGGATTAGAGAGGTTCGGTGAGCAAATGAAGACCCTTTGAAGTCATATTGCATGGTACCCATTCCACGGGTCTCAACTCTCCAGGTTTAAGGTATTCTTCCTTCAGCTAAAACATGCATGTGGAACCCAGAGTATGATCAACCGTGTGATCGGGAGACGTGTTCCAATATGTCTCAGTTTTCGTCCCCTGGTACTCGGGTGCAACATGCCAGACGCTTTACTAACACTCTCCCGACTTGGAGAGTCAGTGCCTTTAACCTCCTGTTTGGCCCAGTTTGCAATTTCTGCGGAAGATGAACAGGAATAGGGAGAACCAATGACAGACTAGCTGGAGGTGTCTGGACGGGCAAATTTAACTCTCATTTCCCACCAGGAAGAGGAATTAACCAAAGGCTCAGCGTGCCGTGCCGGAACCAGATTAGGGCCTGAAGCCATCCTGCGGTGTTGCGGCCAGCTCACGAGAAAGCGAGTTGAAGAAAGGAGCTCAGGGGCACTGTAATTCACAAACCTGCAGAGTTATAAATGACAGCTATCGTCCAAAAATATACTGAAGTAAGGCTGCCAAGAGGACTTGAAAGCGGGGCAGAATTGCAGGAAACCGATTTCAGGAGGTAGACTGGAATTGCATTGAAAGCATAGGAAAAGAGGCAGAACGTCCACAATGATGCACTTGGCCAAAAAGGGCGTATGCGTTTTTTCCTGAATATATTCAGGAAAAAACGCATACGCCCTTTTTGGCCAACCAAGCAAGCTTGCAAAGGAAATCTGCACTACAATGAAGTCTCACTTCCCCCCGGTCAAAAGGGCCATCTGAAAAAAGTGTAAAATCCAGAAAGGCAGGACAGGCCATGGAGAACTGGGAGCCTTGTTATGCTGATGGGCGGGATGTAAATTGCCAACAGCCACTCGGGAGAAGTGTATGGTGTTTCCTGAAACATCTAAAAAACAAAGCAACAGAGCCTAGGGCACTTCCACTTATGGTCCTATAGCTTAGGGAAATTAAAATCAAAAGACACAGCCACCCCAAAGGTTGGGACGGCTCTGTTTACAAGAACCTGGTTTACGGTACAAGTTCAACATCGCAGAAAGTGAACAATGGATAAAGAAGTTGTGGTACTTACGTACAATGCAATATCACTCAGCAATGAAATCTATGTCATCAGGCCCGTAGCAGCATAATGAGTGGATTCAGGTACGATGATTCTAACTGAAATAAGTCACACAGAAAAAGAAACATCATAAGATATCACTAATACACGGAATGTAACCTTGGCTACACAGGAACTGAATTACAAAACAGAACAGGGTCTCAAATTTAGAAACCCAACTTATGCTTGCTTAAGGGGAAAGGTGAGTTGGGGTGCTGCATAAAACCAGAGATTGAAATGAGCACAGATAAAGTTCCTTAAGCCAAATATGGAATAGACAAGAGCTACTCCTTGCTCAACGAAATGGACTCAACACCCCATATTAAATGCCTAAGAGTGTACCTGACTAGGAAGTATCTTAAAACCTATGGATTGCTATGTCTCTGAAAGAGAATCAAGTGTGTGTACAGGGGCATAAACGCAGCAGTGATAGGATTGGAGAGGTTCGGTGAGCAAATGAAGACCCTTTGAAGTCATATTGCATGGTACCCATTCCACGGGTCTCAACTCTCCAGGTTTAAGGTATTCTTCCTTCAGCTAAAACATGCATGTGGAACCCAGAGTATGATCAACCGTGTGATCGGGAGACGTGTTCCAATATGTCTCAGTTTTCGTCCCCTGGTACTCGGGTGCAACATGCCAGACGCTTTACTAACACTCTCCCGACTTGGAGAGTCAGTGCCTTTAACCTCCTGTTTGGCCCAGTTTGCAATTTCTGCGGAAGATGAACAGGAATAGGGAGAACCAATGACAGACTAGCTGGAGGTGTCTGGACGGGCAAATTTAACTCTCATTTCCCACCAGGAAGAGGAATTAACCAAAGGCTCAGCGTGCCGTGCCGGAACCAGATTAGGGCCTGAAGCCATCCTGCGGTGTTGCGGCCAGCTCACGAGAAAGCGAGTTGAAGAAAGGAGCTCAGGGGCACTGTAATTCACAAACCTGCAGAGTTATAAATGACAGCTATCGTCCAAAAATATACTGAAGTAAGGCTGCCAAGAGGACTTGAAAGCGGGGCAGAATTGCAGGAAACCGATTTCAGGAGGTAGACTGGAATTGCATTGAAAGCATAGGAAAAGAGGCAGAACGTCCACAATGATGCACTTGGCCAAAAAGGGCGTATGCGTTTTTTCCTGAATATATTCAGGAAAAAACGCATACGCCCTTTTTGGCCAACCAAGCAAGCTTGCAAAGGAAATCTGCACTACAATGAAGTCTCACTTCCCCCCGGTCAAAAGGGCCATCTGAAAAAAGTGTAAAATCCAGAAAGGCAGGACAGGCCATGGAGAACTGGGAGCCTTGTTATGCTGATGGGCGGGATGTCAATTGCCAACAGCCACTCGGGAGAAGTGTATGGTGTTTCCTGAAACATCTAAAAAACAAAGCAACAGAGCCTAGGGCACTTCCACTTATGGTCCTATAGCTTAGGGAAATTAAAATCAAAAAGACACAGCCACCCCAAAGGTTGGGACGGCTCTGTTTACAAGAACCTGGTTTACGGTACAAGTTCAATATCGCAGAAAGTGAAAAATGGATAAAGAAGTTGTGGTACTTACGTACAATGCAGTATCACTCAGCAATGAAATCTATGTCATCAGGCCCGTAGCAGCATAATGAGTGGATTCAGGTACGATGATTCTAACTGAAATAAGTCACACAGGAAAAGAAACATCATCAGATATCACTAATACACGGAATGTAACCTTGGCTACACAGGAACTGAATTACAAAACAGAACAGGGTCTCAAATTTAGAAACCCAACTTATGCTTGCTTAAGGGGAAAGGTGAGTTGGGGTGCTGCATAAAACCAGAGATTGAAATGAGCACAGATAAAGTTCCTTAAGCCAAATATGGAATAGACAAGAGCTACTCCTTGCTCAACGAAATGGACTCAACACCCCATATTAAATGCCTAAGAGTGTACCTGACTAGGAAGTATCTTAAAACCTATGGATTGCTATGTCTCTGAAAGAGAATCAAGTGTGTGTACAGGGGCATAAACGCAGCAGTGATAGGATTGGAGAGGTTCGGTGAGCAAATGAAGACCCTTTGAAGTCATATTGCATGGTACCCATTCCACGGGTCTCAACTCTCCAGGTTTAAGGTATTCTTCCTTCAGCTAAAACATGCATGTGGAACCCAGAGTATGATCAACCGTGTGATCGGGAGACGTGTTCCAATATGTGTCAGTTTTCGTCCCCTGGTACTCGGGTGCAACATGCCAGACGCTTTACTAACACTCTCCCGACTTGGAGAGTCAGTGCCTTTAACCTCCTGTTTGGCCCAGTTTGCAATTTCTGCGGAAGATGAACAGGAATAGGGAGAACCAATGACAGACTAGCTGGAGGTGTCTGGACGGGCAAATTTAACTCTCATTTCCCACCAGGAAGAGGAATTAACCAAAGGCTCAGCGTGCCGTGCCGGAACCAGATTAGGGCCTGAAGCCATCCTGCGGTGTTGCGGCCAGCTCACGAGAAAGCGAGTTGAAGAAAGGAGCTCAGGGGCACTGTAATTCACAAACCTGCAGAGTTATAAATGACAGCTATCGTCCAAAAATATACTGAAGTAAGGCTGCCAAGAGGACTTGAAAGCGGGGCAGAATTGCAGGAAACCGATTTCAGGAGGTAGACTGGAATTGCATTTAAAGCATAGGAAAAGAGGCAGAACGTCCACAATGATGCACTTGGCCAAAAAGGGCGTATGCGTTTTTTCCTGAATATATTCAGGAAAAAACGCATACGCCCTTTTTGGCCAACCAAGCAAGCTTGCAAAGGAAATCTGCACTACAATGAAGTCTCACTTCCCCCCGGTCAAAAGGGCCATCTGAAAAAAGTGTAAAATCCAGAAAGGCAGGACAGGCCATGGAGAACTGGGAGCCTTGTTATGCTGATGGGCGGGATGTAAATTGCCAACAGCCACTCGGGAGAAGTGTATGGTGTTTCCTGAAACATCTAAAAAACAAAGCAACAGAGCCTAGGGCACTTCCACTTATGGTAATATAGCTTAGGGAAATTAAAATCAAAAGACACAGCCACCCCAAAGGTTGGGACAGCTCTGTTTACAAGAACCTGGTTTACGGTACAAGTTCAATATCGCAGAAAGTGAAAAATGGATAAAGAAGTTGTGGTACTTACGTACAATGCAGTATCACTCAGCAATGAAATCTATGTCATCAGGCCCGTAGCAGCATAATGAGTGGATTCAGGTACGATGATTCTAACTGAAATAAGTCACACAGGAAAAGAAACATCATAAGATATCACTAATACACGGAATGTAACCTTGGCTACACAGGAACTGAATTACAAAACAGAACAGGGTCTCAAATTTAGAAAACCAACTTATGCTTGCTTAAGGGGAAAGGTGAGTTGGGGTGCTGCATAAAACCAGAGATTGAAATGAGCACAGATAAAGTTCCTTAAGCCAAATATGGAATAGACAAGAGCTACTCCTTGCTCAACGAAATGGACTCAACACCCCATATTAAATGCCTAAGAGTGTACCTGACTAGGAAGTATCTTAAAACCTATGGATTGCTATGTCTCTGAAAGAGAATCAAGTGTGTGTACAGGGGCATAAACGCAGCAGTGATAGGATTGGAGAGGTTCGGTGAGCAAATGAAGACCCTTTGAAGTCATATTGCATGGTACCCATTCCACGGGTCTCAACTCTCCAGGTTTAAGGTATTCTTCCTTCAGCTAAAACATGCATGTGGAACCCAGAGTATGATCAACCGTGTGATCGGGAGACGTGTTCCAATATGTGTCAGTTTTCGTCCCCTGGTACTCGGGTGCAACATTCCAGACGCTTTACTAACACTCTCCCGACTTGGAGAGTCAGTGCCTTTAACCTCCTGTTTGGCCCAGTTTGCAATTTCTGCGGAAGATGAACAGGAATAGGGAGAACCAATGACAGACTAGCTGGAGGTGTCTGGACGGGCAAATTTAACTCTCATTTCCCACCAGGAAGAGGAATTAACCAAAGGCTCAGCGTGCCGTGCCGGAACCAGATTAGGGCCTGAAGCCATCCTGCGGTGTTGCGGCCAGCTCACGAGAAAGCGAGTTGAAGAAAGGAGCTCAGGGGCACTGTAATTCACAAACCTGCAGAGTTATAAATGACAGCTATCGTCCAAAAATATACTGAAGTAAGGCTGCCAAGAGGACTTGAAAGCGGGGCAGAATTGCAGGAAACCGATTTCAGGAGGTAGACTGGAATTGCATTGAAAGCATAGGAAAAGAGGCAGAACGTCCACAATGATGCACTTGGCCAAAAAGGGCGTATGCGTTTTTTCCTGAATATATTCAGGAAAAAACGCATACGCCCTTTTTGGCCAACCAAGCAAGCTTGCAAAGGAAATCTGCACTACAATGAAGTCTCACTTCCCCCCGGTCAAAAGGGCCATCTGAAAAAAGTGTAAAATCCAGAAAGGCAGGACAGGCCATGGAGAACTGGGAGCCTTGTTATGCTGATGGGCGGGATGTCAATTGCCAACAGCCACTCGGGAGAAGTGTATGGTGTTTCCTGAAACATCTAAAAAACAAAGCAACAGAGCCTAGGGCACTTCCACTTATGGTCCTATAGCTTAGGGAAATTAAAATCAAAAAGACACAGCCACCCCAAAGGTTGGGACGGCTCTGTTTACAAGAACCTGGTTTACGGTACAAGTTCAATATCGCAGAAAGTGAAAAATGGATAAAGAAGTTGTGGTACTTACGTACAATGCAGTATCACTCAGCAATGAAATCTATGTCATCAGGCCCGTAGCAGCATAATGAGTGGATTCAGGTACGATGATTCTAACTGAAATAAGTCACACAGAAAAAGAAACATCATAAGATATCACTAATACACGGAATGTAACCTTGGCTACACAGGAACTGAATTACAAAACAGAACAGGGTCTCAAATTTAGAAAACCAACTTATGCTTGCTTAAGGGGAAAGGTGAGTTGGGGTGCTGCATAAAACCAGAGATTGAAATGAGCACAGATAAAGTTCCTTAAGCCAAATATGGAATAGACAAGAGCTACTCCTTGCTCAACGAAATGGACTCAACACCCCATATTAAATGCCTAAGAGTGTACCTGACTAGGAAGTATCTTAAAACCTATGGATTGCTATGTCTCTGAAAGAGAATCAAGTGTGTGTACAGGGGCATAAACGCAGCAGTGATAGGATTGGAGAGGTTCGGTGAGCAAATGAAGACCCTTTGAAGTCATATTGCATGGTACCCATTCCACGGGTCTCAACTCTCCAGGTTTAAGGTATTCTTCCTTCAGCTAAAACATGCATGTGGAACCCAGAGTATGATCAACCGTGTGATCGGGAGACGTGTTCCAATATGTCTCAGTTTTCGTCCCCTGGTACTCGGGTGCAACATGCCAGACGCTTTACTAACACTCTCCCGACTTGGAGAGTCAGTGCCTTTAACCTCCTGTTTGGCCCAGTTTGCAATTTCTGCGGAAGATGAACAGGAATAGGGAGAACCAATGACAGACTAGCTGGAGGTGTCTGGACGGGCAAATTTAACTCTCATTTCCCACCAGGAAGAGGAATTAACCAAAGGCTCAGCGTGCCGTGCCGGAACCAGATTAGGGCCTGAAGCCATCCTGCGGTGTTGCGGCCAGCTCACGAGAAAGCGAGTTGAAGAAAGGAGCTCAGGGGCACTGTAATTCACAAACCTGCAGAGTTATAAATGACAGCTATCGTCCAAAAATATACTGAAGTAAGGCTGCCAAGAGGACTTGAAAGCGGGGCAGAATTGCAGGAAACCGATTTCAGGAGGTAGACTGGAATTGCATTTAAAGCATAGGAAAAGAGGCAGAACGTCCACAATGATGCACTTGGCCAAAAAGGGCGTATGCGTTTTTTCCTGAATATATTCAGGAAAAAACGCATACGCCCTTTTTGGCCAACCAAGCAAGCTTGCAAAGGAAATCTGCACTACAATGAAGTCTCACTTCCCCCCGGTCAAAAGGGCCATCTGAAAAAAGTGTAAAATCCAGAAAGGCAGGACAGGCCATGGAGAACTGGGAGCCTTGTTATGCTGATGGGCGGGATGTAAATTGCCAACAGCCACTCGGGAGAAGTGTATGGTGTTTCCTGAAACATCTAAAAAACAAAGCAACAGAGCCTAGGGCACTTCCACTTATGGTCCTATAGCTTAGGGAAATTAAAATCAAAAGACACAGCCACCCCAAAGGTTGGGACGGCTCTGTTTACAAGAACCTGGTTTACGGTACAAGTTCAACATCGCAGAAAGTGAACAATGGATAAAGAAGTTGTGGTACTTACGTACAATGCAATATCACTCAGCAATGAAATCTATGTCATCAGGCCCGTAGCAGCATAATGAGTGGATTCAGGTACGATGATTCTAACTGAAATAAGTCACACAGAAAAAGAAACATCATAAGATATCACTAATACACGGAATGTAACCTTGGCTACACAGGAACTGAATTACAAAACAGAACAGGGTCTCAAATTTAGAAACCCAACTTATGCTTGCTTAAGGGGAAAGGTGAGTTGGGGTGCTGCATAAAACTAGAGATTGAAATGAGCACAGATAAAGTTCCTTAAGCCAAATATGGAATAGACAAGAGCTACTCCTTGCTCAACGAAATGGACTCAACACCCCATATTAAATGCCTAAGAGTGTACCTGACTAGGAAGTATCTTAAAACCTATGGATTGCTATGTCTCTGAAAGAGAATCAAGTGTGTGTACAGGGGCATAAACGCAGCAGTGATAGGATTGGAGAGGTTCGGTGAGCAAATGAAGACCCTTTGAAGTCATATTGCATGGTACCCATTCCACGGGTCTCAACTCTCCAGGTTTAAGGTATTCTTCCTTCAGCTAAAACATGCATGTGGAACCCAGAGTATGATCAACCGTGTGATCGGGAGACGTGTTCCAATATGTCTCAGTTTTCGTCCCCTGGTACTCGGGTGCAACATGCCAGACGCTTTACTAACACTCTCCCGACTTGGAGAGTCAGTGCCTTTAACCTCCTGTTTGGCCCAGTTTGCAATTTCTGCGGAAGATGAACAGGAATAGGGAGAACCAATGACAGACTAGCTGGAGGTGTCTGGACGGGCAAATTTAACTCTCATTTCCCACCAGGAAGAGGAATTAACCAAAGGCTCAGCGTGCCGTGCCGGAACCAGATTAGGGCCTGAAGCCATCCTGCGGTGTTGCGGCCAGCTCACGAGAAAGCGAGTTGAAGAAAGGAGCTCAGGGGCACTGTAATTCACAAACCTGCAGAGTTATAAATGACAGCTATCGTCCAAAAATATACTGAAGTAAGGCTGCCAAGAGGACTTGAAAGCGGGGCAGAATTGCAGGAAACCGATTTCAGGAGGTAGACTGGAATTGCATTGAAAGCATAGGAAAAGAGGCAGAACGTCCACAATGATGCACTTGGCCAAAAAGGGCGTATGCGTTTTTTCCTGAATATATTCAGGAAAAAACGCATACGCCCTTTTTGGCCAACCAAGCAAGCTTGCAAAGGAAATCTGCACTACAATGAAGTCTCACTTCCCCCCGGTCAAAAGGGCCATCTGAAAAAAGTGTAAAATCCAGAAAGGCAGGACAGGCCATGGAGAACTGGGAGCCTTGTTATGCTGATGGGCGGGATGTAAATTGCCAACAGCCACTCGGGAGAAGTGTATGGTGTTTCCTGAAACATCTAAAAAACAAAGCAACAGAGCCTAGGGCACTTCCACTTATGGTAATATAGCTTAGGGAAATTAAAATCAAAAGACACAGCCACCCCAAAGGTTGGGACAGCTCTGTTTACAAGAACCTGGTTTACGGTACAAGTTCAATATCGCAGAAAGTGAAAAATGGATAAAGAAGTTGTGGTACTTACGTACAATGCAGTATCACTCAGCAATGAAATCTATGTCATCAGGCCCGTAGCAGCATAATGAGTGGATTCAGGTACGATGATTCTAACTGAAATAAGTCACACAGGAAAAGAAACATCATAAGATATCACTAATACACGGAATGTAACCTTGGCTACACAGGAACTGAATTACAAAACAGAACAGGGTCTCAAATTTAGAAAACCAACTTATGCTTGCTTAAGGGGAAAGGTGAGTTGGGGTGCTGCATAAAACCAGAGATTGAAATGAGCACAGATAAAGTTCCTTAAGCCAAATATGGAATAGACAAGAGCTACTCCTTGCTCAACGAAATGGACTCAACACCCCATATTAAATGCCTAAGAGTGTACCTGACTAGGAAGTATCTTAAAACCTATGGATTGCTATGTCTCTGAAAGAGAATCAAGTGTGTGTACAGGGGCATAAACGCAGCAGTGATAGGATTGGAGAGGTTCGGTGAGCAAATGAAGACCCTTTGAAGTCATATTGCATGGTACCCATTCCACGGGTCTCAACTCTCCAGGTTTAAGGTATTCTTCCTTCAGCTAAAACATGCATGTGGAACCCAGAGTATGATCAACCGTGTGATCGGGAGACGTGTTCCAATATGTGTCAGTTTTCGTCCCCTGGTACTCGGGTGCAACATGCCAGACGCTTTACTAACACTCTCCCGACTTGGAGAGTCAGTGCCTTTAACCTCCTGTTTGGCCCAGTTTGCAATTTCTGCGGAAGATGAACAGGAATAGGGAGAACCAATGACAGACTAGCTGGAGGTGTCTGGACGGGCAAATTTAACTCTCATTTCCCACCAGGAAGAGGAATTAACCAAAGGCTCAGCGTGCCGTGCCGGAACCAGATTAGGGCCTGAAGCCATCCTGCGGTGTTGCGGCCAGCTCACGAGAAAGCGAGTTGAAGAAAGGAGCTCAGGGGCACTGTAATTCACAAACCTGCAGAGTTATAAATGACAGCTATCGTCCAAAAATATACTGAAGTAAGGCTGCCAAGAGGACTTGAAAGCGGGGCAGAATTGCAGGAAACCGATTTCAGGAGGTAGACTGGAATTGCATTGAAAGCATAGGAAAAGAGGCAGAACGTCCACAATGATGCACTTGGCCAAAAAGGGCGTATGCGTTTTTTCCTGAATATATTCAGGAAAAAACGCATACGCCCTTTTTGGCCAACCAAGCAAGCTTGCAAAGGAAATCTGCACTACAATGAAGTCTCACTTCCCCCCGGTCAAAAGGGCCATCTGAAAAAAGTGTAAAATCCAGAAAGGCAGGACAGGCCATGGAGAACTGGGAGCCTTGTTATGCTGATGGGCGGGATGTCAATTGCCAACAGCCACTCGGGAGAAGTGTATGGTGTTTCCTGAAACATCTAAAAAACAAAGCAACAGAGCCTAGGGCACTTCCACTTATGGTCCTATAGCTTAGGGAAATTAAAATCAAAAGACACAGCCACCCCAAAGGTTGGGACGGCTCTGTTTACAAGAACCTGGTTTACGGTACAAGTTCAATATCGCAGAAAGTGAAAAATGGATAAAGAAGTTGTGGTACTTACGTACAATGCAGTATCACTCAGCAATGAAATCTATGTCATCAGGCCCGTAGCAGCATAATGAGTGGATTCAGGTACGATGATTCTAACTGAAATAAGTCACACAGAAAAAGAAACATCATAAGATATCACTAATACACGGAATGTAACCTTGGCTACACAGGAACTGAATTACAAAACAGAACAGGGTCTCAAATTTAGAAACCCAACTTATGCTTGCTTAAGGGGAAAGGTGAGTTGGGGTGCTGCATAAAACCAGAGATTGAAATGAGCACAGATAAAGTTCCTTAAGCCAAATATGGAATAGACAAGAGCTACTCCTTGCTCAACGAAATGGACTCAACACCCCATATTAAATGCCTAAGAGTGTACCTGACTAGGAAGTATCTTAAAACCTATGGATTGCTATGTCTCTGAAAGAGAATCAAGTGTGTGTACAGGGGCATAAACGCAGCAGTGATAGGATTGGAGAGGTTCGGTGAGCAAATGAAGACCCTTTGAAGTCATATTGCATGGTACCCATTCCACGGGTCTCAACTCTCCAGGTTTAAGGTATTCTTCCTTCAGCTAAAACATGCATGTGGAACCCAGAGTATGATCAACCGTGTGATCGGGAGACGTGTTCCAATATGTCTCAGTTTTCGTCCCCTGGTACTCGGGTGCAACATGCCAGACGCTTTACTAACACTCTCCCGACTTGGAGAGTCAGTGCCTTTAACCTCCTGTTTGGCCCAGTTTGCAATTTCTGCGGAAGATGAACAGGAATAGGGAGAACCAATGACAGACTAGCTGGAGGTGTCTGGACGGGCAAATTTAACTCTCATTTCCCACCAGGAAGAGGAATTAACCAAAGGCTCAGCGTGCCGTGCCGGAACCAGATTAGGGCCTGAAGCCATCCTGCGGTGTTGCGGCCAGCTCACGAGAAAGCGAGTTGAAGAAAGGAGCTCAGGGGCACTGTAATTCACAAACCTGCAGAGTTATAAATGACAGCTATCGTCCAAAAATATACTGAAGTAAGGCTGCCAAGAGGACTTGAAAGCGGGGCAGAATTGCAGGAAACCGATTTCAGGAGGTAGACTGGAATTGCATTTAAAGCATAGGAAAAGAGGCAGAACGTCCACAATGATGCACTTGGCCAAAAAGGGCGTATGCGTTTTTTCCTGAATATATTCAGGAAAAAACGCATACGCCCTTTTTGGCCAACCAAGCAAGCTTGCAAAGGAAATCTGCACTACAATGAAGTCTCACTTCCCCCCGGTCAAAAGGGCCATCTGAAAAAAGTGTAAAATCCAGAAAGGCAGGACAGGCCATGGAGAACTGGGAGCCTTGTTATGCTGATGGGCGGGATGTAAATTGCCAACAGCCACTCGGGAGAAGTGTATGGTGTTTCCTGAAACATCTAAAAAACAAAGCAACAGAGCCTAGGGCACTTCCACTTATGGTCCTATAGCTTAGGGAAATTAAAATCAAAAGACACAGCCACCCCAAAGGTTGGGATGGCTCTGTTTACAAGAACCTGGTTTACGGTACAAGTTCAACATCGCAGAAAGTGAACAATGGATAAAGAAGTTGTGGTACTTACGTACAATGCAATATCACTCAGCAATGAAATCTATGTCATCAGGCCCGTAGCAGCATAATGAGTGGATTCAGGTACGATGATTCTAACTGAAATAAGTCACACAGAAAAAGAAACATCATAAGATATCACTAATACACGGAATGTAACCTTGGCTACACAGGAACTGAATTACAAAACAGAACAGGGTCTCAAATTTAGAAACCCAACTTATGCTTGCTTAAGGGGAAAGGTGAGTTGGGGTGCTGCATAAAACCAGAGATTGAAATGAGCACAGATAAAGTTCCTTAAGCCAAATATGGAATAGACAAGAGCTACTCCTTGCTCAACGAAATGGACTCAACACCCCATATTAAATGCCTAAGAGTGTACCTGACTAGGAAGTATCTTAAAACCTATGGATTGCTATGTCTCTGAAAGAGAATCAAGTGTGTGTACAGGGGCATAAACGCAGCAGTGATAGGATTGGAGAGGTTCGGTGAGCAAATGAAGACCCTTTGAAGTCATATTGCATGGTACCCATTCCACGGGTCTCAACTCTCCAGGTTTAAGGTATTCTTCCTTCAGCTAAAACATGCATGTGGAACCCAGAGTATGATCAACCGTGTGATCGGGAGACGTGTTCCAATATGTCTCAGTTTTCGTCCCCTGGTACTCGGGTGCAACATGCCAGACGCTTTACTAACACTCTCCCGACTTGGAGAGTCAGTGCCTTTAACCTCCTGTTTGGCCCAGTTTGCAATTTCTGCGGAAGATGAACAGGAATAGGGAGAACCAATGACAGACTAGCTGGAGGTGTCTGGACGGGCAAATTTAACTCTCATTTCCCACCAGGAAGAGGAATTAACCAAAGGCTCAGCGTGCCGTGCCGGAACCAGATTAGGGCCTGAAGCCATCCTGCGGTGTTGCGGCCAGCTCACGAGAAAGCGAGTTGAAGAAAGGAGCTCAGGGGCACTGTAATTCACAAACCTGCAGAGTTATAAATGACAGCTATCGTCCAAAAATATACTGAAGTAAGGCTGCCAAGAGGACTTGAAAGCGGGGCAGAATTGCAGGAAACCGATTTCAGGAGGTAGACTGGAATTGCATTTAAAGCATAGGAAAAGAGGCAGAACGTCCACAATGATGCACTTGGCCAAAAAGGGCGTATGCGTTTTTTCCTGAATATATTCAGGAAAAAACGCATACGCCCTTTTTGGCCAACCAAGCAAGCTTGCAAAGGAAATCTGCACTACAATGAAGTCTCACTTCCCCCCGGTCAAAAGGGCCATCTGAAAAAAGTGTAAAATCCAGAAAGGCAGGACAGGCCATGGAGAACTGGGAGCCTTGTTATGCTGATGGGCGGGATGTAAATTGCCAACAGCCACTCGGGAGAAGTGTATGGTGTTTCCTGAAACATCTAAAAAACAAAGCAACAGAGCCTAGGGCACTTCCACTTATGGTAATATAGCTTAGGGAAATTAAAATCAAAAGACACAGCCACCCCAAAGGTTGGGACAGCTCTGTTTACAAGAACCTGGTTTACGGTACAAGTTCAATATCGCAGAAAGTGAAAAATGGATAAAGAAGTTGTGGTACTTACGTACAATGCAGTATCACTCAGCAATGAAATCTATGTCATCAGGCCCGTAGCAGCATAATGAGTGGATTCAGGTACGATGATTCTAACTGAAATAAGTCACACAGGAAAAGAAACATCATAAGATATCACTAATACACGGAATGTAACCTTGGCTACACAGGAACTGAATTACAAAACAGAACAGGGTCTCAAATTTAGAAAACCAACTTATGCTTGCTTAAGGGGAAAGGTGAGTTGGGGTGCTGCATAAAACCAGAGATTGAAATGAGCACAGATAAAGTTCCTTAAGCCAAATATGGAATAGACAAGAGCTACTCCTTGCTCAACGAAATGGACTCAACACCCCATATTAAATGCCTAAGAGTGTACCTGACTAGGAAGTATCTTAAAACCTATGGATTGCTATGTCTCTGAAAGAGAATCAAGTGTGTGTACAGGGGCATAAACGCAGCAGTGATAGGATTGGAGAGGTTCGGTGAGCAAATGAAGACCCTTTGAAGTCATATTGCATGGTACCCATTCCACGGGTCTCAACTCTCCAGGTTTAAGGTATTCTTCCTTCAGCTAAAACATGCATGTGGAACCCAGAGTATGATCAACCGTGTGATCGGGAGACGTGTTCCAATATGTGTCAGTTTTCGTCCCCTGGTACTCGGGTGCAACATGCCAGACGCTTTACTAACACTCTCCCGACTTGGAGAGTCAGTGCCTTTAACCTCCTGTTTGGCCCAGTTTGCAATTTCTGCGGAAGATGAACAGGAATAGGGAGAACCAATGACAGACTAGCTGGAGGTGTCTGGACGGGCAAATTTAACTCTCATTTCCCACCAGGAAGAGGAATTAACCAAAGGCTCAGCGTGCCGTGCCGGAACCAGATTAGGGCCTGAAGCCATCCTGCGGTGTTGCGGCCAGCTCACGAGAAAGCGAGTTGAAGAAAGGAGCTCAGGGGCACTGTAATTCACAAACCTGCAGAGTTATAAATGACAGCTATCGTCCAAAAATATACTGAAGTAAGGCTGCCAAGAGGACTTGAAAGCGGGGCAGAATTGCAGGAAACCGATTTCAGGAGGTAGACTGGAATTGCATTGAAAGCATAGGAAAAGAGGCAGAACGTCCACAATGATGCACTTGGCCAAAAAGGGCGTATGCGTTTTTTCCTGAATATATTCAGGAAAAAACGCATATGCCCTTTTTGGCCAACCAAGCAAGCTTGCAAAGGAAATCTGCACTACAATGAAGTCTCACTTCCCCCCGGTCAAAAGGGCCATCTGAAAAAAGTGTAAAATCCAGAAAGGCAGGACAGGCCATGGAGAACTGGGAGCCTTGTTATGCTGATGGGCGGGATGTCAATTGCCAACAGCCACTCGGGAGAAGTGTATGGTGTTTCCTGAAACATCTAAAAAACAAAGCAACAGAGCCTAGGGCACTTCCACTTATGGTCCTATAGCTTAGGGAAATTAAAATCAAAAAGACACAGCCACCCCAAAGGTTGGGACGGCTCTGTTTACAAGAACCTGGTTTACGGTACAAGTTCAATATCGCAGAAAGTGAAAAATGGATAAAGAAGTTGTGGTACTTACGTACAATGCAGTATCACTCAGCAATGAAATCTATGTCATCAGGCCCGTAGCAGCATAATGAGTGGATTCAGGTACGATGATTCTAACTGAAATAAGTCACACAGGAAAAGAAACATCATCAGATATCACTAATACACGGAATGTAACCTTGGCTACACAGGAACTGAATTACAAAACAGAACAGGGTCTCAAATTTAGAAACCCAACTTATGCTTGCTTAAGGGGAAAGGTGAGTTGGGGTGCTGCATAAAACCAGAGATTGAAATGAGCACAGATAAAGTTCCTTAAGCCAAATATGGAATAGACAAGAGCTACTCCTTGCTCAACGAAATGGACTCAACACCCCATATTAAATGCCTAAGAGTGTACCTGACTAGGAAGTATCTTAAAACCTATGGATTGCTATGTCTCTGAAAGAGAATCAAGTGTGTGTACAGGGGCATAAACGCAGCAGTGATAGGATTGGAGAGGTTCGGTGAGCAAATGAAGACCCTTTGAAGTCATATTGCATGGTACCCATTCCACGGGTCTCAACTCTCCAGGTTTAAGGTATTCTTCCTTCAGCTAAAACATGCATGTGGAACCCAGAGTATGATCAACCGTGTGATCGGGAGACGTGTTCCAATATGTGTCAGTTTTCGTCCCCTGGTACTCGGGTGCAACATGCCAGACGCTTTACTAACACTCTCCCGACTTGGAGAGTCAGTGCCTTTAACCTCCTGTTTGGCCCAGTTTGCAATTTCTGCGGAAGATGAACAGGAATAGGGAGAACCAATGACAGACTAGCTGGAGGTGTCTGGACGGGCAAATTTAACTCTCATTTCCCACCAGGAAGAGGAATTAACCAAAGGCTCAGCGTGCCGTGCCGGAACCAGATTAGGGCCTGAAGCCATCCTGCGGTGTTGCGGCCAGCTCACGAGAAAGCGAGTTGAAGAAAGGAGCTCAGGGGCACTGTAATTCACAAACCTGCAGAGTTATAAATGACAGCTATCGTCCAAAAATATACTGAAGTAAGGCTGCCAAGAGGACTTGAAAGCGGGGCAGAATTGCAGGAAACCGATTTCAGGAGGTAGACTGGAATTGCATTTAAAGCATAGGAAAAGAGGCAGAACGTCCACAATGATGCACTTGGCCAAAAAGGGCGTATGCGTTTTTTCCTGAATATATTCAGGAAAAAACGCATACGCCCTTTTTGGCCAACCAAGCAAGCTTGCAAAGGAAATCTGCACTACAATGAAGTCTCACTTCCCCCCGGTCAAAAGGGCCATCTGAAAAAAGTGTAAAATCCAGAAAGGCAGGACAGGCCATGGAGAACTGGGAGCCTTGTTATGCTGATGGGCGGGATGTAAATTGCCAACAGCCACTCGGGAGAAGTGTATGGTGTTTCCTGAAACATCTAAAAAACAAAGCAACAGAGCCTAGGGCACTTCCACTTATGGTAATATAGCTTAGGGAAATTAAAATCAAAAGACACAGCCACCCCAAAGGTTGGGACAGCTCTGTTTACAAGAACCTGGTTTACGGTACAAGTTCAATATCGCAGAAAGTGAAAAATGGATAAAGAAGTTGTGGTACTTACGTACAATGCAGTATCACTCAGCAATGAAATCTATGTCATCAGGCCCGTAGCAGCATAATGAGTGGATTCAGGTACGATGATTCTAACTGAAATAAGTCACACAGGAAAAGAAACATCATAAGATATCACTAATACACGGAATGTAACCTTGGCTACACAGGAACTGAATTACAAAACAGAACAGGGTCTCAAATTTAGAAAACCAACTTATGCTTGCTTAAGGGGAAAGGTGAGTTGGGGTGCTGCATAAAACCAGAGATTGAAATGAGCACAGATAAAGTTCCTTAAGCCAAATATGGAATAGACAAGAGCTACTCCTTGCTCAACGAAATGGACTCAACACCCCATATTAAATGCCTAAGAGTGTACCTGACTAGGAAGTATCTTAAAACCTATGGATTGCTATGTCTCTGAAAGAGAATCAAGTGTGTGTACAGGGGCATAAACGCAGCAGTGATAGGATTGGAGAGGTTCGGTGAGCAAATGAAGACCCTTTGAAGTCATATTGCATGGTACCCATTCCACGGGTCTCAACTCTCCAGGTTTAAGGTATTCTTCCTTCAGCTAAAACATGCATGTGGAACCCAGAGTATGATCAACCGTGTGATCGGGAGACGTGTTCCAATATGTGTCAGTTTTCGTCCCCTGGTACTCGGGTGCAACATTCCAGACGCTTTACTAACACTCTCCCGACTTGGAGAGTCAGTGCCTTTAACCTCCTGTTTGGCCCAGTTTGCAATTTCTGCGGAAGATGAACAGGAATAGGGAGAACCAATGACAGACTAGCTGGAGGTGTCTGGACGGGCAAATTTAACTCTCATTTCCCACCAGGAAGAGGAATTAACCAAAGGCTCAGCGTGCCGTGCCGGAACCAGATTAGGGCCTGAAGCCATCCTGCGGTGTTGCGGCCAGCTCACGAGAAAGCGAGTTGAAGAAAGGAGCTCAGGGGCACTGTAATTCACAAACCTGCAGAGTTATAAATGACAGCTATCGTCCAAAAATATACTGAAGTAAGGCTGCCAAGAGGACTTGAAAGCGGGGCAGAATTGCAGGAAACCGATTTCAGGAGGTAGACTGGAATTGCATTGAAAGCATAGGAAAAGAGGCAGAACGTCCACAATGATGCACTTGGCCAAAAAGGGCGTATGCGTTTTTTCCTGAATATATTCAGGAAAAAACGCATACGCCCTTTTTGGCCAACCAAGCAAGCTTGCAAAGGAAATCTGCACTACAATGAAGTCTCACTTCCCCCCGGTCAAAAGGGCCATCTGAAAAAAGTGTAAAATCCAGAAAGGCAGGACAGGCCATGGAGAACTGGGAGCCTTGTTATGCTGATGGGCGGGATGTCAATTGCCAACAGCCACTCGGGAGAAGTGTATGGTGTTTCCTGAAACATCTAAAAAACAAAGCAACAGAGCCTAGGGCACTTCCACTTATGGTCCTATAGCTTAGGGAAATTAAAATCAAAAAGACACAGCCACCCCAAAGGTTGGGACGGCTCTGTTTACAAGAACCTGGTTTACGGTACAAGTTCAATATCGCAGAAAGTGAAAAATGGATAAAGAAGTTGTGGTACTTACGTACAATGCAGTATCACTCAGCAATGAAATCTATGTCATCAGGCCCGTAGCAGCATAATGAGTGGATTCAGGTACGATGATTCTAACTGAAATAAGTCACACAGAAAAAGAAACATCATAAGATATCACTAATACACGGAATGTAACCTTGGCTACACAGGAACTGAATTACAAAACAGAACAGGGTCTCAAATTTAGAAAACCAACTTATGCTTGCTTAAGGGGAAAGGTGAGTTGGGGTGCTGCATAAAACCAGAGATTGAAATGAGCACAGATAAAGTTCCTTAAGCCAAATATGGAATAGACAAGAGCTACTCCTTGCTCAACGAAATGGACTCAACACCCCATATTAAATGCCTAAGAGTGTACCTGACTAGGAAGTATCTTAAAACCTATGGATTGCTATGTCTCTGAAAGAGAATCAAGTGTGTGTACAGGGGCATAAACGCAGCAGTGATAGGATTGGAGAGGTTCGGTGAGCAAATGAAGACCCTTTGAAGTCATATTGCATGGTACCCATTCCACGGGTCTCAACTCTCCAGGTTTAAGGTATTCTTCCTTCAGCTAAAACATGCATGTGGAACCCAGAGTATGATCAACCGTGTGATCGGGAGACGTGTTCCAATATGTCTCAGTTTTCGTCCCCTGGTACTCGGGTGCAACATGCCAGACGCTTTACTAACACTCTCCCGACTTGGAGAGTCAGTGCCTTTAACCTCCTGTTTGGCCCAGTTTGCAATTTCTGCGGAAGATGAACAGGAATAGGGAGAACCAATGACAGACTAGCTGGAGGTGTCTGGACGGGCAAATTTAACTCTCATTTCCCACCAGGAAGAGGAATTAACCAAAGGCTCAGCGTGCCGTGCCGGAACCAGATTAGGGCCTGAAGCCATCCTGCGGTGTTGCGGCCAGCTCACGAGAAAGCGAGTTGAAGAAAGGAGCTCAGGGGCACTGTAATTCACAAACCTGCAGAGTTATAAATGACAGCTATCGTCCAAAAATATACTGAAGTAAGGCTGCCAAGAGGACTTGAAAGCGGGGCAGAATTGCAGGAAACCGATTTCAGGAGGTAGACTGGAATTGCATTGAAAGCATAGGAAAAGAGGCAGAACGTCCACAATGATGCACTTGGCCAAAAAGGGCGTATGCGTTTTTTCCTGAATATATTCAGGAAAAAACGCATACGCCCTTTTTGGCCAACCAAGCAAGCTTGCAAAGGAAATCTGCACTACAATGAAGTCTCACTTCCCCCCGGTCAAAAGGGCCATCTGAAAAAAGTGTAAAATCCAGAAAGGCAGGACAGGCCATGGAGAACTGGGAGCCTTGTTATGCTGATGGGCGGGATGTAAATTGCCAACAGCCACTCGGGAGAAGTGTATGGTGTTTCCTGAAACATCTAAAAAACAAAGCAACAGAGCCTAGGGCACTTCCACTTATGGTCCTATAGCTTAGGGAAATTAAAATCAAAAGACACAGCCACCCCAAAGGTTGGGACGGCTCTGTTTACAAGAACCTGGTTTACGGTACAAGTTCAACATCGCAGAAAGTGAACAATGGATAAAGAAGTTGTGGTACTTACGTACAATGCAATATCACTCAGCAATGAAATCTATGTCATCAGGCCCGTAGCAGCATAATGAGTGGATTCAGGTACGATGATTCTAACTGAAATAAGTCACACAGAAAAAGAAACATCATAAGATATCACTAATACACGGAATGTAACCTTGGCTACACAGGAACTGAATTACAAAACAGAACAGGGTCTCAAATTTAGAAACCCAACTTATGCTTGCTTAAGGGGAAAGGTGAGTTGGGGTGCTGCATAAAACTAGAGATTGAAATGAGCACAGATAAAGTTCCTTAAGCCAAATATGGAATAGACAAGAGCTACTCCTTGCTCAACGAAATGGACTCAACACCCCATATTAAATGCCTAAGAGTGTACCTGACTAGGAAGTATCTTAAAACCTATGGATTGCTATGTCTCTGAAAGAGAATCAAGTGTGTGTACAGGGGCATAAACGCAGCAGTGATAGGATTGGAGAGGTTCGGTGAGCAAATGAAGACCCTTTGAAGTCATATTGCATGGTACCCATTCCACGGGTCTCAACTCTCCAGGTTTAAGGTATTCTTCCTTCAGCTAAAACATGCATGTGGAACCCAGAGTATGATCAACCGTGTGATCGGGAGACGTGTTCCAATATGTCTCAGTTTTCGTCCCCTGGTACTCGGGTGCAACATGCCAGACGCTTTACTAACACTCTCCCGACTTGGAGAGTCAGTGCCTTTAACCTCCTGTTTGGCCCAGTTTGCAATTTCTGCGGAAGATGAACAGGAATAGGGAGAACCAATGACAGACTAGCTGGAGGTGTCTGGACGGGCAAATTTAACTCTCATTTCCCACCAGGAAGAGGAATTAACCAAAGGCTCAGCGTGCCGTGCCGGAACCAGATTAGGGCCTGAAGCCATCCTGCGGTGTTGCGGCCAGCTCACGAGAAAGCGAGTTGAAGAAAGGAGCTCAGGGGCACTGTAATTCACAAACCTGCAGAGTTATAAATGACAGCTATCGTCCAAAAATATACTGAAGTAAGGCTGCCAAGAGGACTTGAAAGCGGGGCAGAATTGCAGGAAACCGATTTCAGGAGGTAGACTGGAATTGCATTGAAAGCATAGGAAAAGAGGCAGAACGTCCACAATGATGCACTTGGCCAAAAAGGGCGTATGCGTTTTTTCCTGAATATATTCAGGAAAAAACGCATACGCCCTTTTTGGCCAACCAAGCAAGCTTGCAAAGGAAATCTGCACTACAATGAAGTCTCACTTCCCCCCGGTCAAAAGGGCCATCTGAAAAAAGTGTAAAATCCAGAAAGGCAGGACAGGCCATGGAGAACTGGGAGCCTTGTTATGCTGATGGGCGGGATGTAAATTGCCAACAGCCACTCGGGAGAAGTGTATGGTGTTTCCTGAAACATCTAAAAAACAAAGCAACAGAGCCTAGGGCACTTCCACTTATGGTAATATAGCTTAGGGAAATTAAAATCAAAAGACACAGCCACCCCAAAGGTTGGGACAGCTCTGTTTACAAGAACCTGGTTTACGGTACAAGTTCAATATCGCAGAAAGTGAAAAATGGATAAAGAAGTTGTGGTACTTACGTACAATGCAGTATCACTCAGCAATGAAATCTATGTCATCAGGCCCGTAGCAGCATAATGAGTGGATTCAGGTACGATGATTCTAACTGAAATAAGTCACACAGGAAAAGAAACATCATAAGATATCACTAATACACGGAATGTAACCTTGGCTACACAGGAACTGAATTACAAAACAGAACAGGGTCTCAAATTTAGAAAACCAACTTATGCTTGCTTAAGGGGAAAGGTGAGTTGGGGTGCTGCATAAAACCAGAGATTGAAATGAGCACAGATAAAGTTCCTTAAGCCAAATATGGAATAGACAAGAGCTACTCCTTGCTCAACGAAATGGACTCAACACCCCATATTAAATGCCTAAGAGTGTACCTGACTAGGAAGTATCTTAAAACCTATGGATTGCTATGTCTCTGAAAGAGAATCAAGTGTGTGTACAGGGGCATAAACGCAGCAGTGATAGGATTGGAGAGGTTCGGTGAGCAAATGAAGACCCTTTGAAGTCATATTGCATGGTACCCATTCCACGGGTCTCAACTCTCCAGGTTTAAGGTATTCTTCCTTCAGCTAAAACATGCATGTGGAACCCAGAGTATGATCAACCGTGTGATCGGGAGACGTGTTCCAATATGTGTCAGTTTTCGTCCCCTGGTACTCGGGTGCAACATGCCAGACGCTTTACTAACACTCTCCCGACTTGGAGAGTCAGTGCCTTTAACCTCCTGTTTGGCCCAGTTTGCAATTTCTGCGGAAGATGAACAGGAATAGGGAGAACCAATGACAGACTAGCTGGAGGTGTCTGGACGGGCAAATTTAACTCTCATTTCCCACCAGGAAGAGGAATTAACCAAAGGCTCAGCGTGCCGTGCCGGAACCAGATTAGGGCCTGAAGCCATCCTGCGGTGTTGCGGCCAGCTCACGAGAAAGCGAGTTGAAGAAAGGAGCTCAGGGGCACTGTAATTCACAAACCTGCAGAGTTATAAATGACAGCTATCGTCCAAAAATATACTGAAGTAAGGCTGCCAAGAGGACTTGAAAGCGGGGCAGAATTGCAGGAAACCGATTTCAGGAGGTAGACTGGAATTGCATTGAAAGCATAGGAAAAGAGGCAGAACGTCCACAATGATGCACTTGGCCAAAAAGGGCGTATGCGTTTTTTCCTGAATATATTCAGGAAAAAACGCATACGCCCTTTTTGGCCAACCAAGCAAGCTTGCAAAGGAAATCTGCACTACAATGAAGTCTCACTTCCCCCCGGTCAAAAGGGCCATCTGAAAAAAGTGTAAAATCCAGAAAGGCAGGACAGGCCATGGAGAACTGGGAGCCTTGTTATGCTGATGGGCGGGATGTCAATTGCCAACAGCCACTCGGGAGAAGTGTATGGTGTTTCCTGAAACATCTAAAAAACAAAGCAACAGAGCCTAGGGCACTTCCACTTATGGTCCTATAGCTTAGGGAAATTAAAATCAAAAAGACACAGCCACCCCAAAGGTTGGGACGGCTCTGTTTACAAGAACCTGGTTTACGGTACAAGTTCAATATCGCAGAAAGTGAAAAATGGATAAAGAAGTTGTGGTACTTACGTACAATGCAGTATCACTCAGCAATGAAATCTATGTCATCAGGCCCGTAGCAGCATAATGAGTGGATTCAGGTACGATGATTCTAACTGAAATAAGTCACACAGGAAAAGAAACATCATCAGATATCACTAATACACGGAATGTAACCTTGGCTACACAGGAACTGAATTACAAAACAGAACAGGGTCTCAAATTTAGAAACCCAACTTATGCTTGCTTAAGGGGAAAGGTGAGTTGGGGTGCTGCATAAAACCAGAGATTGAAATGAGCACAGATAAAGTTCCTTAAGCCAAATATGGAATAGACAAGAGCTACTCCTTGCTCAACGAAATGGACTCAACACCCCATATTAAATGCCTAAGAGTGTACCTGACTAGGAAGTATCTTAAAACCTATGGATTGCTATGTCTCTGAAAGAGAATCAAGTGTGTGTACAGGGGCATAAACGCAGCAGTGATAGGATTGGAGAGGTTCGGTGAGCAAATGAAGACCCTTTGAAGTCATATTGCATGGTACCCATTCCACGGGTCTCAACTCTCCAGGTTTAAGGTATTCTTCCTTCAGCTAAAACATGCATGTGGAACCCAGAGTATGATCAACCGTGTGATCGGGAGACGTGTTCCAATATGTCTCAGTTTTCGTCCCCTGGTACTCGGGTGCAACATGCCAGACGCTTTACTAACACTCTCCCGACTTGGAGAGTCAGTGCCTTTAACCTCCTGTTTGGCCCAGTTTGCAATTTCTGCGGAAGATGAACAGGAATAGGGAGAACCAATGACAGACTAGCTGGAGGTGTCTGGACGGGCAAATTTAACTCTCATTTCCCACCAGGAAGAGGAATTAACCAAAGGCTCAGCGTGCCGTGCCGGAACCAGATTAGGGCCTGAAGCCATCCTGCGGTGTTGCGGCCAGCTCACGAGAAAGCGAGTTGAAGAAAGGAGCTCAGGGGCACTGTAATTCACAAACCTGCAGAGTTATAAATGACAGCTATCGTCCAAAAATATACTGAAGTAAGGCTGCCAAGAGGACTTGAAAGCGGGGCAGAATTGCAGGAAACCGATTTCAGGAGGTAGACTGGAATTGCATTTAAAGCATAGGAAAAGAGGCAGAACGTCCACAATGATGCACTTGGCCAAAAAGGGCGTATGCGTTTTTTCCTGAATATATTCAGGAAAAAACGCATACGCCCTTTTTGGCCAACCAAGCAAGCTTGCAAAGGAAATCTGCACTACAATGAAGTCTCACTTCCCCCCGGTCAAAAGGGCCATCTGAAAAAAGTGTAAAATCCAGAAAGGCAGGACAGGCCATGGAGAACTGGGAGCCTTGTTATGCTGATGGGCGGGATGTAAATTGCCAACAGCCACTCGGGAGAAGTGTATGGTGTTTCCTGAAACATCTAAAAAACAAAGCAACAGAGCCTAGGGCACTTCCACTTATGGTAATATAGCTTAGGGAAATTAAAATCAAAAGACACAGCCACCCCAAAGGTTGGGACAGCTCTGTTTACAAGAACCTGGTTTACGGTACAAGTTCAATATCGCAGAAAGTGAAAAATGGATAAAGAAGTTGTGGTACTTACGTACAATGCAGTATCACTCAGCAATGAAATCTATGTCATCAGGCCCGTAGCAGCATAATGAGTGGATTCAGGTACGATGATTCTAACTGAAATAAGTCACACAGGAAAAGAAACATCATAAGATATCACTAATACACGGAATGTAACCTTGGCTACACAGGAACTGAATTACAAAACAGAACAGGGTCTCAAATTTAGAAAACCAACTTATGCTTGCTTAAGGGGAAAGGTGAGTTGGGGTGCTGCATAAAACCAGAGATTGAAATGAGCACAGATAAAGTTCCTTAAGCCAAATATGGAATAGACAAGAGCTACTCCTTGCTCAACGAAATGGACTCAACACCCCATATTAAATGCCTAAGAGTGTACCTGACTAGGAAGTATCTTAAAACCTATGGATTGCTATGTCTCTGAAAGAGAATCAAGTGTGTGTACAGGGGCATAAACGCAGCAGTGATAGGATTGGAGAGGTTCGGTGAGCAAATGAAGACCCTTTGAAGTCATATTGCATGGTACCCATTCCACGGGTCTCAACTCTCCAGGTTTAAGGTATTCTTCCTTCAGCTAAAACATGCATGTGGAACCCAGAGTATGATCAACCGTGTGATCGGGAGACGTGTTCCAATATGTGTCAGTTTTCGTCCCCTGGTACTCGGGTGCAACATTCCAGACGCTTTACTAACACTCTCCCGACTTGGAGAGTCAGTGCCTTTAACCTCCTGTTTGGCCCAGTTTGCAATTTCTGCGGAAGATGAACAGGAATAGGGAGAACCAATGACAGACTAGCTGGAGGTGTCTGGACGGGCAAATTTAACTCTCATTTCCCACCAGGAAGAGGAATTAACCAAAGGCTCAGCGTGCCGTGCCGGAACCAGATTAGGGCCTGAAGCCATCCTGCGGTGTTGCGGCCAGCTCACGAGAAAGCGAGTTGAAGAAAGGAGCTCAGGGGCACTGTAATTCACAAACCTGCAGAGTTATAAATGACAGCTATCGTCCAAAAATATACTGAAGTAAGGCTGCCAAGAGGACTTGAAAGCGGGGCAGAATTGCAGGAAACCGATTTCAGGAGGTAGACTGGAATTGCATTGAAAGCATAGGAAAAGAGGCAGAACGTCCACAATGATGCACTTGGCCAAAAAGGGCGTATGCGTTTTTTCCTGAATATATTCAGGAAAAAACGCATACGCCCTTTTTGGCCAACCAAGCAAGCTTGCAAAGGAAATCTGCACTACAATGAAGTCTCACTTCCCCCCGGTCAAAAGGGCCATCTGAAAAAAGTGTAAAATCCAGAAAGGCAGGACAGGCCATGGAGAACTGGGAGCCTTGTTATGCTGATGGGCGGGATGTCAATTGCCAACAGCCACTCGGGAGAAGTGTATGGTGTTTCCTGAAACATCTAAAAAACAAAGCAACAGAGCCTAGGGCACTTCCACTTATGGTCCTATAGCTTAGGGAAATTAAAATCAAAAGACACAGCCACCCCAAAGGTTGGGACGGCTCTGTTTACAAGAACCTGGTTTACGGTACAAGTTCAACATCGCAGAAAGTGAACAATGGATAAAGAAGTTGTGGTACTTACGTACAATGCAATATCACTCAGCAATGAAATCTATGTCATCAGGCCCGTAGCAGCATAATGAGTGGATTCAGGTACGATGATTCTAACTGAAATAAGTCACACAGAAAAAGAAACATCATAAGATATCACTAATACACGGAATGTAACCTTGGCTACACAGGAACTGAATTACAAAACAGAACAGGGTCTCAAATTTAGAAACCCAACTTATGCTTGCTTAAGGGGAAAGGTGAGTTGGGGTGCTGCATAAAACCAGAGATTGAAATGAGCACAGATAAAGTTCCTTAAGCCAAATATGGAATAGACAAGAGCTACTCCTTGCTCAACGAAATGGACTCAACACCCCATATTAAATGCCTAAGAGTGTACCTGACTAGGAAGTATCTTAAAACCTATGGATTGCTATGTCTCTGAAAGAGAATCAAGTGTGTGTACAGGGGCATAAACGCAGCAGTGATAGGATTGGAGAGGTTCGGTGAGCAAATGAAGACCCTTTGAAGTCATATTGCATGGTACCCATTCCACGGGTCTCAACTCTCCAGGTTTAAGGTATTCTTCCTTCAGCTAAAACATGCATGTGGAACCCAGAGTATGATCAACCGTGTGATCGGGAGACGTGTTCCAATATGTGTCAGTTTTCGTCCCCTGGTACTCGGGTGCAACATGCCAGACGCTTTACTAACACTCTCCCGACTTGGAGAGTCAGTGCCTTTAACCTCCTGTTTGGCCCAGTTTGCAATTTCTGCGGAAGATGAACAGGAATAGGGAGAACCAATGACAGACTAGCTGGAGGTGTCTGGACGGGCAAATTTAACTCTCATTTCCCACCAGGAAGAGGAATTAACCAAAGGCTCAGCGTGCCGTGCCGGAACCAGATTAGGGCCTGAAGCCATCCTGCGGTGTTGCGGCCAGCTCACGAGAAAGCGAGTTGAAGAAAGGAGCTCAGGGGCACTGTAATTCACAAACCTGCAGAGTTATAAATGACAGCTATCGTCCAAAAATATACTGAAGTAAGGCTGCCAAGAGGACTTGAAAGCGGGGCAGAATTGCAGGAAACCGATTTCAGGAGGTAGACTGGAATTGCATTTAAAGCATAGGAAAAGAGGCAGAACGTCCACAATGATGCACTTGGCCAAAAAGGGCGTATGCGTTTTTTCCTGAATATATTCAGGAAAAAACGCATACGCCCTTTTTGGCCAACCAAGCAAGCTTGCAAAGGAAATCTGCACTACAATGAAGTCTCACTTCCCCCCGGTCAAAAGGGCCATCTGAAAAAAGTGTAAAATCCAGAAAGGCAGGACAGGCCATGGAGAACTGGGAGCCTTGTTATGCTGATGGGCGGGATGTCAATTGCCAACAGCCACTCGGGAGAAGTGTATGGTGTTTCCTGAAACATCTAAAAAACAAAGCAACAGAGCCTAGGGCACTTCCACTTATGGTAATATAGCTTAGGGAAATTAAAATCAAAAGACACAGCCACCCCAAAGGTTGGGACAGCTCTGTTTACAAGAACCTGGTTTACGGTACAAGTTCAATATCGCAGAAAGTGAAAAATGGATAAAGAAGTTGTGGTACTTACGTACAATGCAGTATCACTCAGCAATGAAATCTATGTCATCAGGCCCGTAGCAGCATAATGAGTGGATTCAGGTACGATGATTCTAACTGAAATAAGTCACACAGGAAAAGAAACATCATAAGATATCACTAATACACGGAATGTAACCTTGGCTACACAGGAACTGAATTACAAAACAGAACAGGGTCTCAAATTTAGAAAACCAACTTATGCTTGCTTAAGGGGAAAGGTGAGTTGGGGTGCTGCATAAAACCAGAGATTGAAATGAGCACAGATAAAGTTCCTTAAGCCAAATATGGAATAGACAAGAGCTACTCCTTGCTCAACGAAATGGACTCAACACCCCATATTAAATGCCTAAGAGTGTACCTGACTAGGAAGTATCTTAAAACCTATGGATTGCTATGTCTCTGAAAGAGAATCAAGTG
The DNA here is from genome assembly GCF_949774975.1 of Lagenorhynchus albirostris. Taxonomy (NCBI): domain Eukaryota; kingdom Metazoa; phylum Chordata; class Mammalia; order Artiodactyla; family Delphinidae; genus Lagenorhynchus; species Lagenorhynchus albirostris. Next base: position 258,464 of record NW_026783594.1, on the reverse strand, counting down.
TGTGTACAGGGGCATAAACGCAGCAGTGATAGGATTGGAGAGGTTCGGTGAGCAAATGAAGACCCTTTGAAGTCATATTGCATGGTACCCATTCCACGGGTCTCAACTCTCCAGGTTTAAGGTATTCTTCCTTCAGCTAAAACATGCATGTGGAACCCAGAGTATGATCAACCGTGTGATCGGGAGACGTGTTCCAATATGTGTCAGTTTTCGTCCCCTGGTACTCGGGTGCAACATGCCAGACGCTTTACTAACACTCTCCCGACTTGGAGAGTCAGTGCCTTTAACCTCCTGTTTGGCCCAGTTTGCAATTTCTGCGGAAGATGAACAGGAATAGGGAGAACCAATGACAGACTAGCTGGAGGTGTCTGGACGGGCAAATTTAACTCTCATTTCCCACCAGGAAGAGGAATTAACCAAAGGCTCAGCGTGCCGTGCCGGAACCAGATTAGGGCCTGAAGCCATCCTGCGGTGTTGCGGCCAGCTCACGAGAAAGCGAGTTGAAGAAAGGAGCTCAGGGGCACTGTAATTCACAAACCTGCAGAGTTATAAATGACAGCTATCGTCCAAAAATATACTGAAGTAAGGCTGCCAAGAGGACTTGAAAGCGGGGCAGAATTGCAGGAAACCGATTTCAGGAGGTAGACTGGAATTGCATTGAAAGCATAGGAAAAGAGGCAGAACGTCCACAATGATGCACTTGGCCAAAAAGGGCGTATGCGTTTTTTCCTGAATATATTCAGGAAAAAACGCATACGCCCTTTTTGGCCAACCAAGCAAGCTTGCAAAGGAAATCTGCACTACAATGAAGTCTCACTTCCCCCCGGTCAAAAGGGCCATCTGAAAAAAGTGTAAAATCCAGAAAGGCAGGACAGGCCATGGAGAACTGGGAGCCTTGTTATGCTGATGGGCGGGATGTCAATTGCCAACAGCCACTCGGGAGAAGTGTATGGTGTTTCCTGAAACATCTAAAAAACAAAGCAACAGAGCCTAGGGCACTTCCACTTATGGTCCTATAGCTTAGGGAAATTAAAATCAAAAAGACACAGCCACCCCAAAGGTTGGGACGGCTCTGTTTACAAGAACCTGGTTTACGGTACAAGTTCAATATCGCAGAAAGTGAAAAATGGATAAAGAAGTTGTGGTACTTACGTACAATGCAGTATCACTCAGCAATGAAATCTATGTCATCAGGCCCGTAGCAGCATAATGAGTGGATTCAGGTACGATGATTCTAACTGAAATAAGTCACACAGGAAAAGAAACATCATCAGATATCACTAATACACGGAATGTAACCTTGGCTACACAGGAACTGAATTACAAAACAGAACAGGGTCTCAAATTTAGAAACCCAACTTATGCTTGCTTAAGGGGAAAGGTGAGTTGGGGTGCTGCATAAAACCAGAGATTGAAATGAGCACAGATAAAGTTCCTTAAGCCAAATATGGAATAGACAAGAGCTACTCCTTGCTCAACGAAATGGACTCAACACCCCATATTAAATGCCTAAGAGTGTACCTGACTAGGAAGTATCTTAAAACCTATGGATTGCTATGTCTCTGAAAGAGAATCAAGTGTGTGTACAGGGGCATAAACGCAGCAGTGATAGGATTGGAGAGGTTCGGTGAGCAAATGAAGACCCTTTGAAGTCATATTGCATGGTACCCATTCCACGGGTCTCAACTCTCCAGGTTTAAGGTATTCTTCCTTCAGCTAAAACATGCATGTGGAACCCAGAGTATGATCAACCATGTGATCGGGAGACGTGTTCCAATATGTCTCAGTTTTCGTCCCCTGGTACTCGGGTGCAACATGCCAGACGCTTTACTAACACTCTCCCGACTTGGAGAGTCAGTGCCTTTAACCTCCTGTTTGGCCCAGTTTGCAATTTCTGCGGAAGATGAACAGGAATAGGGAGAACCAATGACAGACTAGCTGGAGGTGTCTGGACGGGCAAATTTAACTCTCATTTCCCACCAGGAAGAGGAATTAACCAAAGGCTCAGCGTGCCGTGCCGGAACCAGATTAGGGCCTGAAGCCATCCTGCGGTGTTGCGGCCAGCTCACGAGAAAGCGAGTTGAAGAAAGGAGCTCAGGGGCACTGTAATTCACAAACCTGCAGAGTTATAAATGACAGCTATCGTCCAAAAATATACTGAAGTAAGGCTGCCAAGAGGACTTGAAAGCGGGGCAGAATTGCAGGAAACCGATTTCAGGAGGTAGACTGGAATTGCATTGAAAGCATAGGAAAAGAGGCAGAACGTCCACAATGATGCACTTGGCCAAAAAGGGCGTATGCGTTTTTTCCTGAATATATTCAGGAAAAAACGCATACGCCCTTTTTGGCCAACCAAGCAAGCTTGCAAAGGAAATCTGCACTACAATGAAGTCTCACTTCCCCCCGGTCAAAAGGGCCATCTGAAAAAAGTGTAAAATCCAGAAAGGCAGGACAGGCCATGGAGAACTGGGAGCCTTGTTATGCTGATGGGCGGGATGTCAATTGCCAACAGCCACTCGGGAGAAGTGTATGGTGTTTCCTGAAACATCTAAAAAACAAAGCAACAGAGCCTAGGGCACTTCCACTTATGGTAATATAGCTTAGGGAAATTAAAATCAAAAGACACAGCCACCCCAAAGGTTGGGACAGCTCTGTTTACAAGAACCTGGTTTACGGTACAAGTTCAATATCGCAGAAAGTGAAAAATGGATAAAGAAGTTGTGGTACTTACGTACAATGCAATATCACTCAGCAATGAAATCTATGTCATCAGGCCCGTAGCAGCATAATGAGTGGATTCAGGTACGATGATTCTAACTGAAATAAGTCACACAGGAAAAGAAACATCATAAGATATCACTAATACACGGAATGTAACCTTGGCTACACAGGAACTGAATTACAAAACAGAACAGGGTCTCAAATTTAGAAACCCAACTTATGCTTGCTTAAGGGGAAAGGTGAGTTGGGGTGCTGCATAAAACCAGAGATTGAAATGAGCACAGATAAATTCCTTAAGCCAAATATGGAATAGACAAGAGCTACTCCTTGCTCAACGAAATGGACTCAACACCCCATATTAAATGCCTAAGAGTGTACCTGACTAGGAAGTATCTTAAAACCTATGGATTGCTATGTCTCTGAAAGAGAATCAAGTGTGTGTACAGGGGCATAAACGCAGCAGTGATAGGATTGGAGAGGTTCGGTGAGCAAATGAAGACCCTTTGAAGTCATATTGCATGGTACCCATTCCACGGGTCTCAACTCTCCAGGTTTAAGGTATTCTTCCTTCAGCTAAAACATGCATGTGGAACCCAGAGTATGATCAACCATGTGATCGGGAGACGTGTTCCAATATGTCTCAGTTTTCGTCCCCTGGTACTCGGGTGCAACATGCCAGACGCTTTACTAACACTCTCCCGACTTGGAGAGTCAGTGCCTTTAACCTCCTGTTTGGCCCAGTTTGCAATTTCTGCGGAAGATGAACAGGAATAGGGAGAACCAATGACAGACTAGCTGGAGGTGTCTGGACGGGCAAATTTAACTCTCATTTCCCACCAGGAAGAGGAATTAACCAAAGGCTCAGCGTGCCGTGCCGGAACCAGATTAGGGCCTGAAGCCATCCTGCGGTGTTGCGGCCAGCTCACGAGAAAGCGAGTTGAAGAAAGGAGCTCAGGGGCACTGTAATTCACAAACCTGCAGAGTTATAAATGACAGCTATCGTCCAAAAATATACTGAAGTAAGGCTGCCAAGAGGACTTGAAAGCGGGGCAGAATTGCAGGAAACCGATTTCAGGAGGTAGACTGGAATTGCATTGAAAGCATAGGAAAAGAGGCAGAACGTCCACAATGATGCACTTGGCCAAAAAGGGCGTATGCGTTTTTTCCTGAATATATTCAGGAAAAAACGCATACGCCCTTTTTGGCCAACCAAGCAAGCTTGCAAAGGAAATCTGCACTACAATGAAGTCTCACTTCCCCCCGGTCAAAAGGGCCATCTGAAAAAAGTGTAAAATCCAGAAAGGCAGGACAGGCCATGGAGAACTGGGAGCCTTGTTATGCTGATGGGCGGGATGTAAATTGCCAACAGCCACTCGGGAGAAGTGTATGGTGTTTCCTGAAACATCTAAAAAACAAAGCAACAGAGCCTAGGGCACTTCCACTTATGGTCCTATAGCTTAGGGAAATTAAAATCAAAAGACACAGCCACCCCAAAGGTTGGGACAGCTCTGTTTACAAGAACCTGGTTTACGGTACAAGTTCAACATCGCAGAAAGTGAACAATGGATAAAGAAGTTGTGGTACTTACGTACAATGCAATATCACTCAGCAATGAAATCTATGTCATCAGGCCCGTAGCAGCATAATGAGTGGATTCAGGTACGATGATTCTAACTGAAATAAGTCACACAGAAAAAGAAACATCATAAGATATCACTAATACACGGAATGTAACCTTGGCTACACAGGAACTGAATTACAAAACAGAACAGGGTCTCAAATTTAGAAACCCAACTTATGCTTGCTTAAGGGGAAAGGTGAGTTGGGGTGCTGCATAAAACCAGAGATTGAAATGAGCACAGATAAAGTTCCTTAAGCCAAATATGGAATAGACAAGAGCTACTCCTTGCTCAACGAAATGGACTCAACACCCCATATTAAATGCCTAAGAGTGTACCTGACTAGGAAGTATCTTAAAACCTATGGATTGCTATGTCTCTGAAAGAGAATCAAGTGTGTGTACAGGGGCATAAACGCAGCAGTGATAGGATTGGAGAGGTTCGGTGAGCAAATGAAGACCCTTTGAAGTCATATTGCATGGTACCCATTCCACGGGTCTCAACTCTCCAGGTTTAAGGTATTCTTCCTTCAGCTAAAACATGCATGTGGAACCCAGAGTATGATCAACCGTGTGATCGGGAGACGTGTTCCAATATGTCTCAGTTTTCGTCCCCTGGTACTCGGGTGCAACATGCCAGACGCTTTACTAACACTCTCCCGACTTGGAGAGTCAGTGCCTTTAACCTCCTGTTTGGCCCAGTTTGCAATTTCTGCGGAAGATGAACAGGAATAGGGAGAACCAATGACAGACTAGCTGGAGGTGTCTGGACGGGCAAATTTAACTCTCATTTCCCACCAGGAAGAGGAATTAACCAAAGGCTCAGTGTGCCGTGCCGGAACCAGATTAGGGCCTGAAGCCATCCTGCGGTGTTGCGGCCAGCTCACGAGAAAGCGAGTTGAAGAAAGGAGCTCAGGGGCACTGTAATTCACAAACCTGCAGAGTTATAAATGACAGCTATCGTCCAAAAATATACTGAAGTAAGGCTGCCAAGAGGACTTGAAAGCGGGGCAGAATTGCAGGAAACCGATTTCAGGAGGTAGACTGGAATTGCATTTAAAGCATAGGAAAAGAGGCAGAACGTCCACAATGATGCACTTGGCCAAAAAGGGCGTATGCGTTTTTTCCTGAATATATTCAGGAAAAAACGCATACGCCCTTTTTGGCCAACCAAGCAAGCTTGCAAAGGAAATCTGCACTACAATGAAGTCTCACTTCCCCCCGGTCAAAAGGGCCATCTGAAAAAAGTGTAAAATCCAGAAAGGCAGGACAGGCCATGGAGAACTGGGAGCCTTGTTATGCTGATGGGCGGGATGTCAATTGCCAACAGCCACTCGGGAGAAGTGTATGGTGTTTCCTGAAACATCTAAAAAACAAAGCAACAGAGCCTAGGGCACTTCCACTTATGGTCCTATAGCTTAGGGAAATTAAAATCAAAAAGACACAGCCACCCCAAAGGTTGGGACGGCTCTGTTTACAAGAACCTGGTTTACGGTACAAGTTCAATATCGCAGAAAGTGAAAAATGGATAAAGAAGTTGTGGTACTTACGTACAATGCAGTATCACTCAGCAATGAAATCTATGTCATCAGGCCCGTAGCAGCATAATGAGTGGATTCAGGTACGATGATTCTAACTGAAATAAGTCACACAGGAAAAGAAACATCATAAGATATCACTAATACACGGAATGTAACCTTGGCTACACAGGAACTGAATTACAAAACAGAACAGGGTCTCAAATTTAGAAACCCAACTTATGCTTGCTTAAGGGGAAAGGTGAGTTGGGGTGCTGCATAAAACCAGAGATTGAAATGAGCACAGATAAAGTTCCTTAAGCCAAATATGGAATAGACAAGAGCTACTCCTTGCTCAACGAAATGGACTCAACACCCCATATTAAATGCCTAAGAGTGTACCTGACTAGGAAGTATCTTAAAACCTATGGATTGCTATGTCTCTGAAAGAGAATCAAGTGTGTGTACAGGGGCATAAACGCAGCAGTGATAGGATTGGAGAGGTTCGGTGAGCAAATGAAGACCCTTTGAAGTCATATTGCATGGTACCCATTCCACGGGTCTCAACTCTCCAGGTTTAAGGTATTCTTCCTTCAGCTAAAACATGCATGTGGAACCCAGAGTATGATCAACCGTGTGATCGGGAGACGTGTTCCAATATGTCTCAGTTTTCGTCCCCTGGTACTCGGGTGCAACATTCCAGACGCTTTACTAACACTCTCCCGACTTGGAGAGTCAGTGCCTTTAACCTCCTGTTTGGCCCAGTTTGCAATTTCTGCGGAAGATGAACAGGAATAGGGAGAACCAATGACAGACTAGCTGGAGGTGTCTGGACGGGCAAATTTAACTCTCATTTCCCACCAGGAAGAGGAATTAACCAAAGGCTCAGCGTGCCGTGCCGGAACCAGATTAGGGCCTGAAGCCATCCTGCGGTGTTGCGGCCAGCTCACGAGAAAGCGAGTTGAAGAAAGGAGCTCAGGGGCACTGTAATTCACAAACCTGCAGAGTTATAAATGACAGCTATCGTCCAAAAATATACTGAAGTAAGGCTGCCAAGAGGACTTGAAAGCGGGGCAGAATTGCAGGAAACCGATTTCAGGAGGTAGACTGGAATTGCATTGAAAGCATAGGAAAAGAGGCAGAACGTCCACAATGATGCACTTGGCCAAAAAGGGCGTATGCGTTTTTTCCTGAATATATTCAGGAAAAAACGCATACGCCCTTTTTGGCCAACCAAGCAAGCTTGCAAAGGAAATCTGCACTACAATGAAGTCTCACTTCCCCCCGGTCAAAAGGGCCATCTGAAAAAAGTGTAAAATCCAGAAAGGCAGGACAGGCCATGGAGAACTGGGAGCCTTGTTATGCTGATGGGCGGGATGTCAATTGCCAACAGCCACTCGGGAGAAGTGTATGGTGTTTCCTGAAACATCTAAAAAACAAAGCAACAGAGCCTAGGGCACTTCCACTTATGGTCCTATAGCTTAGGGAAATTAAAATCAAAAGACACAGCCACCCCAAAGGTTGGGACGGCTCTGTTTACAAGAACCTGGTTTACAGTACAAGTTCAATATCGCAGAAAGTGAAAAATGGATAAAGAAGTTGTGGTACTTACGTACAATGCAATATCACTCAGCAATGAAATCTATGTCATCAGGCCCGTAGCAGCATAATGAGTGGATTCAGGTACGATGATTCTAACTGAAATAAGTCACACAGAAAAAGAAACATCATAAGATATCACTAATACACGGAATGTAACCTTGGCTACACAGGAACTGAATTACAAAACAGAACAGGGTCTCAAATTTAGAAACCCAACTTATGCTTGCTTAAGGGGAAAGGTGAGTTGGGGTGCTGCATAAAACCAGAGATTGAAATGAGCACAGATAAAGTTCCTTAAGCCAAATATGGAATAGACAAGAGCTACTCCTTGCTCAACGAAATGGACTCAACACCCCATATTAAATGCCTAAGAGTGTACCTGACTAGGAAGTATCTTAAAACCTATGGATTGCTATGTCTCTGAAAGAGAATCAAGTGTGTGTACAGGGGCATAAACGCAGCAGTGATAGGATTGGAGAGGTTCGGTGAGCAAATGAAGACCCTTTGAAGTCATATTGCATGGTACCCATTCCACGGGTCTCAACTCTCCAGGTTTAAGGTATTCTTCCTTCAGCTAAAACATGCATGTGGAACCCAGAGTATGATCAACCGTGTGATCGGGAGACGTGTTCCAATATGTGTCAGTTTTCGTCCCCTGGTACTCGGGTGCAACATGCCAGACGCTTTACTAACACTCTCCCGACTTGGAGAGTCAGTGCCTTTAACCTCCTGTTTGGCCCAGTTTGCAATTTCTGCGGAAGATGAACAGGAATAGGGAGAACCAATGACAGACTAGCTGGAGGTGTCTGGACGGGCAAATTTAACTCTCATTTCCCACCAGGAAGAGGAATTAACCAAAGGCTCAGCGTGCCGTGCCGGAACCAGATTAGGGCCTGAAGCCATCCTGCAGTGTTGCGGCCAGCTCACGAGAAAGCGAGTTGAAGAAAGGAGCTCAGGGGCACTGTAATTCACAAACCTGCAGAGTTATAAATGACAGCTATCGTCCAAAAATATACTGAAGTAAGGCTGCCAAGAGGACTTGAAAGCGGGGCAGAATTGCAGGAAACCGATTTCAGGAGGTAGACTGGAATTGCATTTAAAGCATAGGAAAAGAGGCAGAACGTCCACAATGATGCACTTGGCCAAAAAGGGCGTATGCGTTTTTTCCTGAATATATTCAGGAAAAAACGCATACGCCCTTTTTGGCCAACCAAGCAAGCTTGCAAAGGAAATCTGCACTACAATGAAGTCTCACTTCCCCCCGGTCAAAAGGGCCATCTGAAAAAAGTGTAAAATCCAGAAAGGCAGGACAGGCCATGGAGAACTGGGAGCCTTGTTATGCTGATGGGCGGGATGTAAATTGCCAACAGCCACTCGGGAGAAGTGTATGGTGTTTCCTGAAACATCTAAAAAACAAAGCAACAGAGCCTAGGGCACTTCCACTTATGGTCCTATAGCTTAGGGAAATTAAAATCAAAAAGACACAGCCACCCCAAAGGTTGGGACAGCTCTGTTTACAAGAACCTGGTTTACGGTACAAGTTCAATATCGCAGAAAGTGAAAAATGGATAAAGAAGTTGTGGTACTTACGTACAATGCAATATCACTCAGCAATGAAAACTATGTCATCAGGCCCGTAGCAGCATAATGAGTGGATTCAGGTACGATGATTCTAACTGAAATAAGTCACACAGGAAAAGAAACATCATAAGATATCACTAATACACGGAATGTAACCTTGGCTACACAGGAACTGAATTACAAAACAGAACAGGGTCTCAAATTTAGAAACCCAACTTATGCTTGCTTAAGGGGAAAGGTGAGTTGGGGTGCTGCATAAAACCAGAGATTGAAATGAGCACAGATAAAGTTCCTTAAGCCAAATATGGAATAGACAAGAGCTACTCCTTGCTCAACGAAATGGACTCAACACCCCATATTAAATGCCTAAGAGTGTACCTGACTAGGAAGTATCTTAAAACCTATGGATTGCTATGTCTCTGAAAGAGAATCAAGCGTGTGTACAGGGGCATAAACGCAGCAGTGATAGGATTGGAGAGGTTCGGTGAGCAAATGAAGACCCTTTGAAGTCATATTGCATGGTACCCATTCCACGGGTCTCAACTCTCCAGGTTTAAGGTATTCTTCCTTCAGCTAAAACATGCATGTGGAACCCAGAGTATGATCAACCGTGTGATCGGGAGACGTGTTCCAATATGTGTCAGTTTTCGTCCCCTGGTACTCGGGTGCAACATGCCAGACGCTTTACTAACACTCTCCCGACTTGGAGAGTCAGTGCCTTTAACCTCCTGTTTGGCCCAGTTTGCAATTTCTGCGGAAGATGAACAGGAATAGGGAGAACCAATGACAGACTAGCTGGAGGTGTCTGGACGGGCAAATTTAACTCTCATTTCCCACCAGGAAGAGGAATTAACCAAAGGCTCAGCGTGCCGTGCCGGAACCAGATTAGGGCCTGAAGCCATCCTGCGGTGTTGCGGCCAGCTCACGAGAAAGCGAGTTGAAGAAAGGAGCTCAGGGGCACTGTAATTCACAAACCTGCAGAGTTATAAATGACAGCTATCGTCCAAAAATATACTGAAGTAAGGCTGCCAAGAGGACTTGAAAGCGGGGCAGAATTGCAGGAAACCGATTTCAGGAGGTAGACTGGAATTGCATTGAAAGCATAGGAAAAGAGGCAGAACGTCCACAATGATGCACTTGGCCAAAAAGGGCGTATGCGTTTTTTCCTGAATATATTCAGGAAAAAACGCATACGCACTTTTTGGCCAACCAAGCAAGCTTGCAAAGGAAATCTGCACTACAATGAAGTCTCACTTCCCCCCGGTCAAAAGGGCCATCTGAAAAAAGTGTAAAATCCAGAAAGGCAGGACAGGCCATGGAGAACTGGGAGCCTTGTTATGCTGATGGGCGGGATGTCAATTGCCAACAGCCACTTGGGAGAAGTGTATGGTGTTTCCTGAAACATCTAAAAAACAAAGCAACAGAGCCTAGGACACTTCCACTTATGGTCCTATAGCTTAGGGAAATTAAAATCAAAAGACACAGCCACCCCAAAGGTTGGGACGGCTCTGTTTACAAGAACCTGGTTTACGGTACAAGTTCAATATCGCAGAAAGTGAAAAATGGATAAAGAAGTTGTGGTACTTACGTACAATGCAGTATCACTCAGCAATGAAATCTATGTCATCAGGCCCGTAGCAGCATAATGAGTGGATTCAGGTACGATGATTCTAACTGAAATAAGTCACACAGGAAAAGAAACATCATAAGATATCACTAATACACGGAATGTAACCTTGGCTACACAGGAACTGAATTACAAAACAGAACAGGGTCTCAAATTTAGAAACCCAACTTATGCTTGCTTAAGGGGAAAGGTGAGTTGGGGTGCTGCATAAAATCAGAGATTGAAATGAGCACAGATAAAGTTCCTTAAGCCAAATATGGAATAGACAAGAGCTACTCCTTGCTCAACGAAATGGACTCAACACCCCATATTAAATGCCTAAGAGTGTACCTGACTAGGAAGTATCTTAAAACCTATGGATTGCTATGTCTCTGAAAGAGAATCAAGTGTGTGTACAGGGGCATAAACGCAGCAGTGATAGGATTGGAGAGGTTCGGTGAGCAAATGAAGACCCTTTGAAGTCATATTGCATGGTACCCATTCCACGGGTCTCAACTCTCCAGGTTTAAGGTATTCTTCCTTCAGCTAAAACATGCATGTGGAACCCAGAGTATGATCAACCGTGTGATCGGGAGACGTGTTCCAATATGTGTCAGTTTTCGTCCCCTGGTACTCGGGTGCAACATTCCAGACGCTTTACTAACACTCTCCCGACTTGGAGAGTCAGTGCCTTTAACCTCCTGTTTGGCCCAGTTTGCAATTTCTGCGGAAGATGAACAGGAATAGGGAGAACCAATGACAGACTAGCTGGAGGTGTCTGGACGGGCAAATTTAACTCTCATTTCCCACCAGGAAGAGGAATTAACCAAAGGCTCAGCGTGCCGTGCCGGAACCAGATTAGGGCCTGAAGCCATCCTGCGGTGTTGCGGCCAGCTCACGAGAAAGCGAGTTGAAGAAAGGAGCTCAGGGGCACTGTAATTCACAAACCTGCAGAGTTATAAATGACAGCTATCGTCCAAAAATATACTGAAGTAAGGCTGCCAAGAGGACTTGAAAGCGGGGCAGAATTGCAGGAAACCGATTTCAGGAGGTAGACTGGAATTGCATTGAAAGCATAGGAAAAGAGGCAGAACGTCCACAATGATGCACTTGGCCAAAAAGGGCGTATGCGTTTTTTCCTGAATATATTCAGGAAAAAACGCATACGCCCTTTTTGGCCAACCAAGCAAGCTTGCAAAGGAAATCTGCACTACAATGAAGTCTCACTTCCCCCCGGTCAAAAGGGCCATCTGAAAAAAGTGTAAAATCCAGAAAGGCAGGACAGGCCATGGAGAACTGGGAGCCTTGTTATGCTGATGGGCGGGATGTCAATTGCCAACAGCCACTTGGGAGAAGTGTATGGTGTTTCCTGAAACATCTAAAAAACAAAGCAACAGAGCCTAGGGCACTTCCACTTATGGTCCTATAGCTTAGGGAAATTAAAATCAAAAGACACAGCCACCCCAAAGGTTGGGACGGCTCTGTTTACAAGAACCTGGTTTACGGTACAAGTTCAATATCGCAGAAAGTGAAAAATGGATAAAGAAGTTGTGGTACTTACGTACAATGCAATATCACTCAGCAATGAAATCTATGTCATCAGGCCCGTAGCAGCATAATGAGTGGATTCAGGTACGATGATTCTAACTGAAATAAGTCACACAGAAAAAGAAACATCATAAGATATCACTAATACACGGAATGTAACCTTGGCTACACAGGAACTGAATTACAAAACAGAACAGGGTCTCAAATTTAGAAAACCAACTTATGCTTGCTTAAGGGGAAAGGTGAGTTCGGGTGCTGCATAAAACCAGAGATTGAAATGAGCACAGATAAAGTTCCTTAAGCCAAATATGGAATAGACAAGAGCTACTCCTTGCTCAACGAAATGGACTCAACACCCCATATTAAATGCCTAAGAGTGTACCTGACTAGGAAGTATCTTAAAACCTATGGATTGCTATGTCTCTGAAAGAGAATCAAGTGTGTGTACAGGGGCATAAACGCAGCAGTGATAGGATTGGAGAGGTTTGGTGAGCAAATGAAGACCCTTTGAAGTCATATTGCATGGTACCCATTCCACGGGTCTCAACTCTCCAGGTTTAAGGTATTCTTCCTTCAGCTAAAACATGCATGTGGAACCCAGAGTATGATCAACCGTGTGATCGGGAGACGTGTTCCAATATGTCTCAGTTTTCGTCCCCTGGTACTCGGGTGCAACATTCCAGACGCTTTACTAACACTCTCCCGACTTGGAGAGTCAGTGCCTTTAACCTCCTGTTTGGCCCAGTTTGCAATTTCTGCGGAAGATGAACAGGAATAGGGAGAACCAATGACAGACTAGCTGGAGGTGTCTGGACGGGCAAATTTAACTCTCATTTCCCACCAGGAAGAGGAATTAACCAAAGGCTCAGCGTGCCGTGCCGGAACCAGATTAGGGCCTGAAGCCATCCTGCGGTGTTGCGGCCAGCTCACGAGAAAGCGAGTTGAAGAAAGGAGCTCAGGGGCACTGTAATTCACAAACCTGCAGAGTTATAAATGACAGCTATCGTCCAAAAATATACTGAAGTAAGGCTGCCAAGAGGACTTGAAAGCGGGGCAGAATTGCAGGAAACCGATTTCAGGAGGTAGACTGGAATTGCATTTAAAGCATAGGAAAAGAGGCAGAACGTCCACAATGATGCACTTGGCCAAAAAGGGCGTATGCGTTTTTTCCTGAATATATTCAGGAAAAAACGCATACGCCCTTTTTGGCCAACCAAGCAAGCTTGCAAAGGAAATCTGCACTACAATGAAGTCTCACTTCCCCCCGGTCAAAAGGGCCATCTGAAAAAAGTGTAAAATCCAGAAAGGCAGGACAGGCCATGGAGAACTGGGAGCCTTGTTATGCTGATGGGCGGGATGTAAATTGCCAACAGCCACTCGGGAGAAGTGTATGGTGTTTCCTGAAACATCTAAAAAACAAAGCAACAGAGCCTAGGGCACTTCCACTTATGGTCCTATAGCTTAGGTAAATTAAAATCAAAAAGACACAGCCACCCCAAAGGTTGGGACGGCTCTGTTTACAAGAACCTGGTTTACGGTACAAGTTCAATATCGCAGAAAGTGAAAAATGGATAAAGAAGTTGTGGCACTTACGTACAATGCAGTATCACTCAGCAATGAAATCTATGTCATCAGGCCCGTAGCAGCATAATGAGTGGATTCAGGTATGATGATTCTAACTGAAATAAGTCACACAGGAAAAGAAACATCATAAGATATCACTAATACACGGAATGTAACCTTGGCTACACAGGAACTGAATTACAAAACAGAACAGGGTCTCAAATTTAGAAACCCAACTTATGCTTGCTTAAGGGGAAAGGTGAGTTGGGGTGCTGCATAAAACCAGAGATTGAAATGAGCACAGATAAAGTTCCTTAAGCCAAATATGGAATAGACAAGAGCTACTCCTTGCTCAACGAAATGGACTCAACACCCCATATTAAATGCCTAAGAGTGTACCTGACTAGGAAGTATCTTAAAACCTATGGATTGCTATGTCTCTGAAAGAGAATCAAGTGTGTGTACAGGGGCATAAACGCAGCAGTGATAGGATTGGAGAGGTTCGGTGAGCAAATGAAGACCTTTGAAGTCATATTGCATGGTACCCATTCCATGGGTCTCAACTCTCCAGGTTTAAGGTATTCTTCCTTCAGCTAAAACATGCATGTGGAACCCAGAGAATGATCAACCGTGTGATCGGGAGACGTGTTCCAATATGTGTCAGTTTTCCTCCCCTGGTACTCGGGTGCAACATGCCAGACGCTTTACTAACACTCTCCCGACTTGGAGAGTCAGTGCCTTTAACCTCCTGTTTGGCCCAGTTTGCAATTTCTGCGGAAGATGAACAGGAATAGGGAGAACCAATGAGAGACTAGCTGGAGGTGTCTGGACGGGCAAATTTAACTCTCATTTCCCACCAGGAAGAGGAATTAACCAAAGGCTCAGCGTGCCGTGCCGGAACCAGATTAGGGCCTGAAGCCATCCTGCGGTGTTGCGGCCAGCTCACGAGAAAGCGAGTTGAAGAAAGGAGCTCAGGGGCACTGTAATTCACAAACTTGCAGAGTTATAAATGACAGCTATCGTCCAAAAATATACTGAAGTAAGGCTGCCAAGAGGACTTGAAAGCGGGGCAGAATTGCAGGAAACCGATTTCAGGAGGTAGACTGGAATTGCATTGAAAGCATAGGAAAAGAGGCAGAACGTCCACAATGATGCACTTGGCCAAAAAGGGCGTATGCGTTTTTTCCTGAATATATTCAGGAAAAAACGCATACGCCCTTTTTGGCCAACCAAGCAAGCTTGCAAAGGAAATCTGCACTACAATGAAGTCTCACTTCCCCCCGGTCAAAAGGGCCATCTGAAAAAAGTGTAAAATCCAGAAAGGCAGGACAGGCCATGGAGAACTGGGAGCCTTGTTATGCTGATGGGCGGGATGTAAATTGCCAACAGCCACTCGGGAGAAGTGTATGGTGTTTCCTGAAACATCTAAAAAACAAAGCAACAGAGCCTAGGACACTTCCACTTATGGTCCTATAGCTTAGGGAAATTAAAATCAAAAAGACACAGCCACCCCAAAGGTTGGGACGGCTCTGTTTACAAGAACCTGGTTTACGGTACAAGTTCAATATCGCAGAAAGTGAAAAATGGATAAAGAAGTTGTGGTACTTACGTACAATGCAGTATCACTCAGCAATGAAATCTATGTCATCAGGCCCGTAGCAGCATAATGAGTGGATTCAGGTACGATGATTCTAACTGAAATAAGTCACACAGAAAAAGAAACATCATAAGATATCACTAATACACGGTATGTAAACTTGGCTACACAGGAACTGAATTACAAAACAGAACAGGGTCTCAAATTTAGAAACCCAACTTATGCTTGCTTAAGGGGAAAGGTGAGTTCGGGTGCTGCATAAAACCAGAGATTGAAATGAGCACAGATAAAGTTCCTTAAGCCAAATATGGAATAGACAAGAGCTACTCCTTGCTCAACGAAATGGACTCAACACCCCATATTAAATGCCTAAGAGTGTACCTGACTAGGAAGTATCTTAAAACCTATGGATTGCTATGTCTCTGAAAGAGAATCAAGTGTGTGTACAGGGGCATAAACGCAGCAGTGATAGGATTGGAGAGGTTCGGTGAGCAAATGAAGACCCTTTGAAGTCATATTGCATGGTACCCATTCCACGGGTCTCAACTCTCCAGGTTTAAGGTATTCTTCCTTCAGCTAAAACATGCATGTGGAACCCAGAGTATGATCAACCGTGTGATCGGGAGACGTGTTCCAATATGTGTCAGTTTTCGTCCCCTGGTACTCGGGTGCAACATTCCAGACGCTTTACTAACACTCTCCCGACTTGGAGAGTCAGTGCCTTTAACCTCCTGTTTGGCCCAGTTTGCAATTTCTGCGGAAGATGAAAAGGAATAGGGAGAACCAATGACAGACTAGCTGGAGGTGTCTGGACGGGCAAATTTAACTCTCATTTCCCACCAGGAAGAGGAATTAACCAAAGGCTCAGCGTGCCGTGCCGGAACCAGATTAGGGCCTGAAGCCATCCTGCGGTGTTGCGGCCAGCTCACGAGAAAGCGAGTTGAAGAAAGGAGCTCAGGGGCACTGTAATTCACAAACCTGCAGAGTTATAAATGACAGCTATCGTCCAAAAATATACTGAAGTAAGGCTGCCAAGAGGACTTGAAAGCGGGGCAGAATTGCAGGAAACCGATTTCAGGAGGTAGACTGGAATTGCATTTAAAGCATAGGAAAAGAGGCAGAACGTCCACAATGATGCACTTGGCCAAAAAGGGCGTATGCGTTTTTTCCTGAATATATTCAGGAAAAAACGCATACGCCCTTTTTGGCCAACCAAGCAAGCTTGCAAAGGAAATCTGCACTACAATGAAGTCTCACTTCCCCCCGGTCAAAAGGGCCATCTGAGAAAAGTGTAAAATCCAGAAAGGCAGGACAGGCCATGGAGAACTGGGAGCCTTGTTATGCTGATGGGCGGGATGTAAATTGCCAACAGCCACTCGGGAGAAGTGTATGGTGTTTCCTGAAACATCTAAAAAACAAAGCAACAGAGCCTAGGGCACTTCCACTTATGGTCCTATAGCTTAGGGAAATTAAAATCAAAAGACACAGCCACCCCAAAGGTTGGGACGGCTCTGTTTACAAGAACCTGGTTTACGGTACAAGTTCAATATCGCAGAAAGTGAACAATGGATAAAGAAGTTGTGGTACTTACGTACAATGCAATATCACTCAGCAATGAAATCTATGTCATCAGGCCCGTAGCAGCATAATGAGTGGATTCAGGTACGATGATTCTAACTGAAATAAGTCACACAGAAAAAGAAACATCATAAGATATCACTAATACACGGAATGTAACCTTGGCTACACAGGAACTGAATTACAAAACAGAACAGGGTCTCAAATTTAGAAACCCAACTTATGCTTGCTTAAGGGGAAAGGTGAGTTGGGGTGCTGCATAAAACCAGAGATTGAAATGAGCACAGATAAAGTTCCTTAAGCCAAATATGGAATAGACAAGAGCTACTCCTTGCTCAACGAAATGGACTCAACACCCCATATTAAATGCCTAAGAGTGTACCTGACTAGGAAGTATCTTAAAACCTATGGATTGCTATGTCTCTGAAAGAGAATCAAGTGTGTGTACAGGGGCATAAACGCAGCAGTGATAGGATTGGAGAGGTTCGGTGAGCAAATGAAGACCCTTTGAAGTCATATTGCATGGTACCCATTCCACGGGTCTCAACTCTCCAGGTTTAAGGTATTCTTCCTTCAGCTAAAACATGCATGTGGAACCCAGAGTATGATCAACCGTGTGATCGGGAGACGTGTTCCAATATGTGTCAGTTTTCGTCCCCTGGTACTCGGGTGCAACATGCCAGACGCTTTACTAACACTCTCCCGACTTGGAGAGTCAGTGCCTTTAACCTCCTGTTTGGCCCAGTTTGCAATTTCTGCGGAAGATGAACAGGAATAGGGAGAACCAATGAGAGACTAGCTGGAGGTGTCTGGACGGGCAAATTTAACTCTCATTTCCCACCAGGAAGAGGAATTAACCAAAGGCTCAGCGTGCCGTGCCGGAACCAGATTAGGGCCTGAAGCCATCCTGCGGTGTTGCGGCCAGCTCACGAGAAAGCGAGTTGAAGAAAGGAGCTCAGGGGCACTGTAATTCACAAACCTGCAGAGTTATAAATGACAGCTATCGTCCAAAAATATACTGAAGTAAGGCTGCCAAGAGGACTTGAAAGCGGGGCAGAATTGCAGGAAACCGATTTCAGGAGGTAGACTGGAATTGCATTTAAAGCATAGGAAAAGAGGCAGAACGTCCACAATGATGCACTTGGCCAAAAAGGGCGTATGCGTTTTTTCCTGAATATATTCAGGAAAAAACGCATACGCCCTTTTTGGCCAACCAAGCAAGCTTGCAAAGGAAATCTGCACTACAATGAAGTCTCACTTCCCCCCGGTCAAAAGGGCCATCTGAAAAAAGTGTAAAATCCAGAAAGGCAGGACAGGCCATGGAGAACTGGGAGCCTTGTTATGCTGATGGGCGGGATGTCAATTGCCAACAGCCACTCGGGAGAAGTGTATGGTGTTTCCTGAAACATCTAAAAAACAAAGCAACAGAGCCTAGGGCACTTCCACTTATGGTCCTATAGCTTAGGGAAATTAAAATCAAAAAGACACAGCCACCCCAAAGGTTGGGACGGCTCTGTTTACAAGAACC
The DNA here is from genome assembly GCF_949774975.1 of Lagenorhynchus albirostris. Classification (NCBI taxonomy): domain Eukaryota; kingdom Metazoa; phylum Chordata; class Mammalia; order Artiodactyla; family Delphinidae; genus Lagenorhynchus; species Lagenorhynchus albirostris. The sequence continues at coordinate 240,005 of NW_026783594.1, read as the reverse complement.
TGGTTTACGGTACAAGTTCAATATCGCAGAAAGTGAAAAATGGATAAAGAAGTTGTGGTACATACGTACAATGCAGTATCACTCAGCAATGAAAACTATGTCATCAGGCCCGTAGCAGCATAATGAGTGGATTCAGGTACGATGATTCTAACTGAAATAAGTCACACAGGAAAAGAAACATCATCAGATATCACTAATACACGGAATGTAACCTTGGCTACACAGGAACTGAATTACAAAACAGAACAGGGTCTCAAATTTAGAAAACCAACTTATGCTTGCTTAAGGGGAAAGGTGAGTTGGGGTGCTGCATAAAACCAGAGATTGAAATGAGCACAGATAAAGTTCCTTAAGCCAAATATGGAATAGACAAGAGCTACTCCTTGCTCAACGAAATGGACTCAACACCCCATATTAAATGCCTAAGAGTGTACCTGACTAGGAAGTATCTTAAAACCTATGGATTGCTATGTCTCTGAAAGAGAATCAAGTGTGTGTACAGGGGCATAAACGCAGCAGTGATAGGATTGGAGAGGTTCGGTGAGCAAATGAAGACCCTTTGAAGTCATATTGCATGGTACCCATTCCACGGGTCTCAACTCTCCAGGTTTAAGGTATTCTTCCTTCAGCTAAAACATGCATGTGGAACCCAGAGTATGATCAACCGTGTGATCGGGAGACGTGTTCCAATATGTGTCAGTTTTCGTCCCCTGGTACTCGGGTGCAACATTCCAGACGCTTTACTAACACTCTCCCGACTTGGAGAGTCAGTGCCTTTAACCTCCTGTTTGGCCCAGTTTGCAATTTCTGTGGAAGATGAACAGGAATAGGGAGAACCAATGACAGACTAGCTGGAGGTGTTGGACGGGCAGATTTAACTCTCATTTCCCACCAGGAAGAGGAATTAACCAAAGGCTCAGCGTGCCGTGCCGGAACCAGATTAGGGCCTGAAGCCATCCTGCGGTGTTGCGGCCAGCTCACGAGAAAGCGAGTTGAAGAAAGGAGCTCAGGGGCACTGTAATTCACAAACCTGCAGAGTTATAAATGACAGCTATCGTCCAAAAATATACTGAAGTAAGGCTGCCAAGAGGACTTGAAAGCGGGGCAGAATTGCAGGAAACCGATTTCAGGAGGTAGACTGGAATTGCATTTAAAGCATAGGAAAAGAGGCAGAACGTCCACAATGATGCACTTGGCCAAAAAGGGCGTATGCGTTTTTTCCTGAATATATTCAGGAAAAAACGCATACGCCCTTTTTGGCCAACCAAGCAAGCTTGCAAAGGAAATCTGCACTACAATGAAGTCTCACTTCCCCCCGGTCAAAAGGGCCATCTGAAAAAAGTGTAAAATCCAGAAAGGCAGGACAGGCCATGGAGAACTGGGAGCCTTGTTATGCTGATGGGCGGGATGTCAATTGCCAACAGCCACTCGGGAGAAGTGTATGGTGTTTCCTGAAACATCTAAAAAACAAAGCAACAGAGCCTAGGGCACTTCCACTTATGGTCCTATAGCTTAGGGAAATTAAAATCAAAAAGACACAGCCACCCCAAAGGTTGGGACGGCTCTGTTTACAAGAACCTGGTTTACGGTACAAGTTCAATATCGCAGAAAGTGAAAAATGGATAAAGAAGTTGTGGTACTTACGTACAATGCAGTATCACTCAGCAATGAAAACTATGTCATCAGGCCCGTAGCAGCATAATGAGTGGATTCAGGTACGATGATTCTAACTGAAATAAGTCACACAGGAAAAGAAACATCATCAGATATCACTAATACACGGAATGTAACCTTGGCTACACAGGAACTGAATTACAAAACAGAACAGGGTCTCAAATTTAGAAAACCAACTTATGCTTGCTTAAGGGGAAAGGTGAGTTGGGGTGCTGCATAAAACCAGAGATTGAAATGAGCACAGATAAAGTTCCTTAAGCCAAATATGGAATAGACAAGAGCTACTCCTTGCTCAACGAAATGGACTCAACACCCCATATTAAATGCCTAAGAGTGTACCTGACTAGGAAGTATCTTAAAACCTATGGATTGCTATGTCTCTGAAAGAGAATCAAGTGTGTGTACAGGGGCATAAACGCAGCAGTGATAGGATTGGAGAGGTTCGGTGAGCAAATGAAGACCCTTTGAAGTCATATTGCATGGTACCCATTCCACGGGTCTCAACTCTCCAGGTTTAAGGTATTCTTCCTTCAGCTAAAACATGCATGTGGAACCCAGAGTATGATCAACCGTGTGATCGGGAGACGTGTTCCAATATGTGTCAGTTTTCGTCCCCTGGTACTCGGGTGCAACATTCCAGACGCTTTACTAACACTCTCCCGACTTGGAGAGTCAGTGCCTTTAACCTCCTGTTTGGCCCAGTTTGCAATTTCTGTGGAAGATGAACAGGAATAGGGAGAACCAATGAGAGACTAGCTGGAGGTGTTGGACGGGCAAATTTAACTCTCATTTCCCACCAGGAAGAGGAATTAACCAAAGGCTCAGCATGCCGTGCCGGAACCAGATTAGGGCCTGAAGCCATCCTGCGGTGTTGCGGCCAGCTCACGAGAAAGCGAGTTGAAGAAAGGAGCTCAGGGGCACTGTAATTCACAAACCTGCAGAGTTATAAATGACAGCTATCGTCCAAAAATATACTGAAGTAAGGCTGCCAAGAGGACTTGAAAGCGGGGCAGAATTGCAGGAAACCGATTTCAGGAGGTAGACTGGAATTGCATTTAAAGCATAGGAAAAGAGGCAGAACGTCCACAATGATGCACTTGGCCAAAAAGGGCGTATGCGTTTTTTCCTGAATATATTCAGGAAAAAACGCATACGCCCTTTTTGGCCAACCAAGCAAGCTTGCAAAGGAAATCTGCACTACAATGAAGTCTCACTTCCCCCCGGTCAAAAGGGCCATCTGAAAAAAGTGTAAAATCCAGAAAGGCAGGACAGGCCATGGAGAACTGGGAGCCTTGTTATGCTGATGGGCGGGATGTCAATTGCCAACAGCCACTCGGGAGAAGTGTATGGTGTTTCCTGAAACATCTAAAAAACAAAGCAACAGAGCCTAGGGCACTTCCACTTATGGTCCTATAGCTTAGGGAAATTAAAATCAAAAGACACAGCCACCCCAAAGGTTGGGACGGCTCTGTTTACAAGAACCTGGTTTACGGTACAAGTTCAATATCGCAGAAAGTGAACAATGGATAAAGAAGTTGTGGTACTTACGTACAATGCAATATCACTCAGCAATGAAATCTATGTCATCAGGCCCGTAGCAGCATAATGAGTGGATTCAGGTACGATGATTCTAACTGAAATAAGTCACACAGAAAAAGAAACATCATAAGATATCACTAATACACGGAATGTAACCTTGGCTACACAGGAACTGAATTACAAAACAGAACAGGGTCTCAAATTTAGAAACCCAACTTATGCTTGCTTAAGGGGAAAGGTGAGTTGGGGTGCTGCATAAAACCAGAGATTGAAATGAGCACAGATAAAGTTCCTTAAGCCAAATATGGAATAGACAAGAGCTACTCCTTGCTCAACGAAATGGACTCAACACCCCATATTAAATGCCTAAGAGTGTACCTGACTAGGAAGTATCTTAAAACCTATGGATTGCTATGTCTCTGAAAGAGAATCAAGTGTGTGTACAGGGGCATAAACGCAGCAGTGATAGGATTGGAGAGGTTCGGTGAGCAAATGAAGACCCTTTGAAGTCATATTGCATGGTACCCATTCCACGGGTCTCAACTCTCCAGGTTTAAGGTATTCTTCCTTCAGCTAAAACATGCATGTGGAACCCAGAGTATGATCAACCGTGTGATCGGGAGACGTGTTCCAATATGTGTCAGTTTTCGTCCCCTGGTACTCGGGTGCAACATTCCAGACGCTTTACTAACACTCTCCCGACTTGGAGAGTCAGTGCCTTTAACCTCCTGTTTGGCCCAGTTTGCAATTTCTGCGGAAGATGAACAGGAATAGGGAGAACCAATGACAGACTAGCTGGAGGTGTCTGGACGGGCAAATTTAACTCTCATTTCCCACCAGGAAGAGGAATTAACCAAAGGCTCAGCGTGCCGTGCCGGAACCAGATTAGGGCCTGAAGCCATCCTGCGGTGTTGCGGCCAGCTCACGAGAAAGCGAGTTGAAGAAAGGAGCTCAGGGGCACTGTAATTCACAAACCTGCAGAGTTATAAATGACAGCTATCGTCCAAAAATATACTGAAGTAAGGCTGCCAAGAGGACTTGAAAGCGGGGCAGAATTGCAGGAAACCGATTTCAGGAGGTAGACTGGAATTGCATTGAAAGCATAGGAAAAGAGGCAGAACGTCCACAATGATGCACTTGGCCAAAAAGGGCGTATGCGTTTTTTCCTGAATATATTCAGGAAAAAACGCATACGCCCTTTTTGGCCAACCAAGCAAGCTTGCAAAGGAAATCTGCACTACAATGAAGTCTCACTTCCCCCCGGTCAAAAGGGCCATCTGAAAAAAGTGTAAAATCCAGAAAGGCAGGACAGGCCATGGAGAACTGGGAGCCTTGTTATGCTGATGGGCGGGATGTCAATTGCCAACAGCCACTCGGGAGAAGTGTATGGTGTTTCCTGAAACATCTAAAAAACAAAGCAACAGAGCCTAGGGCACTTCCACTTATGGTCCTATAGCTTAGGGAAATTAAAATCAAAAAGACACAGCCACCCCAAAGGTTGGGACGGCTCTGTTTACAAGAACCTGGTTTACGGTACAAGTTCAATATCGCAGAAAGTGAAAAATGGATAAAGAAGTTGTGGTACTTACGTACAATGCAGTATCACTCAGCAATGAAAACTATGTCATCAGGCCCGTAGCAGCATAATGAGTGGATTCAGGTACGATGATTCTAACTGAAATAAGTCACACAGGAAAAGAAACATCATCAGATATCACTAATACACGGAATGTAACCTTGGCTACACAGGAACTGAATTACAAAACAGAACAGGGTCTCAAATTTAGAAAACCAACTTATGCTTGCTTAAGGGGAAAGGTGAGTTGGGGTGCTGCATAAAACCAGAGATTGAAATGAGCACAGATAAAGTTCCTTAAGCCAAATATGGAATAGACAAGAGCTACTCCTTGCTCAACGAAATGGACTCAACACCCCATATTAAATGCCTAAGAGTGTACCTGACTAGGAAGTATCTTAAAACCTATGGATTGCTATGTCTCTGAAAGAGAATCAAGTGTGTGTACAGGGGCATAAACGCAGCAGTGATAGGATTGGAGAGGTTCGGTGAGCAAATGAAGACCCTTTGAAGTCATATTGCATGGTACCCATTCCACGGGTCTCAACTCTCCAGGTTTAAGGTATTCTTCCTTCAGCTAAAACATGCATGTGGAACCCAGAGTATGATCAACCGTGTGATCGGGAGACGTGTTCCAATATGTGTCAGTTTTCGTCCCCTGGTACTCGGGTGCAACATTCCAGACGCTTTACTAACACTCTCCCGACTTGGAGAGTCAGTGCCTTTAACCTCCTGTTTGGCCCAGTTTGCAATTTCTGCGGAAGATGAACAGGAATAGGGAGAACCAATGACAGACTAGCTGGAGGTGTCTGGACGGGCAGATTTAACTCTCATTTCCCACCAGGAAGAGGAATTAACCAAAGGCTCAGCGTGCCGTGCCGGAACCAGATTAGGGCCTGAAGCCATCCTGCGGTGTTGCGGCCAGCTCACGAGAAAGCGAGTTGAAGAAAGGAGCTCAGGGGCACTGTAATTCACAAACCTGCAGAGTTATAAATGACAGCTATCGTCCAAAAATATACTGAAGTAAGGCTGCCAAGAGGACTTGAAAGCGGGGCAGAATTGCAGGAAACCGATTTCAGGAGGTAGACTGGAATTGCATTTAAAGCATAGGAAAAGAGGCAGAACGTCCACAATGATGCACTTGGCCAAAAAGGGCGTATGCGTTTTTTCCTGAATATATTCAGGAAAAAACGCATACGCCCTTTTTGGCCAACCAAGCAAGCTTGCAAAGGAAATCTGCACTACAATGAAGTCTCACTTCCCCCCGGTCAAAAGGGCCATCTGAAAAAAGTGTAAAATCCAGAAAGGCAGGACAGGCCATGGAGAACTGGGAGCCTTGTTATGCTGATGGGCGGGATGTCAATTGCCAACAGCCACTCGGGAGAAGTGTATGGTGTTTCCTGAAACATCTAAAAAACAAAGCAACAGAGCCTAGGGCACTTCCACTTATGGTCCTATAGCTTAGGGAAATTAAAATCAAAAAGACACAGCCACCCCAAAGGTTGGGACGGCTCTGTTTACAAGAACCTGGTTTACGGTACAAGTTCAATATCGCAGAAAGTGAAAAATGGATAAAGAAGTTGTGGTACTTACGTACAATGCAGTATCACTCAGCAATGAAAACTATGTCATCAGGCCCGTAGCAGCATAATGAGTGGATTCAGGTACGATGATTCTAACTGAAATAAGTCACACAGGAAAAGAAACATCATCAGATATCACTAATACACGGAATGTAACCTTGGCTACACAGGAACTGAATTACAAAACAGAACAGGGTCTCAAATTTAGAAAACCAACTTATGCTTGCTTAAGGGGAAAGGTGAGTTGGGGTGCTGCATAAAACCAGAGATTGAAATGAGCACAGATAAAGTTCCTTAAGCCAAATATGGAATAGACAAGAGCTACTCCTTGCTCAACGAAATGGACTCAACACCCCATATTAAATGCCTAAGAGTGTACCTGACTAGGAAGTATCTTAAAACCTATGGATTGCTATGTCTCTGAAAGAGAATCAAGTGTGTGTACAGGGGCATAAACGCAGCAGTGATAGGATTGGAGAGGTTCGGTGAGCAAATGAAGACCCTTTGAAGTCATATTGCATGGTACCCATTCCACGGGTCTCAACTCTCCAGGTTTAAGGTATTCTTCCTTCAGCTAAAACATGCATGTGGAACCCAGAGTATGATCAACCGTGTGATCGGGAGACGTGTTCCAATATGTGTCAGTTTTCGTCCCCTGGTACTCGGGTGCAACATTCCAGACGCTTTACTAACACTCTCCCGACTTGGAGAGTCAGTGCCTTTAACCTCCTGTTTGGCCCAGTTTGCAATTTCTGTGGAAGATGAACAGGAATAGGGAGAACCAATGAGAGACTAGCTGGAGGTGTTGGACGGGCAAATTTAACTCTCATTTCCCACCAGGAAGAGGAATTAACCAAAGGCTCAGCATGCCGTGCCGGAACCAGATTAGGGCCTGAAGCCATCCTGCGGTGTTGCGGCCAGCTCACGAGAAAGCGAGTTGAAGAAAGGAGCTCAGGGGCACTGTAATTCACAAACCTGCAGAGTTATAAATGACAGCTATCGTCCAAAAATATACTGAAGTAAGGCTGCCAAGAGGACTTGAAAGCGGGGCAGAATTGCAGGAAACCGATTTCAGAAGGTAGACTGGAATTGCATTTAAAGCATAGGAAAAGAGGCAGAACGTCCACAATGATGCACTTGGCCAAAAAGGGCGTATGCGTTTTTTCCTGAATATATTCAGGAAAAAACGCATACGCCCTTTTTGGCCAACCAAGCAAGCTTGCAAAGGAAATCTGCACTACAATGAAGTCTCACTTCCCCCCGGTCAAAAGGGCCATCTGAAAAAAGTGTAAAATCCAGAAAGGCAGGACAGGCCATGGAGAACTGGGAGCCTTGTTATGCTGATGGGCGGGATGTCAATTGCCAACAGCCACTCGGGAGAAGTGTATGGTGTTTCCTGAAACATCTAAAAAACAAAGCAACAGAGCCTAGGGCACTTCCACTTATGGTCCTATAGCTTAGGGAAATTAAAATCAAAAGACACAGCCACCCCAAAGGTTGGGACGGCTCTGTTTACAAGAACCTGGTTTACGGTACAAGTTCAATATCGCAGAAAGTGAACAATGGATAAAGAAGTTGTGGTACTTACGTACAATGCAATATCACTCAGCAATGAAATCTATGTCATCAGGCCCGTAGCAGCATAATGAGTGGATTCAGGTACGATGATTCTAACTGAAATAAGTCACACAGAAAAAGAAACATCATAAGATATCACTAATACACGGAATGTAACCTTGGCTACACAGGAACTGAATTACAAAACAGAACAGGGTCTCAAATTTAGAAACCCAACTTATGCTTGCTTAAGGGGAAAGGTGAGTTGGGGTGCTGCATAAAACCAGAGATTGAAATGAGCACAGATAAAGTTCCTTAAGCCAAATATGGAATAGACAAGAGCTACTCCTTGCTCAACGAAATGGACTCAACACCCCATATTAAATGCCTAAGAGTGTACCTGACTAGGAAGTATCTTAAAACCTATGGATTGCTATGTCTCTGAAAGAGAATCAAGTGTGTGTACAGGGGCATAAACGCAGCAGTGATAGGATTGGAGAGGTTCGGTGAGCAAATGAAGACCCTTTGAAGTCATATTGCATGGTACCCATTCCACGGGTCTCAACTCTCCAGGTTTAAGGTATTCTTCCTTCAGCTAAAACATGCATGTGGAACCCAGAGTATGATCAACCGTGTGATCGGGAGACGTGTTCCAATATGTGTCAGTTTTCGTCCCCTGGTACTCGGGTGCAACATTCCAGACGCTTTACTAACACTCTCCCGACTTGGAGAGTCAGTGCCTTTAACCTCCTGTTTGGCCCAGTTTGCAATTTCTGCGGAAGATGAACAGGAATAGGGAGAACCAATGACAGACTAGCTGGAGGTGTCTGGACGGGCAAATTTAACTCTCATTTCCCACCAGGAAGAGGAATTAACCAAAGGCTCAGCGTGCCGTGCCGGAACCAGATTAGGGCCTGAAGCCATCCTGCGGTGTTGCGGCCAGCTCACGAGAAAGCGAGTTGAAGAAAGGAGCTCAGGGGCACTGTAATTCACAAACCTGCAGAGTTATAAATGACAGCTATCGTCCAAAAATATACTGAAGTAAGGCTGCCAAGAGGACTTGAAAGCGGGGCAGAATTGCAGGAAACCGATTTCAGGAGGTAGACTGGAATTGCATTGAAAGCATAGGAAAAGAGGCAGAACGTCCACAATGATGCACTTGGCCAAAAAGGGCGTATGCGTTTTTTCCTGAATATATTCAGGAAAAAACGCATACGCCCTTTTTGGCCAACCAAGCAAGCTTGCAAAGGAAATCTGCACTACAATGAAGTCTCACTTCCCCCCGGTCAAAAGGGCCATCTGAAAAAAGTGTAAAATCCAGAAAGGCAGGACAGGCCATGGAGAACTGGGAGCCTTGTTATGCTGATGGGCGGGATGTCAATTGCCAACAGCCACTCGGGAGAAGTGTATGGTGTTTCCTGAAACATCTAAAAAACAAAGCAACAGAGCCTAGGGCACTTCCACTTATGGTCCTATAGCTTAGGGAAATTAAAATCAAAAAGACACAGCCACCCCAAAGGTTGGGACGGCTCTGTTTACAAGAACCTGGTTTACGGTACAAGTTCAATATCGCAGAAAGTGAAAAATGGATAAAGAAGTTGTGGTACTTACGTACAATGCAGTATCACTCAGCAATGAAAACTATGTCATCAGGCCCGTAGCAGCATAATGAGTGGATTCAGGTACGATGATTCTAACTGAAATAAGTCACACAGGAAAAGAAACATCATCAGATATCACTAATACACGGAATGTAACCTTGGCTACACAGGAACTGAATTACAAAACAGAACAGGGTCTCAAATTTAGAAAACCAACTTATGCTTGCTTAAGGGGAAAGGTGAGTTGGGGTGCTGCATAAAACCAGAGATTGAAATGAGCACAGATAAAGTTCCTTAAGCCAAATATGGAATAGACAAGAGCTACTCCTTGCTCAACGAAATGGACTCAACACCCCATATTAAATGCCTAAGAGTGTACCTGACTAGGAAGTATCTTAAAACCTATGGATTGCTATGTCTCTGAAAGAGAATCAAGTGTGTGTACAGGGGCATAAACGCAGCAGTGATAGGATTGGAGAGGTTCGGTGAGCAAATGAAGACCCTTTGAAGTCATATTGCATGGTACCCATTCCACGGGTCTCAACTCTCCAGGTTTAAGGTATTCTTCCTTCAGCTAAAACATGCATGTGGAACCCAGAGTATGATCAACCCTGTGATCGGGAGACGTGTTCCAATATGTGTCAGTTTTCGTCCCCTGGTACTCGGGTGCAACATTCCAGACGCTTTACTAACACTCTCCCGACTTGGAGAGTCAGTGCCTTTAACCTCCTGTTTGGCCCAGTTTGCAATTTCTGTGGAAGATGAACAGGAATAGGGAGAACCAATGACAGACTAGCTGGAGGTGTTGGACGGGCAGATTTAACTCTCATTTCCCACCAGGAAGAGGAATTAACCAAAGGCTCAGCGTGCCGTGCCGGAACCAGATTAGGGCCTGAAGCCATCCTGCGGTGTTGCGGCCAGCTCACGAGAAAGCGAGTTGAAGAAAGGAGCTCAGGGGCACTGTAATTCACAAACCTGCAGAGTTATAAATGACAGCTATCGTCCAAAAATATACTGAAGTAAGGCTGCCAAGAGGACTTGAAAGCGGGGCAGAATTGCAGGAAACCGATTTCAGGAGGTAGACTGGAATTGCATTTAAAGCATAGGAAAAGAGGCAGAACGTCCACAATGATGCACTTGGCCAAAAAGGGCGTATGCGTTTTTTCCTGAATATATTCAGGAAAAAACGCATACGCCCTTTTTGGCCAACCAAGCAAGCTTGCAAAGGAAATCTGCACTACAATGAAGTCTCACTTCCCCCCGGTCAAAAGGGCCATCTGAAAAAAGTGTAAAATCCAGAAAGGCAGGACAGGCCATGGAGAACTGGGAGCCTTGTTATGCTGATGGGCGGGATGTAAATTGCCAACAGCCACTCGGGAGAAGTGTATGGTGTTTCCTGAAACATCTAAAAAACAAAGCAACAGAGCCTAGGGCACTTCCACTTATGGTAATATAGCTTAGGGAAATTAAAATCAAAAAGACACAGCCACCCCAAAGGTTGGGACGGCTCTGTTTACAAGAACCTGGTTTACGGTACAAGTTCAATATCGCAGAAAGTGAAAAATGGATAAAGAAGTTGTGGTACTTACGTACAATGCAGTATCACTCAGCAATGAAATCTATGTCATCAGGCCCGTAGCAGCATAATGAGTGGATTCAGGTACGATGATTCTAACTGAAATAAGTCACACAGGAAAAGAAACATCATCAGATATCACTAATACACGGAATGTAACCTTGGCTACACAGGAACTGAATTACAAAACAGAACAGGGTCTCAAATTTAGAAACCCAACTTATGCTTGCTTAAGGGGAAAGGTGAGTTGGGGTGCTGCATAAAACCAGAGATTGAAATGAGCACAGATAAAGTTCCTTAAGCCAAATATGGAATAGACAAGAGCTACTCCTTGCTCAACGAAATGGACTCAACACCCCATATTAAATGCCTAAGAGTGTACCTGACTAGGAAGTATCTTAAAACCTATGGATTGCTATGTCTCTGAAAGAGAATCAAGTGTGTGTACAGGGGCATAAACGCAGCAGTGATAGGATTGGAGAGGTTCGGTGAGCAAATGAAGACCCTTTGAAGTCATATTGCATGGTACCCATTCCACGGGTCTCAACTCTCCAGGTTTAAGGTATTCTTCCTTCAGCTAAAACATGCATGTGGAACCCAGAGTATGATCAACCGTTTGATCGGGAGACGTGTTCCAATATGTGTCAGTTTTCGTCCCCTGGTACTCGGGTGCAACATGCCAGACGCTTTACTAACACTCTCCCGACTTGGAGAGTCAGTGCCTTTAACCTCCTGTTTGGCCCAGTTTGCAATTTCTGCGGAAGATGAACAGGAATAGGGAGAACCAATGACAGACTAGCTGGAGGTGTCTGGACGGGCAAATTTAACTCTCATTTCCCACCAGGAAGAGGAATTAACCAAAGGCTCAGCGTGCCGTGCCGGAACCAGATTAGGGCCTGAAGCCATCCTGCGGAGTTGCGGCCAGCTCACGAGAAAGCGAGTTGAAGAAAGGAGCTCAGGGGCACTGTAATTCACAAACCTGCAGAGTTATAAATGACAGCTATCGTCCAAAAATATACTGAAGTAAGGCTGCCAAGAGGACTTGAAAGCGGGGCAGAATTGCAGGAAACCGATTACAGGAGGTAGACTGGAATTGCATTTAAAGCATAGGAAAAGAGGCAGAACGTCCACAATGATGCACTTGGCCAAAAAGGGCGTATGCGTTTTTTCCTGAATATATTCAGGAAAAAACGCATACGCCCTTTTTGGCCAACCAAGCAAGCTTGCAAAGGAAATCTGCACTACAATGAAGTCTCACTTCCCCCCGGTCAAAAGGGCCATCTGAAAAAAGTGTAAAATCCAGAAAGGCAGGACAGGCCATGGAGAACTGGGAGCCTTGTTATGCTGATGGGCGGGATGTCAATTGCCAACAGCCACTCGGGAGAAGTGTATGGTGTTTCCTGAAACATCTAAAAAACAAAGCAACAGAGCCTAGGGCACTTCCACTTATGGTCCTATAGCTTAGGGAAATTAAAATCAAAAAGACACAGCCACCCCAAAGGTTGGGACGGCTCTGTTTACAAGAACCTGGTTTACGGTACAAGTTCAATATCGCAGAAAGTGAAAAATGGATAAAGAAGTTGTGGTACTTACGTACAATGCAGTATCACTCAGCAATGAAAACTATGTCATCAGGCCCGTAGCAGCATAATGAGTGGATTCAGGTACGATGATTCTAACTGAAATAAGTCACACAGGAAAAGAAACATCATAAGATATCACTAATACACGGAATGTAACCTTGGCTACACAGGAACTGAATTACAAAACAGAACAGGGTCTCAAATTTAGAAAACCAACTTATGCTTGCTTAAGGGGAAAGGTGAGTTGGGGTGCTGCATAAAACCAGAGATTGAAATGAGCACAGATAAAGTTCCTTAAGCCAAATATGGAATAGACAAGAGCTACTCCTTGCTCAACGAAATGGACTCAACACCCCATATTAAATGCCTAAGAGTGTACCTGACTAGGAAGTATCTTAAAACCTATGGATTGCTATGTCTCTGAAAGAGAATCAAGTGTGTGTACAGGGGCATAAACGCAGCAGTGATAGGATTGGAGAGGTTCGGTGAGCAAATGAAGACCCTTTGAAGTCATATTGCATGGTACCCATTCCACGGGTCTCAACTCTCCAGGTTTAAGGTATTCTTCCTTCAGCTAAAACATGCATGTGGAACCCAGAGTATGATCAACCGTGTGATCGGGAGACGTGTTCCAATATGTGTCAGTTTTCGTCCCCTGGTACTCGGGTGCAACATTCCAGACGCTTTACTAACACTCTCCCGACTTGGAGAGTCAGTGCCTTTAACCTCCTGTTTGGCCCAGTTTGCAATTTCTGCGGAAGATGAACAGGAATAGGGAGAACCAATGACAGACTAGCTGGAGGTGTCTGGACGGGCAAATTTAACTCTCATTTCCCACCAGGAAGAGGAATTAACCAAAGGCTCAGCGTGCCGTGCCGGAACCAGATTAGGGCCTGAAGCCATCCTGCGGTGTTGCGGCCAGCTCACGAGAAAGCGAGTTGAAGAAAGGAGCTCAGGGGCACTGTAATTCACAAACCTGCAGAGTTATAAATGACAGCTATCGTCCAAAAATATACTGAAGTAAGGCTGCCAAGAGGACTTGAAAGCGGGGCAGAATTGCAGGAAACCGATTACAGGAGGTAGACTGGAATTGCATTTAAAGCATAGGAAAAGAGGCAGAACGTCCACAATGATGCACTTGGCCAAAAAGGGCGTATGCGTTTTTTCCTGAATATATTCAGGAAAAAACGCATACGCCCTTTTTGGCCAACCAAGCAAGCTTGCAAAGGAAATCTGCACTACAATGAAGTCTCACTTCCCCCCGGTCAAAAGGGCCATCTGAAAAAAGTGTAAAATCCAGAAAGGCAGGACAGGCCATGGAGAACTGGGAGCCTTGTTATGCTGATGGGCGGGATGTAAATTGCCAACAGCCACTCGGGAGAAGTGTATGGTGTTTCCTGAAACATCTAAAAAACAAAGCAACAGAGCCTAGGGCACTTCCACTTATGGTCCTATAGCTTAGGGAAATTAAAATCAAAAAGACACAGCCACCCCAAAGGTTGGGACGGCTCTGTTTACAAGAACCTGGTTTACGGTACAAGTTCAATATCGCAGAAAGTGAAAAATGGATAAAGAAGTTGTGGTACTTACGTACAATGCAGTATCACTCAGCAATGAAATCTATGTCATCAGGCCCGTAGCAGCATAATGAGTGGATTCAGGTACGATGATTCTAACTGAAATAAGTCACACAGGAAAAGAAACATCATCAGATATCACTAATACACGGAATGTAACCTTGGCTACACAGGAACTGAATTACAAAACAGAACAGGGTCTCAAATTTAGAAACCCAACTTATGCTTGCTTAAGGGGAAAGGTGAGTTGGGGTGCTGCATAAAACCAGAGATTGAAATGAGCACAGATAAAGTTCCTTAAGCCAAATATGGAATAGACAAGAGCTACTCCTTGCTCAACGAAATGGACTCAACACCCCATATTAAATGCCTAAGAGTGTACCTGACTAGGAAGTATCTTAAAACCTATGGATTGCTATGTCTCTGAAAGAGAATCAAGTGTGTGGACAGGGGCATAAACGCAGCAGTGATAGGATTGGAGAGGTTCGGTGAGCAAATGAAGACCCTTTGAAGTCATATTGCATGGTACCCATTCCACGGGTCTCAACTCTCCAGGTTGAAGGTATTCTTCCTTCAGCTAAAACATGCATGTGGAACCCAGAGTATGATCAACCGTGTGATCGGGAGACGTGTTCCAATATGTCTCAGTTTTCGTCCCCTGGTACTCGGGTGCAACATGCCAGACGCTTTACTAACACTCTCCCGACTTGGAGAGTCAGTGCCTTTAACCTCCTGTTTGGCCCAGTTTGCAATTTCTGCGGAAGATGAACAGGAATAGGGAGAACCAATGACAGACTAGCTGGAGGTGTCTGGACGGGCAAATTTAACTCTCATTTCCCACCAGGAAGAGGAATTAACCAAAGGCTCAGCGTGCCGTGCCGGAACCAGATTAGGGCCTGAAGCCATCCTGCGGTGTTGCGGCCAGCTCACGAGAAAGCGAGTTGAAGAAAGGAGCTCAGGGGCACTGTAATTCACAAACCTGCAGAGTTATAAATGACAGCTATCGTCCAAAAATATACTGAAGTAAGGCTGCCAAGAGGACTTGAAAGCGGGGCAGAATTGCAGGAAACCGATTACAGGAGGTAGACTGGAATTGCATTTAAAGCATAGGAAAAGAGGCAGAACGTCCACAATGATGCACTTGGCCAAAAAGGGCGTATGCGTTTTTTCCTGAATATATTCAGGAAAAAACGCATACGCCCTTTTTGGCCAACCAAGCAAGCTTGCAAAGGAAATCTGCACTACAATGAAGTCTCACTTCCCCCCGGTCAAAAGGGCCATCTGAAAAAAGTGTAAAATCCAGAAAGGCAGGACAGGCCATGGAGAACTGGGAGCCTTGTTATGCTGATGGGCGGGATGTCAATTGCCAACAGCCACTCGGGAGAAGTGTATGGTGTTTCCTGAAACATCTAAAAAACAAAGCAACAGAGCCTAGGGCACTTCCACTTATGGTCCTATAGCTTAGGGAAATTAAAATCAAAAAGACACAGCCACCCCAAAGGTTGGGACGGCTCTGTTTACAAGAACCTGGTTTACGGTACAAGTTCAATATCGCAGAAAGTGAAAAATGGATAAAGAAGTTGTGGTACTTACGTACAATGCAGTATCACTCAGCAATGAAAACTATGTCATCAGGCCCGTAGCAGCATAATGAGTGGATTCAGGTACGATGATTCTAACTGAAATAAGTCACACAGGAAAAGAAACATCATAAGATATCACTAATACACGGAATGTAACCTTGGCTACACAGGAACTGAATTACAAAACAGAACAGGGTCTCAAATTTAGAAAACCAACTTATGCTTGCTTAAGGGGAAAGGTGAGTTGGGGTGCTGCATAAAACCAGAGATTGAAATGAGCACAGATAAAGTTCCTTAAGCCAAATATGGAATAGACAAGAGCTACTCCTTGCTCAACGAAATGGACTCAACACCCCATATTAAATGCCTAAGAGTGTACCTGACTAGGAAGTATCTTAAAACCTATGGATTGCTATGTCTCTGAAAGAGAATCAAGTGTGTGTACAGGGGCATAAACGCAGCAGTGATAGGAT
Source organism: Lagenorhynchus albirostris (assembly GCF_949774975.1). Lineage (NCBI taxonomy): Eukaryota > Metazoa > Chordata > Mammalia > Artiodactyla > Delphinidae > Lagenorhynchus > Lagenorhynchus albirostris. Next base: position 223,683 of record NW_026783594.1, on the reverse strand, counting down.
TGGAGAGGTTCGGTGAGCAAATGAAGACCCTTTGAAGTCATATTGCATGGTACCCATTCCACGGGTCTCAACTCTCCAGGTTTAAGGTATTCTTCCTTCAGCTAAAACATGCATGTGGAACCCAGAGTATGATCAACCGTGTGATCGGGAGACGTGTTCCAATATGTGTCAGTTTTCGTCCCCTGGTACTCGGGTGCAACATTCCAGACGCTTTACTAACACTCTCCCGACTTGGAGAGTCAGTGCCTTTAACCTCCTGTTTGGCCCAGTTTGCAATTTCTGCGGAAGATGAACAGGAATAGGGAGAACCAATGACAGACTAGCTGGAGGTGTCTGGACGGGCAAATTTAACTCTCATTTCCCACCAGGAAGAGGAATTAACCAAAGGCTCAGCGTGCCGTGCCGGAACCAGATTAGGGCCTGAAGCCATCCTGCGGTGTTGCGGCCAGCTCACGAGAAAGCGAGTTGAAGAAAGGAGCTCAGGGGCACTGTAATTCACAAACCTGCAGAGTTATAAATGACAGCTATCGTCCAAAAATATACTGAAGTAAGGCTGCCAAGAGGACTTGAAAGCGGGGCAGAATTGCAGGAAACCGATTACAGGAGGTAGACTGGAATTGCATTTAAAGCATAGGAAAAGAGGCAGAACGTCCACAATGATGCACTTGGCCAAAAAGGGCGTATGCGTTTTTTCCTGAATATATTCAGGAAAAAACGCATACGCCCTTTTTGGCCAACCAAGCAAGCTTGCAAAGGAAATCTGCACTACAATGAAGTCTCACTTCCCCCCGGTCAAAAGGGCCATCTGAAAAAAGTGTAAAATCCAGAAAGGCAGGACAGGCCATGGAGAACTGGGAGCCTTGTTATGCTGATGGGCGGGATGTCAATTGCCAACAGCCACTCGGGAGAAGTGTATGGTGTTTCCTGAAACATCTAAAAAACAAAGCAACAGAGCCTAGGGCACTTCCACTTATGGTCCTATAGCTTAGGGAAATTAAAATCAAAAAGACACAGCCACCCCAAAGGTTGGGACGGCTCTGTTTACAAGAACCTGGTTTACGGTACAAGTTCAATATCGCAGAAAGTGAAAAATGGATAAAGAAGTTGTGGTACTTACGTACAATGCAGTATCACTCAGCAATGAAATCTATGTCATCAGGCCCGTAGCAGCATAATGAGTGGATTCAGGTACGATGATTCTAACTGAAATAAGTCACACAGGAAAAGAAACATCATCAGATATCACTAATACACGGAATGTAACCTTGGCTACACAGGAACTGAATTACAAAACAGAACAGGGTCTCAAATTTAGAAACCCAACTTATGCTTGCTTAAGGGGAAAGGTGAGTTGGGGTGCTGCATAAAACCAGAGATTGAAATGAGCACAGATAAAGTTCCTTAAGCCAAATATGGAATAGACAAGAGCTACTCCTTGCTCAACGAAATGGACTCAACACCCCATATTAAATGCCTAAGAGTGTACCTGACTAGGAAGTATCTTAAAACCTATGGATTGCTATGTCTCTGAAAGAGAATCAAGTGTGTGGACAGGGGCATAAACGCAGCAGTGATAGGATTGGAGAGGTTCGGTGAGCAAATGAAGACCCTTTGAAGTCATATTGCATGGTACCCATTCCACGGGTCTCAACTCTCCAGGTTTAAGGTATTCTTCCTTCAGCTAAAACATGCATGTGGAACCCAGAGTATGATCAACCGTGTGATCGGGAGACGTGTTCCAATATGTCTCAGTTTTCGTCCCCTGGTACTCGGGTGCAACATGCCAGACGCTTTACTAACACTCTCCCGACTTGGAGAGTCAGTGCCTTTAACCTCCTGTTTGGCCCAGTTTGCAATTTCTGCGGAAGATGAACAGGAATAGGGAGAACCAATGACAGACTAGCTGGAGGTGTCTGGACGGGCAAATTTAACTCTCATTTCCCACCAGGAAGAGGAATTAACCAAAGGCTCAGCGTGCCGTGCCGGAACCAGATTAGGGCCTGAAGCCATCCTGCGGTGTTGCGGCCAGCTCACGAGAAAGCGAGTTGAAGAAAGGAGCTCAGGGGCACTGTAATTCACAAACCTGCAGAGTTATAAATGACAGCTATCGTCCAAAAATATACTGAAGTAAGGCTGCCAAGAGGACTTGAAAGCGGGGCAGAATTGCAGGAAACCGATTACAGGAGGTAGACTGGAATTGCATTTAAAGCATAGGAAAAGAGGCAGAACGTCCACAATGATGCACTTGGCCAAAAAGGGCGTATGCGTTTTTTCCTGAATATATTCAGGAAAAAACGCATACGCCCTTTTTGGCCAACCAAGCAAGCTTGCAAAGGAAATCTGCACTACAATGAAGTCTCACTTCCCCCCGGTCAAAAGGGCCATCTGAAAAAAGTGTAAAATCCAGAAAGGCAGGACAGGCCATGGAGAACTGGGAGCCTTGTTATGCTGATGGGCGGGATGTCAATTGCCAACAGCCACTCGGGAGAAGTGTATGGTGTTTCCTGAAACATCTAAAAAACAAAGCAACAGAGCCTAGGGCACTTCCACTTATGGTCCTATAGCTTAGGGAAATTAAAATCAAAAAGACACAGCCACCCCAAAGGTTGGGACGGCTCTGTTTACAAGAACCTGGTTTACGGTACAAGTTCAATATCGCAGAAAGTGAAAAATGGATAAAGAAGTTGTGGTACTTACGTACAATGCAGTATCACTCAGCAATGAAATCTATGTCATCAGGCCCGTAGCAGCATAATGAGTGGATTCAGGTACGATGATTCTAACTGAAATAAGTCACACAGGAAAAGAAACATCATCAGATATCACTAATACACGGAATGTAACCTTGGCTACACAGGAACTGAATTACAAAACAGAACAGGGTCTCAAATTTAGAAACCCAACTTATGCTTGCTTAAGGGGAAAGGTGAGTTGGGGTGCTGCATAAAACCAGAGATTGAAATGAGCACAGATAAAGTTCCTTAAGCCAAATATGGAATAGACAAGAGCTACTCCTTGCTCAACGAAATGGACTCAACACCCCATATTAAATGCCTAAGAGTGTACCTGACTAGGAAGTATCTTAAAACCTATGGATTGCTATGTCTCTGAAAGAGAATCAAGTGTGTGTACAGGGGCATAAACGCAGCAGTGATAGGATTGGAGAGGTTCGGTGAGCAAATGAAGACCCTTTGAAGTCATATTGCATGGTACCCATTCCACGGGTCTCAACTCTCCAGGTTTAAGGTATTCTTCCTTCAGCTAAAACATGCATGTGGAACCCAGAGTATGATCAACCGTGTGATCGGGAGACGTGTTCCAATATGTCTCAGTTTTCGTCCCCTGGTACTCGGGTGCAACATGCCAGACGCTTTACTAACACTCTCCCGACTTGGAGAGTCAGTGCCTTTAACCTCCTGTTTGGCCCAGTTTGCAATTTCTGCGGAAGATGAACAGGAATAGGGAGAACCAATGACAGACTAGCTGGAGGTGTCTGGACGGGCAAATTTAACTCTCATTTCCCACCAGGAAGAGGAATTAACCAAAGGCTCAGCGTGCCGTGCCGGAACCAGATTAGGGCCTGAAGCCATCCTGCGGTGTTGTGGCCAGCTCACGAGAAAGCGAGTTGAAGAAAGGAGCTCAGGGGCACTGTAATTCACAAACCTGCAGAGTTATAAATGACAGCTATCGTCCAAAAATATACTGAAGTAAGGCTGCCAAGAGGACTTGAAAGCGGGGCAGAATTGCAGGAAACCGATTTCAGGAGGTAGACTGGAATTGCATTTAAAGCATAGGAAAAGAGGCAGAACGTCCACAATGATGCACTTGGCCAAAAAGGGCGTATGCGTTTTTTCCTGAATATATTCAGGAAAAAACGCATACGCCCTTTTTGGCCAACCAAGCAAGCTTGCAAAGGAAATCTGCACTACAATGAAGTCTCACTTCCCCCCGGTCAAAAGGGCCATCTGAAAAAAGTGTAAAATCCAGAAAGGCAGGACAGGCCATGGAGAACTGGGAGCCTTGTTATGCTGATGGGCGGGATGTCAATTGCCAACAGCCACTCGGGAGAAGTGTATGGTGTTTCCTGAAACATCTAAAAAACAAAGCAACAGAGCCTAGGGCACTTCCACTTATGGTCCTATAGCTTAGGGAAATTAAAATCAAAAGACACAGCCACCCCAAAGGTTGGGACGGCTCTGTTTACAAGAACCTGGTTTACGGTACAAGTTCAATATCGCAGAAAGTGAACAATGGATAAAGAAGTTGTGGTACTTACGTACAATGCAATATCACTCAGCAATGAAATCTATGTCATCAGGCCCGTAGCAGCATAATGAGTGGATTCAGGTACGATGATTCTAACTGAAATAAGTCACACAGAAAAAGAAACATCATAAGATATCACTAATACACGGAATGTAACCTTGGCTACACAGGAACTGAATTACAAAACAGAACAGGGTCTCAAATTTAGAAACCCAACTTATGCTTGCTTAAGGGGAAAGGTGAGTTGGGGTGCTGCATAAAACCAGAGATTGAAATGAGCACAGATAAAGTTCCTTAAGCCAAATATGGAATAGACAAGAGCTACTCCTTGCTCAACGAAATGGACTCAACACCCCATATTAAATGCCTAAGAGTGTACCTGACTAGGAAGTATCTTAAAACCTATGGATTGCTATGTCTCTGAAAGAGAATCAAGTGTGTGTACAGGGGCATAAACGCAGCAGTGATAGGATTGGAGAGGTTCGGTGAGCAAATGAAGACCCTTTGAAGTCATATTGCATGGTACCCATTCCACGGGTCTCAACTCTCCAGGTTTAAGGTATTCTTCCTTCAGCTAAAACATGCATGTGGAACCCAGAGTATGATCAACCGTTTGATCGGGAGACGTGTTCCAATATGTGTCAGTTTTCGTCCCCTGGTACTCGGGTGCAACATGCCAGACGCTTTACTAACACTCTCCCGACTTGGAGAGTCAGTGCCTTTAACCTCCTGTTTGGCCCAGTTTGCAATTTCTGCGGAAGATGAACAGGAATAGGGAGAACCAATGACAGACTAGCTGGAGGTGTCTGGACGGGCAAATTTAACTCTCATTTCCCACCAGGAAGAGGAATTAACCAAAGGCTCAGCGTGCCGTGCCGGAACCAGATTAGGGCCTGAAGCCATCCTGCGGAGTTGCGGCCAGCTCACGAGAAAGCGAGTTGAAGAAAGGAGCTCAGGGGCACTGTAATTCACAAACCTGCAGAGTTATAAATGACAGCTATCGTCCAAAAATATACTGAAGTAAGGCTGCCAAGAGGACTTGAAAGCGGGGCAGAATTGCAGGAAACCGATTACAGGAGGTAGACTGGAATTGCATTTAAAGCATAGGAAAAGAGGCAGAACGTCCACAATGATGCACTTGGCCAAAAAGGGCGTATGCGTTTTTTCCTGAATATATTCAGGAAAAAACGCATACGCCCTTTTTGGCCAACCAAGCAAGCTTGCAAAGGAAATCTGCACTACAATGAAGTCTCACTTCCCCCCGGTCAAAAGGGCCATCTGAAAAAAGTGTAAAATCCAGAAAGGCAGGACAGGCCATGGAGAACTGGGAGCCTTGTTATGCTGATGGGCGGGATGTCAATTGCCAACAGCCACTCGGGAGAAGTGTATGGTGTTTCCTGAAACATCTAAAAAACAAAGCAACAGAGCCTAGGGCACTTCCACTTATGGTCCTATAGCTTAGGGAAATTAAAATCAAAAAGACACAGCCACCCCAAAGGTTGGGACGGCTCTGTTTACAAGAACCTGGTTTACGGTACAAGTTCAATATCGCAGAAAGTGAAAAATGGATAAAGAAGTTGTGGTACTTACGTACAATGCAGTATCACTCAGCAATGAAAACTATGTCATCAGGCCCGTAGCAGCATAATGAGTGGATTCAGGTACGATGATTCTAACTGAAATAAGTCACACAGGAAAAGAAACATCATAAGATATCACTAATACACGGAATGTAACCTTGGCTACACAGGAACTGAATTACAAAACAGAACAGGGTCTCAAATTTAGAAACCCAACTTATGCTTGCTTAAGGGGAAAGGTGAGTTGGGGTGCTGCATAAAACCAGAGATTGAAATGAGCACAGATAAAGTTCCTTAAGCCAAATATGGAATAGACAAGAGCTACTCCTTGCTCAACGAAATGGACTCAACACCCCATATTAAATGCCTAAGAGTGTACCTGACTAGGAAGTATCTTAAAACCTATGGATTGCTATGTCTCTGAAAGAGAATCAAGTGTGTGTACAGGGGCATAAACGCAGCAGTGATAGGATTGGAGAGGTTCGGTGAGCAAATGAAGACCCTTTGAAGTCATATTGCATGGTACCCATTCCACGGGTCTCAACTCTCCAGGTTTAAGGTATTCTTCCTTCAGCTAAAACATGCATGTGGAACCCAGAGTATGATCAACCGTGTGATCGGGAGACGTGTTCCAATATGTGTCAGTTTTCGTCCCCTGGTACTCGGGTGCAACATTCCAGACGCTTTACTAACACTCTCCCGACTTGGAGAGTCAGTGCCTTTAACCTCCTGTTTGGCCCAGTTTGCAATTTCTGCGGAAGATGAACAGGAATAGGGAGAACCAATGACAGACTAGCTGGAGGTGTCTGGACGGGCAAATTTAACTCTCATTTCCCACCAGGAAGAGGAATTAACCAAAGGCTCAGCGTGCCGTGCCGGAACCAGATTAGGGCCTGAAGCCATCCTGCGGTGTTGCGGCCAGCTCACGAGAAAGCGAGTTGAAGAAAGGAGCTCAGGGGCACTGTAATTCACAAACCTGCAGAGTTATAAATGACAGCTATCGTCCAAAAATATACTGAAGTAAGGCTGCCAAGAGGACTTGAAAGCGGGGCAGAATTGCAGGAAACCGATTACAGGAGGTAGACTGGAATTGCATTTAAAGCATAGGAAAAGAGGCAGAACGTCCACAATGATGCACTTGGCCAAAAAGGGCGTATGCGTTTTTTCCTGAATATATTCAGGAAAAAACGCATACGCCCTTTTTGGCCAACCAAGCAAGCTTGCAAAGGAAATCTGCACTACAATGAAGTCTCACTTCCCCCCGGTCAAAAGGGCCATCTGAAAAAAGTGTAAAATCCAGAAAGGCAGGACAGGCCATGGAGAACTGGGAGCCTTGTTATGCTGATGGGCGGGATGTAAATTGCCAACAGCCACTCGGGAGAAGTGTATGGTGTTTCCTGAAACATCTAAAAAACAAAGCAACAAAGCCTAGGGCACTTCCACTTATGGTCCTATAGCTTAGGGAAATTAAAATCAAAAAGACACAGCCACCCCAAAGGTTGGGACGGCTCTGTTTACAAGAACCTGGTTTACGGTACAAGTTCAATATCGCAGAAAGTGAAAAATGGATAAAGAAGTTGTGGTACTTACGTACAATGCAGTATCACTCAGCAATGAAATCTATGTCATCAGGCCCGTAGCAGCATAATGAGTGGATTCAGGTACGATGATTCTAACTGAAATAAGTCACACAGGAAAAGAAACATCATCAGATATCACTAATACACGGAATGTAACCTTGGCTACACAGGAACTGAATTACAAAACAGAACAGGGTCTCAAATTTAGAAACCCAACTTATGCTTGCTTAAGGGGAAAGGTGAGTTGGGGTGCTGCATAAAACCAGAGATTGAAATGAGCACAGATAAAGTTCCTTAAGCCAAATATGGAATAGACAAGAGCTACTCCTTGCTCAACGAAATGGACTCAACACCCCATATTAAATGCCTAAGAGTGTACCTGACTAGGAAGTATCTTAAAACCTATGGATTGCTATGTCTCTGAAAGAGAATCAAGTGTGTGGACAGGGGCATAAACGCAGCAGTGATAGGATTGGAGAGGTTCGGTGAGCAAATGAAGACCCTTTGAAGTCATATTGCATGGTACCCATTCCACGGGTCTCAACTCTCCAGGTTTAAGGTATTCTTCCTTCAGCTAAAACATGCATGTGGAACCCAGAGTATGATCAACCGTGTGATCGGGAGACGTGTTCCAATATGTGTCAGTTTTCGTCCCCTGGTACTCGGGTGCAACATGCCAGACGCTTTACTAACACTCTCCCGACTTGGAGAGTCAGTGCCTTTAACCTCCTGTTTGGCCCAGTTTGCAATTTCTGCGGAAGATGAACAGGAATAGGGAGAACCAATGACAGACTAGCTGGAGGTGTCTGGACGGGCAAATTTAACTCTCATTTCCCACCAGGAAGAGGAATTAACCAAAGGCTCAGCGTGCCGTGCCGGAACCAGATTAGGGCCTGAAGCCATCCTGCGGTGTTGCGGCCAGCTCACGAGAAAGCGAGTTGAAGAAAGGAGCTCAGGGGCACTGTAATTCACAAACCTGCAGAGTTATAAATGACAGCTATCGTCCAAAAATATACTGAAGTAAGGCTGCCAAGAGGACTTGAAAGCGGGGCAGAATTGCAGGAAACCGATTACAGGAGGTAGACTGGAATTGCATTGAAAGCATAGGAAAAGAGGCAGAACGTCCACAATGATGCACTTGGCCAAAAAGGGCGTATGCGTTTTTTCCTGAATATATTCAGGAAAAAACGCATACGCCCTTTTTGGCCAACCAAGCAAGCTTGCAAAGGAAATCTGCACTACAATGAAGTCTCACTTCCCCCCGGTCAAAAGGGCCATCTGAAAAAAGTGTAAAATCCAGAAAGGCAGGACAGGCCATGGAGAACTGGGAGCCTTGTTATGCTGATGGGCGGGATGTCAATTGCCAACAGCCACTCGGGAGAAGTGTATGGTGTTTCCTGAAACATCTAAAAAACAAAGCAACAGAGCCTAGGGCACTTCCACTTATGGTCCTATAGCTTAGGGAAATTAAAATCAAAAAGACACAGCCACCCCAAAGGTTGGGACGGCTCTGTTTACAAGAACCTGGTTTACGGTACAAGTTCAATATCGCAGAAAGTGAAAAATGGATAAAGAAGTTGTGGTACTTACGTACAATGCAGTATCACTCAGCAATGAAATCTATGTCATCAGGCCCGTAGCAGCATAATGAGTGGATTCAGGTACGATGATTCTAACTGAAATAAGTCACACAGGAAAAGAAACATCATCAGATATCACTAATACACGGAATGTAACCTTGGCTACACAGGAACTGAATTACAAAACAGAACAGGGTCTCAAATTTAGAAACCCAACTTATGCTTGCTTAAGGGGAAAGGTGAGTTGGGGTGCTGCATAAAACCAGAGATTGAAATGAGCACAGATAAAGTTCCTTAAGCCAAATATGGAATAGACAAGAGCTACTCCTTGCTCAACGAAATGGACTCAACACCCCATATTAAATGCCTAAGAGTGTACCTGACTAGGAAGTATCTTAAAACCTATGGATTGCTATGTCTCTGAAAGAGAATCAAGTGTGTGTACAGGGGCATAAACGCAGCAGTGATAGGATTGGAGAGGTTCGGTGAGCAAATGAAGACCCTTTGAAGTCATATTGCATGGTACCCATTCCACGGGTCTCAACTCTCCAGGTTTAAGGTATTCTTCCTTCAGCTAAAACATGCATGTGGAACCCAGAGTATGATCAACCGTGTGATCGGGAGACGTGTTCCAATATGTCTCAGTTTTCGTCCCCTGGTACTCGGGTGCAACATGCCAGACGCTTTACTAACACTCTCCCGACTTGGAGAGTCAGTGCCTTTAACCTCCTGTTTGGCCCAGTTTGCAATTTCTGCGGAAGATGAACAGGAATAGGGAGAACCAATGACAGACTAGCTGGAGGTGTCTGGACGGGCAAATTTAACTCTCATTTCCCACCAGGAAGAGGAATTAACCAAAGGCTCAGCGTGCCGTGCCGGAACCAGATTAGGGCCTGAAGCCATCCTGCGGTGTTGCGGCCAGCTCACGAGAAAGCGAGTTGAAGAAAGGAGCTCAGGGGCACTGTAATTCACAAACCTGCAGAGTTATAAATGACAGCTATCGTCCAAAAATATACTGAAGTAAGGCTGCCAAGAGGACTTGAAAGCGGGGCAGAATTGCAGGAAACCGATTTCAGGAGGTAGACTGGAATTGCATTTAAAGCATAGGAAAAGAGGCAGAACGTCCACAATGATGCACTTGGCCAAAAAGGGCGTATGCGTTTTTTCCTGAATATATTCAGGAAAAAACGCATACGCCCTTTTTGGCCAACCAAGCAAGCTTGCAAAGGAAATCTGCACTACAATGAAGTCTCACTTCCCCCCGGTCAAAAGGGCCATCTGAAAAAAGTGTAAAATCCAGAAAGGCAGGACAGGCCATGGAGAACTGGGAGCCTTGTTATGCTGATGGGCGGGATGTCAATTGCCAACAGCCACTCGGGAGAAGTGTATGGTGTTTCCTGAAACATCTAAAAAACAAAGCAACAGAGCCTAGGGCACTTCCACTTATGGTCCTATAGCTTAGGGAAATTAAAATCAAAAAGACACAGCCACCCCAAAGGTTGGGACGGCTCTGTTTACAAGAACCTGGTTTACGGTACAAGTTCAATATCGCAGAAAGTGAAAAATGGATAAAGAAGTTGTGGTACTTACGTACAATGCAGTATCACTCAGCAATGAAATCTATGTCATCAGGCCCGTAGCAGCATAATGAGTGGATTCAGGTACGATGATTCTAACTGAAATAAGTCACACAGGAAAACAAACATCATCAGATATCACTAATACACGGAATGTAACCTTGGCTACACAGGAACTGAATTACAAAACAGAACAGGGTCTCAAATTTAGAAACCCAACTTATGCTTGCTTAAGGGGAAAGGTGAGTTGGGGTGCTGCATAAAACCAGAGATTGAAATGAGCACAGATAAAGTTCCTTAAGCCAAATATGGAATAGACAAGAGCTACTCCTTGCTCAACGAAATGGACTCAACACCCCATATTAAATGCCTAAGAGTGTACCTGACTAGGAAGTATCTTAAAACCTATGGATTGCTATGTCTCTGAAAGAGAATCAAGTGTGTGTACAGGGGCATAAACGCAGCAGTGATAGGATTGGAGAGGTTCGGTGAGCAAATGAAGACCCTTTGAAGTCATATTGCATGGTACCCATTCCACGGGTCTCAACTCTCCAGGTTTAAGGTATTCTTCCTTCAGCTAAAACATGCATGTGGAACCCAGAGTATGATCAACCGTGTGATCGGGAGACGTGTTCCAATATGTGTCAGTTTTCGTCCCATGGTACTCGGGTGCAACATGCCAGACGCTTTACTAACACTCTCCCGACTTGGAGAGTCAGTGCCTTTAACCTCCTGTTTGGCCCAGTTTGCAATTTCTGCGGAAGATGAACAGGAATAGGGAGAACCAATGACAGACTAGCTGGAGGTGTCTGGACGGGCAAATTTAACTCTCATTTCCCACCAGGAAGAGGAATTAACCAAAGGCTCAGCGTGCCGTGCCGGAACCAGATTAGGGCCTGAAGCCATCCTGCGGTGTTGCGGCCAGCTCACGAGAAAGCGAGTTGAAGAAAGGAGCTCAGGGGCACTGTAATTCACAAACCTGCAGAGTTATAAATGACAGCTATCGTCCAAAAATATACTGAAGTAAGGCTGCCAAGAGGACTTGAAAGCGGGGCAGAATTGCAGGAAACCGATTTCAGGAGGTAGACTGGAATTGCATTGAAAGCATAGGAAAAGAGGCAGAACGTCCACAATGATGCACTTGGCCAAAAAGGGCGTATGCGTTTTTTCCTGAATATATTCAGGAAAAAACGCATACGCCCTTTTTGGCCAACCAAGCAAGCTTGCAAAGGAAATCTGCACTACAATGAAGTCTCACTTCCCCCCGGTCAAAAGGGCCATCTGAAAAAAGTGTAAAATCCAGAAAGGCAGGACAGGCCATGGAGAACTGGGAGCCTTGTTATGCTGATGGGCGGGATGTCAATTGCCAACAGCCACTCGGGAGAAGTGTATGGTGTTTCCTGAAACATCTAAAAAACAAAGCAACAGAGCCTAGGGCACTTCCACTTATGGTCCTATAGCTTAGGGAAATTAAAATCAAAAAGACACAGCCACCCCAAAGGTTGGGACGGCTCTGTTTACAAGAACCTGGTTTACGGTACAAGTTCAATATCGCAGAAAGTGAAAAATGGATAAAGAAGTTGTGGTACTTACGTACAATGCAGTATCACTCAGCAATGAAAACTATGTCATCAGGCCCGTAGCAGCATAATGAGTGGATTCAGGTACGATGATTCTAACTGAAATAAGTCACACAGGAAAAGAAACATCATCAGATATCACTAATACACGGAATGTAACCTTGGCTACACAGGAACTGAATTACAAAACAGAACAGGGTCTCAAATTTAGAAAACCAACTTATGCTTGCTTAAGGGGAAAGGTGAGTTGGGGTGCTGCATAAAACCAGAGATTGAAATGAGCACAGATAAAGTTCCTTAAGCCAAATATGGAATAGACAAGAGCTACTCCTTGCTCAACGAAATGGACTCAACACCCCATATTAAATGCCTAAGAGTGTACCTGACTAGGAAGTATCTTAAAACCTATGGATTGCTATGTCTCTGAAAGAGAATCAAGTGTGTGGACAGGGGCATAAACGCAGCAGTGATAGGATTGGAGAGGTTCGGTGAGCAAATGAAGACCCTTTGAAGTCATATTGCATGGTACCCATTCCACGGGTCTCAACTCTCCAGGTTTAAGGTATTCTTCCTTCAGCTAAAACATGCATGTGGAACCCAGAGTATGATCAACCGTGTGATCGGGAGACGTGTTCCAATATGTGTCAGTTTTCGTCCCCTGGTACTCGGGTGCAACATTCCAGACGCTTTACTAACACTCTCCCGACTTGGAGAGTCAGTGCCTTTAACCTCCTGTTTGGCCCAGTTTGCAATTTCTGTGGAAGATGAACAGGAATAGGGAGAACCAATGACAGACTAGCTGGAGGTGTTGGACGGGCAAATTTAACTCTCATTTCCCACCAGGAAGAGGAATTAACCAAAGGCTCAGCGTGCCGTGCCGGAACCAGATTAGGGCCTGAAGCCATCCTGCGGTGTTGCGGCCAGCTCACGAGAAAGCGAGTTGAAGAAAGGAGCTCAGGGGCACTGTAATTCACAAACCTGCAGAGTTATAAATGACAGCTATCGTCCAAAAATATACTGAAGTAAGGCTGCCAAGAGGACTTGAAAGCGGGGCAGAATTGCAGGAAACCGATTTCAGGAGGTAGACTGGAATTGCATTTAAAGCATAGGAAAAGAGGCAGAACGTCCACAATGATGCACTTGGCCAAAAAGGGCGTATGCGTTTTTTCCTGAATATATTCAGGAAAAAACGCATACGCCCTTTTTGGCCAACCAAGCAAGCTTGCAAAGGAAATCTGCACTACAATGAAGTCTCACTTCCACCCGGTCAAAAGGGCCATCTGAAAAAAGTGTAAAATCCAGAAAGGCAGGACAGGCCATGGAGAACTGGGAGCCTTGTTATGCTGATGGGCGGGATGTAAATTGCCAACAGCCACTCGGGAGAAGTGTATGGTGTTTCCTGAAACATCTAAAAAACAAAGCAACAGAGCCTAGGGCACTTCCACTTATGGTAATATAGCTTAGGGAAATTAAAATCAAAAAGACACAGCCACCCCAAAGGTTGGGACAGCTCTGTTTACAAGAACCTGGTTTACGGTACAAGTTCAATATCGCAGAAAGTGAAAAATGGATAAAGAAGTTGTGGTACTTACGTACAATGCAGTATCACTCAGCAATGAAATCTATGTCATCAGGCCCGTAGCAGCATAATGAGTGGATTCAGGTACGATGATTCTAACTGAAATAAGTCACACAGGAAAAGAAACATCATAAGATATCACTAATACACGGAATGTAAACTTGGCTACACAGGAACTGAATTACAAAACAGAACAGGGTCTCAAATTTAGAAACCCAACTTATGCTTGCTTAAGGGGAAAGGTGAGTTGGGGTGCTGCATAAAACCAGAGATTGAAATGAGCACAGATAAAGTTCCTTAAGCCAAATATGGAATAGACAAGAGCTACTCCTTGCTCAACGAAATGGACTCAACACCCCATATTAAATGCCTAAGAGTGTACCTGACTAGGAAGTATCTTAAAACCTATGGATTGCTGTGTCTCTGAAAGAGAATCAAGTGTGTGTACAGGGGCATAAACGCAGCAGTGATAGGATTGGAGAGGTTCGGTGAGCAAATGAAGACCCTTTGAAGTCATATTGCATGGTACCCATTCCACGGGTCTCAACTCTCCAGGTTTAAGGTATTCTTCCTTCAGCTAAAACATGCATGTGGAACCCAGAGTATGATCAACCGTGTGATCGGGAGACGTGTTCCAATATGTGTCAGTTTTCGTCCCCTGGTACTCGGGTGCAACATGCCAGACGCTTTACTAACACTCTCCCGACTTGGAGAGTCAGTGCCTTTAACCTCCTGTTTGGCCCAGTTTGCAATTTCTGCGGAAGATGAACAGGAATAGGGAGAACCAATGACAGACTAGCTGGAGGTGTCTGGACGGGCAAATTTAACTCTCATTTCCCACCAGGAAGAGGAATTAACCAAAGGCTCAGCGTGCCGTGCCGGAACCAGATTAGGGCCTGAAGCCATCCTGCGGTGTTGCGGCCAGCTCACGAGAAAGCGAGTTGAAGAAAGGAGCTCAGGGGCACTGTAATTCACAAACCTGCAGAGTTATAAATGACAGCTATCGTCCAAAAATATACTGAAGTAAGGCTGCCAAGAGGACTTGAAAGCGGGGCAGAATTGCAGGAAACCGATTTCAGGAGGTAGACTGGAATTGCATTTAAAGCATAGGAAAAGAGGCAGAACGTCCACAATGATGCACTTGGCCAAAAAGGGCGTATGCGTTTTTTCCTGAATATATTCAGGAAAAAACGCATACGCCCTTTTTGGCCAACCAAGCAAGCTTGCAAAGGAAATCTGCACTACAATGAAGTCTCACTTCCCCCCGGTCAAAAGGGCCATCTGAAAAAAGTGTAAAATCCAGAAAGGCAGGACAGGCCATGGAGAACTGGGAGCCTTGTTATGCTGATGGGCGGGATGTCAATTGCCAACAGCCACTCGGGAGAAGTGTATGGTGTTTCCTGAAACATCTAAAAAACAAAGCAACAGAGCCTAGGGCACTTCCACTTATGGTAATATAGCTTAGGGAAATTAAAATCAAAAGACACAGCCACCCCAAAGGTTGGGACGGCTCTGTTTACAAGAACCTGGTTTACGGTACAAGTTCAATATCGCAGAAAGTGAAAAATGGATAAAGAAGTTGTGGTACTTACGTACAATGCAGTATCACTCAGCAATGAAATCTATGTCATCAGGCCCGTAGCAGCATAATGAGTGGATTCAGGTACGATGATTCTAACTGAAATAAGTCACACAGGAAAAGAAACATCATAAGATATCACTAATACACGGAATGTAACCTTGGCTACACAGGAACTGAATTACAAAACAGAACAGGGTCTCAAATTTAGAAACCCAACTTATGCTTGCTTAAGGGGAAAGGTGAGTTGGGGTGCTGCATAAAACCAGAGATTGAAATGAGCACAGATAAAGTTCCTTAAGCCAAATATGGAATAGACAAGAGCTACTCCTTGCTCAACGAAATGGACTCAACACCCCATATTAAATGCCTAAGAGTGTACCTGACTAGGAAGTATCTTAAAACCTATGGATTGCTATGTCTCTGAAAGAGAATCAAGTGTGTGTACAGGGGCATAAACGCAGCAGTGATAGGATTGGAGAGGTTCGGTGAGCAAATGAAGACCCTTTGAAGTCATATTGCATGGTACCCATTCCACGAGTCTCAACTCTCCAGGTTTAAGGTATTCTTCCTTTAGCTAAAACATGCATGTGGAACCCAGAGTATGATCAACCGTGTGATCGGGAGACGTGTTCCAATATGTCTCAGTTTTCGTCCCCTGGTACTCGGGTGCAACATTCCAGACGCTTTACTAACACTCTCCCGACTTGGAGAGTCAGTGCCTTTAACCTCCTGTTTGGCCCAGTTTGCAATTTCTGCGGAAGATGAACAGGAATAGGGAGAACCAATGACAGACTAGCTGGAGGTGTCTGGACGGGCAAATTTAACTCTCATTTCCCACCAGGAAGAGGAATTAACCAAAGGCTCAGCGTGCCGTGCCGGAACCAGATTAGGGCCTGAAGCCATCCTGCGGTGTTGCGGCCAGCTCACGAGAAAGCGAGTTGAAGAAAGGAGCTCAGGGGCACTGTAATTCACAAACCTGCAGAGTTATAAATGACAGCTATCATCCAAAAATATACTGAAGTAAGGCTGCCAAGAGGACTTGAAAGCGGGGCAGAATTGCAGGAAACCGATTTCAGGAGGTAGACTGGAATTGCATTGAAAGCATAGGAAAAGAGGCAGAACGTCCACAATGATGCACTTGGCCAAAAAGGGCGTATGCGTTTTTTCCTGAATATATTCAGGAAAAAACGCATACGCCCTTTTTGGCCAACCAAGCAAGCTTGCAAAGGAAATCTGCACTACAATGAAGTCTCACTTCCCCCCGGTCAAAAGGGCCATCTGAAAAAAGTGTAAAATCCAGAAAGGCAGGACAGGCCATGGAGAACTGGGAGCCTTGTTATGCTGATGGGCGGGATGTCAATTGCCAACAGCCACTCGGGAGAAGTGTATGGTGTTTCCTGAAACATCTAAAAAACAAAGCAACAGAGCCTAGGGCACTTCCACTTATGGTCCTATAGCTTAGGGAAATTAAAATCAAAAAGACACAGCCACCCCAAAGGTTGGGACGGCTCTGTTTACAAGAACCTGGTTTACGGTACAAGTTCAATATCGCAGAAAGTGAAAAATGGATAAAGAAGTTGTGGTACTTACGTACAATGCAGTATCACTCAGCAATGAAATCTATGTCATCAGGCCCGTAGCAGCATAATGAGTGGATTCAGGTACGATGATTCTAACTGAAATAAGTCACACAGGAAAAGAAACATCATCAGATATCACTAATACACGGAATGTAACCTTGGCTACACAGGAACTGAATTACAAAACAGAACAGGGTCTCAAATTTAGAAAACCAACTTATGCTTGCTTAAGGGGAAAGGTGAGTTGGGGTGCTGCATAAAACCAGAGATTGAAATGAGCACAGATAAAGTTCCTTAAGCCAAAAATTGAATAGACAAGAGCTACTCCTTGCTCAACGAAATGGACTCAACACCCCATATTAAATGCCTAAGAGTGTACCTGACTAGGAAGTATCTTAAAACCTATGGATTGCTATGTCTCTGAAAGAGAATCAAGTGTGTGTACAGGGGCATAAACGCAGCAGTGATAGGATTGGAGAGGTTCGGTGAGCAAATGAAGACCCTTTGAAGTCATATTGCATGGTACCCATTCCACGGGTCTCAACTCTCCAGGTTTAAGGTATTCTTCCTTCAGCTAAAACATGCATGTGGAACCCAGAGTATGATCAACCGTGTGATCGGGAGACGTGTTCCAATATGTCTCAGTTTTCGTCCCCTGGTACTCGGGTGCAACATGCCAGACGCTTTACTAACACTCTCCCGACTTGGAGAGTCAGTGCCTTTAACCTCCTGTTTGGCCCAGTTTGCAATTTCTGCGGAAGATGAACAGGAATAGGGAGAACCAATGACAGACTAGCTGGAGGTGTCTGGACGGGCAAATTTAACTCTCATTTCCCACCAGGAAGAGGAATTAACCAAAGGCTCAGCGTGCCGTGCCGGAACCAGATTAGGGCCTGAAGCCATCCTGCGGTGTTGCGGCCAGCTCACGAGAAAGCGAGTTGAAGAAAGGAGCTCAGGGGCACTGTAATTCACAAACCTGCAGAGTTATAAATGACAGCTATCGTCCAAAAATATACTGAAGTAAGGCTGCCAAGAGGACTTGAAAGCGGGGCAGAATTGCAGGAAACCGATTTCAGGAGGTAGACTGGAATTGCATTTAAAGCATAGGAAAAGAGGCAGAACGTCCACAATGATGCACTTGGCCAAAAAGGGCGTATGCGTTTTTTCCTGAATATATTCAGGAAAAAACGCATACGCCCTTTTTGGCCAACCAAGCAAGCTTGCAAAGGAAATCTGCACTACAATGAAGTCTCACTTCCCCCCGGTCAAAAGGGCCATCTGAAAAAAGTGTAAAATCCAGAAAGGCAGGACAGGCCATGGAGAACTGGGAGCCTTGTTATGCTGATGGGCGGGATGTCAATTGCCAACAGCCACTCGGGAGAAGTGTATGGTGTTTCCTGAAACATCTAAAAAACAAAGCAACAGAGCCTAGGGCACTTCCACTTATGGTCCTATAGCTTAGGGAAATTAAAATCAAAAAGACACAGCCACCCCAAATGTTGGGACGGCTCTGTTTACAAGAACCTGGTTTACGGTACAAGTTCAATATCGCAGAAAGTGAAAAATGGATAAAGAAGTTGTGGTACTTACGTACAATGCAGTATCACTCAGCAATGAAATCTATGTCATCAGGCCCGTAGCAGCATAATGAGTGGATTCAGGTATGATGATTCTAACTGAAATAAGTCACACAGGAAAAGAAACATCATAAGATATCACTAATACACGGAATGTAACCTTGGCTACACAGGAACTGAATTACAAAACAGAACAGGGTCTCAAATTTAGAAAACCAACTTATGCTTGCTTAAGGGGAAAGGTGAGTTGGGGTGCTGCATAAAACCAGAGATTGAAATGAGCACAGATAAAGTTCCTTAAGCCAAATATGGAATAGACAAGAGCTACTCCTTGCTCAACGAAATGGACTCAACACCCCATATTAAATGCCTAAGAGTGTACCTGACTAGGAAGTATCTTAAAACCTATGGATTGCTATGTCTCTGAAAGAGAATCAAGTGTGTGTACAGGGGCATAAACGCAGCAGTGATAGGATTGGAGAGGTTCGGTGAGCAAATGAAGACCCTTTGAAGTCATATTGCATGGTACCCATTCCACGAGTCTCAACTCTCCAGGTTTAAGGTATTCTTCCTTTAGCTAAAACATGCATGTGGAACCCAGAGTATGATCAACCGTGTGATCGGGAGACGTGTTCCAATATGTCTCAGTTTTCGTCCCCTGGTACTCGGGTGCAACATTCCAGACGCTTTACTAACACTCTCCCGACTTGGAGAGTCAGTGCCTTTAACCTCCTGTTTGGCCCAGTTTGCAATTTCTGCGGAAGATGAACAGGAATAGGGAGAACCAATGACAGACTAGCTGGAGGTGTCTGGACGGGCAAATTTAACTCTCATTTCCCACCAGGAAGAGGAATTAACCAAAGGCTCAGCGTGCCGTGCCGGAACCAGATTAGGGCCTGAAGCCATCCTGCGGTGTTGCGGCCAGCTCACGAGAAAGCGAGTTGAAGAAAGGAGCTCAGGGGCACTGTAATTCACAAACCTGCAGAGTTATAAATGACAGCTATCGTCCAAAAATATACTGAAGTAAGGCTGCCAAGAGGACTTGAAAGCGGGGCAGAATTGCAGGAAACCGATTTCAGGAGGTAGACTGGAATTGCATTGAAAGCATAGGAAAAGAGGCAGAACGTCCACAATGATGCACTTGGCCAAAAAGGGCGTATGCGTTTTTTCCTGAATATATTCAGGAAAAAACGCATACGCCCTTTTTGGCCAACCAAGCAAGCTTGCAAAGGAAATCTGCACTACAATGAAGTCTCACTTCCCCCCGGTCAAAAGGGCCATCTGAAAAAAGTGTAAAATCCAGAAAGGCAGGACAGGCCATGGAGAACTGGGAGCCTTGTTATGCTGATGGGCGGGATGTAAATTGCCAACAGCCACTCGGGAGAAGTGTATGGTGTTTCCTGAAACATCTAAAAAACAAAGCAACAGAGCCTAGGGCACTTCCACTTATGGTCCTATAGCTTAGGGAAATTAAAATCAAAAAGACACAGCCACCCCAAAGGTTGGGACGGCTCTGTTTACAAGAACCTGGTTTACGGTACAAGTTCAATATCGCAGAAAGTGAAAAATGGATAAAGAAGTTGTGGTACTTACGTACAATGCAGTATCACTCAGCAATGAAATCTATGTCATCAGGCCCGTAGCAGCATAATGAGTGGATTCAGGTACGATGATTCTAACTGAAATAAGTCACACAGGAAAAGAAACATCATCAGATATCACTAATACACGGAATGTAACCTTGGCTACACAGGAACTGAATTACAAAACAGAACAGGGTCTCAAATTTAGAAACCCAACTTATGCTTGCTTAAGGGGAAAGGTGAGTTGGGGTGCTGCATAAAACCAGAGATTGAAATGAGCACAGATAAAGTTCCTTAAGCCAAATATGGAATAGACAAGAGCTACTCCTTGCTCAACGAAATGGACTCAACACCCCATATTAAATGCCTAAGAGTGTACCTGACTAGGAAGTATCTTAAAACCTATGGATTGCTATGTCTCTGAAAGAGAATCAAGTGTGTGTACAGGGGCATAAACGCAGCAGTGATAGGATTGGAGAGGTTCGGTGAGCAAATGAAGACCCTTTGAAGTCATATTGCATGGTACCCATTCCACGGGTCTCAACTCTCCAGGTTTAAGGTATTCTTCCTTCAGCTAAAACATGCATGTGGAACCCAGAGTATGATCAACCGTGTGATCGGGAGACGTGTTCCAATATGTGTCAGTTTTCGTCCCCTGGTACTCGGGTGCAACATTCCAGACGCTTTACTAACACTCTCCCGACTTGGAGAGTCAGTGCCTTTAACCTCCTGTTTGGCCCAGTTTGCAATTTCTGCGGAAGATGAACAGGAATAGGGAGAACCAATGACAGACTAGCTGGAGGTGTCTGGACGGGCAAATTTAACTCTCATTTCCCACCAGGAAGAGGAATTAACCAAAGGCTCAGCGTGCCGTGCCGGAACCAGATTAGGGCCTGAAGCCATCCTGCGGTGTTGCGGCCAGCTCACGAGAAAGCGACTTGAAGAAAGGAGCTCGGGGCACTGTAATTCACAAACCTGCAGAGTTATAAATGACAGCTATCGTCCAAAAATATACTGAAGTAAGGCTGCCAAGAGGACTTGAAAGCGGGGCAGAATTGCAGGAAACCGATTTCAGGAGGTAGACTGGAATTGCATTTAAAGCATAGGAAAAGAGGCAGAACGTCCACAATGATGCACTTGGCCAAAAAGGGCGTATGCGTTTTTTCCTGAATATATTCAGGAAAAAACGCATACGCCCTTTTTGGCCAACCAAGCAAGCTTGCAAAGGAAATCTGCACTACAATGAAGTCTCACTTCCCCCCGGTCAAAAGGGCCATCTGAAAAAAGTGTAAAATCCAGAAAGGCAGGACAGGCCATGGAGAACTGGGAGCCTTGTTATGCTGATGGGCGGGATGTAAATTGCCAACAGCCACTTGGGAGAAGTGTATGGTGTTTCCTGAAACATCTAAAAAACAAAGCAACAGAGCCTAGGGCACTTCCACTTATGGTCCTATTGCTTAGTTAATTTAAAATCTAAAAGACACAGCCACCCCAAAGGTTGGGACGGTTCTTTTTACTGGAATCTCTTCTACGGCACAAGTTAAATATCCCAGAGAGCAAATAATGGATAAAGAAGTTGCGGTACTTATGTACAACAGAATACCACTCAGCAATGAAATCTATGTCATCAGGCCCGTACCAGCATAATGATTGGATTGAGGCACGATGATTCTAAGTGAAATAAGTCACACAGAAAAAGAAACATCATAAGGTATCACTAATACACGGAATGTGAACTTGGCTACACATGAACTGAATTACAAAACAGAACAGGGTCTCAAGTTTAGAAAACTAACTTATGCTTGCTTAAGGGGGAAGGTGAGTTGGGGTGCTGCATTAAACCAGAGTTTGAAATTAGCACAGATACCGTTCCATAAGCCAAATATGGAATAGACAAGACCTACCCCTTGCTCAACGAAATGGATTCAACAATGAGGTATCACCTCACACCTGGTAGAATAGGCATCATAGAAAATCTACAAGCAAAAAATGCTGGAAAGGGTGTGGAGAAAAGGAACCCTCTTCCACTATTGTTGGGAATATAAATTGATACAGTCACTATGGAGAACAATATGGAATTTCTTAAGAAACTAACAATAGAATTACCATATGATACAGCAATCCCACTACTGGACATATACCCAGACAAAACCATAAATCAAAAAGAGACATTCACCGCAATGTTCATTGCATCACTATTTACAATATCGAGGTAATGGAAGCAACCTAAATGCCCACAGACAGACGAATGCATAAAGCCGTGGTACATATATAAAATGGAATATTACTAAGCCATGAAAAGGAATGAAATTGGGTCATTTGTAGAGACGTCGATGCATCTAGAGACTGTCATACAGAGTGAAGTAAGTCAGAAAGAGAAAAACAAATCTTGTATATTCATGCATATATGTGGAACCTAGAAAACCTGTACAGATTAACCATTTTGCAAGGCATAAATAGAGCAACAGATGTAGACAACAAACGTATGGACAACAAGGGGGGAAAGCTGTTGGGGGGGGTGGTGGGAGGAGTTGAGAGACTGGGATTGGCATGTATACATTTATATGTATAAAATAGATAACCAATAAGAACCTGCTGTATAAAAATATAAAATAAAATTCAAAATTAAAAAGAAATAAAATTTAAAAAATAGAAAAAACAATTATTCCCTTCACATACATGTATTTATATGAATAAATTATTTCCATGCTTATATCTGTAAATACAAAAAAGAGGAATAAAATCTACCTTGAACCCAAAACGAAAAAGAGAAAAAAAACACAGAACCCACCAGTTCCACAGAGGAAAACCGTATCAGGGCACTTGCTCCAGTTGTAAACAATTCTGAAGTTGGTCAGTGGTGGGGAATCGTCTCCCATTCAGCCAGCAGCCCCCACGCAACAAGCGTCCTCATTGCAAAGCTGGGGCACCGTGCCGAGGCATCTGTGAGTAAACGTGAGCTGAGCCCCAGGCCAGTTGCTGCTGAACTATTCCCACCCATCCCAGGTAAAACACCTGAATATATACAAGGACTTGAAAGCCTAGAGGGAGGGCCATAGAGCCACACGAGTGACAGCATGCCGGCCGACTTGGTGCCTGCAGGCCAGCCAGGATGGTCCTGGCCCTGGGTGCTCTTCTGGAAGATTTCCATTTCCCTGCCTGAGATACCCGTCCTGTCCCTGCCCCCACTGCTTTTTTCCTTCCTCACCTCTGCCCAGGGAGAAATTCCAGCAGCAGGTATGGGTGACACATCTTCTTCTTTAGCAGGTGGCAGCCTGGCAACTGCTGCAGAAAGTCCAGCAGAGCCCCACTCACACTGGGCCACCCACAAAGCCGTGGCCTCTCACTCCCTCCCACCAGCCCAGCCCCGAGACTGCTGACAGGGCAGAGAAAATGGCGTCAGGCACGGCTGCAGGGGCTCTTGCTGCCTGGAGTGGTATTTATAGTGATCTCAACCCAGGCACACCTGGGGAGGGCTGGCCGGCACGGTAAGGCTGCCCAGGTCAGCCAATCATCACCCCTCAGCGGCTCACAGTTGCAGAAAATGGAACTTGCTGAACCGGCCAGGTCCAAGGAACAGGTGTGGGCTCCTGAGAGTCAGGATAGACAAGGGGCTGCAGCTTTGGCTTGTTTTCTAATCATTTTATCTGGCCCATGAGTGGGAGACAACTTCAAGAAAACCCTCTCCTAATGAGAGGAACCCAGGAGTCAGGGAGAGGAGGGGTGGGTGGTGGTTGGAGACAGAGGCCTGGTGCCCCGGGTGCAGTGGAAGTCTCTGGAAGACCAGGTGGAGGGAGGCCTCACGGAGTGATGCCCAGGGTCACAGACCTGTCGCAGCTGCTGTTTGTTAGTTCAAGTCCTGCTCTGAGGTGCTCTGTGTCAGCTCTGAGCGACAGGTGAGCTGGGGGTGCTCTGCAATGAGGGCTATGTGCACGGTTCCTGTGTGCCCAGCCCTGCCACGGTACCTGCAAGGGTAGCTCTGTATCCTGGGAGGGGCCTGACCACGAGAGCCCTGTGGGCTGGGGTGGGGGTGGGGTACCTGCCCAGGTGAGCTCCATATTCTGGGATTGGTCTGACCACGAGAGCCCCATGGGCTGCTGGGGACCTGGTAAAGGATGTCAGGACAGTCAGTGAAGCCACCGAGGATATACCTCCAGTTGCTCCTAATTCCTACACCCTGCTGGTCATTCTACCAACCACCAGGACATGGTATTCTGTATTAGTCTTCAATGATGCCTTCTTTTGTATTCCATTAGTCCCAGAGTCACAAGAAATTTTGGCTTGTGAGTGGCAGGACTCAACATACAACGAAAACAATACTTCCGGGCCGTCTGGCCCCAAGGGTGCAAAAATTCCCACACCATCTTTGGGGAAAGCTTAGCTAAAGACCTAAAAGTTCTACCTCTGGAAAAGGAAACCCTCCTTCAATATGCAGACGACATTCTGATCGCCAGCCCTACTAAGGAGGCCTCTGAACTACCAAGCCAATAAAGGATAGAAGTTGTCCAAGAAAAAGCTCAAATATCACAGACTGCCGTGACCTGCCTGGGCTTCATTCTCACAGAAGGTTGGAGAAGTCCATCCCAGGAAAGGGAAGAAACCATTTTCAGCCTTACCCCTTTCTAAAACTAGAAGACAGCTTAGGGGTTCCTGGGGAGGCCAGGGTTTGCTGCTTCTGGATCCCTAACTACAGTCTACTAGCTGGGCCTCTATATGAAACACTGAAAGGAAAAGATGATGATCCTTTTGAATAGAATCCAGAAGTGGCCTTTCAAGAATGGAAAGAGCAGTCAATTCAGACCCTTGCCCTGGAACTCCCTAATTTAGCTAAACCCTTTGACCTTTACATTCCCGGTGAAAGGTGAATCGCCATTGGAGAATTAGTGCAAAACCTGGGACCACTTGAAATGGAACAATGCAAGAATGCCATCCAGGTAGGATAAACTATGGTCACCAAGGGGCTTGGCCCACTGCCACATCTGGCCAAGATACTGGCGGTATCTAAAACCCTGGAAATCAGCAGCCCAAAAGGCCACCTCCCTCCTAAGGGAAAAGGACCCCACGTGGTGATCCTAACCACCAACCATGCCCTGAAGTTGCAGGGTTCGCTCCGTGGGCACACCGACCTCGAGTGAGGAGGCCCTCCAACTCCAACATCCAGAGAGATAACCGGGGGCAACAGGGCACCATGACGACTCGTGTGAACATCACTTGACCTGGACTTTCTCTCATAAAACAACAAGAGTGTGTCCCAAAAGAGTAGACTACTGCTTGCCGGACTTACTGCACCCAGAGGGGAGCTAATAATCTTGGCGGGGGAACCGTATATCACACTGTCACCATAGAAAAGCCTACAGACACCGTGATGATGGTGGCCAGTAAGACCGGCTGGACTCTTGTTTACTTCAAAAGGCTGTTGGCTCAGTGGCCATCATGGTCCTTGATCACCACTGACCCTGGACTGTCTGGGAGTTGAGCGGGCAGGGCTCTGACACCTGGTGCTGTTTGTACGTTAATTCAGGGGCCTAATTGAAGAAAGCGCAGACTACTGGTCAGAGCATCTAGGCTGGCAGAAACGGTCGGCCTAAGGTGGCCGAACAAATGTGGGGCGGGGTGAAACCGGCCCCCACAGCGTCTCTGCACATCTCTTTCCTGGACCCTTGAAGGTCATTAGAATCTATAACACTTCCAATGTTGGTGCTCAGGTGGACGAGCAGGGAGGCAGGGGGCCTGGGGACAATCAACGTCACCTGGAGGCTGCTGGGGAGAAGCTCTGACCCTCGCCCCAGGGTATGAGGGCTCCCAACTCAGCACTCAGCAGTTACAGAAGAAGGGTCTGCACCCTCAGCACTCCAAGAATGAGGAACGGGACAAAAGGCAGAGGGGGGGTTTGTCCCCAGCAAAGCCCATTAAAAATCCCTGGGAGATAAAAATAGAATCTGGGCAATAAAGTCAAGTCTAACCTTTTTTATCCTTTGTGCTTTGTCTAATTTCACGTGCTCCTAGGGTCCCGCATGCAGAGGTTCCACACCCGGCACTTCAGACCAGATTTCCTAGTGCAGAATGGCTGGGTCGACACCTCAGCTCCTGGGGCCCAGTGCAGACTCCGCGATATAGAGCCTGAGCTACAGCCAACCCGGCCCTCGAGAGCTCCGCCCCCTCCCTCCCACTGACTCTGACAGGATCTCTACACAGCAGCCCAGCCCACAGCCCACGGGGTAGTACATGCTCTCACCTCTCCATTCTCTGATCAAAATATAAAGTTTCCTTTGCTTGTGAACCAAACTCAGTCTCGATCTGTTGGCCCCAATGACACTGGGCAGGGGGACACTTGTTGGGGTCCACTCTGGAGGATCAGTAACAGAAATTGAGACTATTGTAACCTCAATGAACAGATGTGTGAGCCAAAGTGTAGTTAACATAGAACAGTGTATAAGGCTCGGGTAAAATAAGATGTTTCTAACACTTCCATTGGATATTTCCATCACTTTATTATAAGCAAGTTCAGTGAAAAGGTTTGTCTTATTTGTCAGCTCAATATTAGAGAAATGAAGTGATTTCTTTCCAAGGATGTACATCTAATAATCTTGGTTAAACCTTCAATCTTGTTTTAAATGCTTTTCCATTGAAAATGATACCTCTCTTTCAGCTCCCCCATTTCTGAGAAGTATAAAATCTTATAATTTATTATTACCAAAGGGGAAAGGTGGGAGGAGGGATAAATTAACAGTTTGGGATTAACACATACACACTGCTATGTATAAAATAGATCATCAACAAGGAACTACTGTATAGCACAGGGAACTACACTCAACATTTTGCAATAACCTATAAGGGGAAATAATCTGAAAAAGAATAGATATTTTTATTGACATCATCTATCAATGACAGTTAAAGTGTAACCTAAGGGAAGCTGGTGGTGAGTGCTTCTGACCCTGAAGACTTCAATCATCTAAAGTTTGGACTCTGCCTACTTCCCAAGGCCCTTAATGAACATATGTGTAGCCGTAGCTTAAAAAATTCCCCAGTTTGGGTTTCGGGGAGACACTGATTTTGAAAAAGCCCTGGTGTTCTCCTTACATGAATGGGACTCTTCCTACTGCTAAAACATGTCTGTCACACCCAGAGGATGGTATACCGTCTGATCGGGAAGAGTTTGGAAAAGGCATCTCATCTCCTCATCTCCTGGTGCTCGGGTTCACCCCTCCAGCGTCTTTACTAACAGTCTCCCCACTTGGAGATGTCAGCACTGTCAACATCCTGTTGCGTACAGTTTGGAATTTGTCCAGAGGATGAAGCGGAAGGATGAGGAACAATGAGAGACAAGTCCTACGTGTTCAGACAGGCACATGTCACTCTAATTTCCAATCAGGAAGACGAATTGACCAAAGGCTAGGGTTGCCCATGGAAACAGTATAGAGCTTGAGGAAATCCCGCTGCTTTGTGGCCAGTTCCCAT
The DNA here is from genome assembly GCF_949774975.1 of Lagenorhynchus albirostris. Classification (NCBI taxonomy): domain Eukaryota; kingdom Metazoa; phylum Chordata; class Mammalia; order Artiodactyla; family Delphinidae; genus Lagenorhynchus; species Lagenorhynchus albirostris. The sequence goes on along the minus strand of NW_026783594.1, from coordinate 196,161 downwards.
AAACACAAGTTGAACAATAGAACTCAGGGGCAGTAAAATTCACAAAACTGCAGAGTTGAAAATATCCATCACTGAAAAATGTCTTGAGGAAAGTCAGAGAAAAGGACTTGTAAGCAAGGGAGAATGGCAGGAAAGGGATTTGAGGAGGTAGAAAGGACTCGCCATTAAGCACAAGAAAAGGAGCTGAACATTGCCAACATTGCAGTTGGCCAAAAAGGGTGTATGCGTTTTTTTGTGTATATATTCAAGAAAAGAGCGTACACCTTTTTAGCCAACCAAACAGGTGGGCACTGGAAGTCAATACTACAAAAGACATCACTTCGCATCAGTCAGAAGAGCCATCCTCATAAAGCGTAAACAACAGAAATGTAGGACAGGGCAAGGAGAAGAGGGAGCCCTGTGAGACTTATAGTGGAAATGTATATTGCCAACGGCCATTCTGGAGAAGTGTATTGTGTTTACTAAAGCATCTAAACAATGAGCTACAGAGCATAGGGCACTTGCACCCATGGGCGTATATCTTGGGAAAAACAAAAATCGAGAGGACACAGGCACCCCAATGTTTACCCCCTCTCTGTTTAAAAGATCCTCGACTAGGATATAACTTAAATGTCTCTGGAGGGAAAAAATGGATAGAGATGTGGTACTTAGGTAGAGTGGAATATTATTCAGCCTGGAAATCAATGAAATATGGCCAGCTGTAACAACTCCGGAGGAGTTACGTATGATCATTCTAAGTGACAGAATTCAAAAAGAAGAAGACACATATCATAAGATATCACTTAAAGGTGGAATCCAAAATGGCTACACATGAAATAAATTACAAAACAAAAACATAGTCAAATATGTAGAAAACACGCATAAGGCTGCTAAACGGGAAAGGTGGGGAGGGGTGAGGCATCATCCAGGAGGTTGAAATTAGCAAAGATACCATTCCAAATACCAAACTGATAATCAACAAGGCCTACACGGTAGCTAAAAGAACTGCACTCAGCACACTCAAGTCACCGGAAAAGAATATATACGACTGGTAAGAATCTGAAAAAGAATTTATTGATGTCTCTCTGTACGTGAATCAAGTGGATGTACAGCAGCAAGAAACAGAGCTTTGAAAATCAGCTGTAACCAATATAGTAATAAATTGAAAAAAATAAACGACAGAGAGACAGAGAAAACCTCTTACAACTTTTCCTCAGGGACGGTGATGCAACATGGATTGAACACATCTAGACCCACAGCAGGATGAGACATAAGGCTGGAAACTGTTTGCGCTAAGAGAAATGTGAGGTTGGGTGAGGAAATGCACACCCTTTAAAGTAATACTACCTGGTACCCATTCAATGGGTCCCAAATCTGCAGGTTCAAGGGATCTTCCTACAGCTAAAACATGCATGGAAAACCCAGAGGACTGTACACCATGTGATCGGGAGATGTGTCTAAAATGCACCTCATTTATCCTCTCCTGGTGCTCCTGTTCACCATTCCAGCCACGTTACTTAGAAGCTCCCCACTTGGAGAATCAGCACATTTAAACTTCTGTTTCACACATTTTGCAAATTGTGAGGAGGATGAACGGGAAGAGGGGGAACCAATGAGAGAAGAGTTGTAGGGGTTTGGACGGGCACATATCACTCTAATTTCCCATTAAGAATAAGAATTAAAAAAAGGCTCAGCCTGCCTCGCCGGAGCCAAAATAGGGCCTGAAGCAATCCTGCAGGTTTGAGGCCAGCTCACAAAAGAGCAACTTAAAACATGGAGCTCAGGGTCACTGCAATTCACAAACCTGCAGAGTTATAAATGAAAACTAACGTCCAAAAATATGTTGAGGTAAGGCAAAGAAGAGGATCTGAATGCAAGACAGAATTGCAAGAAACAGATTTCAAGAGATAGATTGGACTCGTCTTTAACGCACATGAAAAGCGGCAGAATTTCGACAATGATGCAGTTGGCCCAAAAGGGCGTATGCGATTTTTCCTGATTATATCCAGGAAAAAACGCATACGCACTTTATGGGCAACGAAGCAAGCAAGCAATGCAAATGTGCACAACAAAGAAGTCTCATTTCCCACCGGTCAAAAGGGCCATCCTAAAAAATTGTAAAAACCAGAAATGCAGGACAGGCCATGGAGAACAGGGAGCCTTTATACGCTGATGGGCAGTGTGTGAACTGCCGAGAGCCACTCTGGAGAAGTGTATGGTGGTTCCTAAATCATCTAAAAACAGAGCTACAGAGCATAGGACACTTCCAATCATGGGAGTATATCTAGGGAAGTCTAAAAATCAACAAGACACAAGCACACCACAGTTTAGGGCTACTCTGTTTACAAGAACCTCAACTTCAGTACACCTTAAATATCCCAGGAAAGAGAACAATGGATAAAGAAGATGTGGTACTTATGTACAATGGAATATCTCTTCACCATGAAATCAATGTAATAAGGCTAGTAGAAGGATAAAGAGTGGATTTAGGTCCGATAATACTACTTGAAATAAGTCAAACAGAAAAAGAAACATATCATAAGATATCACTTATAGAGGGAGGGTAAATATGGCTGCACAAGAAATGAATTACAGAACAGAACAGTGTCTCACATTTAGAAAACACACTTATGTCAGCTTAAGGGGAAAGGAGAGGTGGGGTGATGCATAAAACCAGAGTTTGAAATTAGCACAGATACCGTTCAAGAAACCAAATAGGTATTAGACAAGATCTACACCTTGCTCAATGAACTGGCCTCAACACACCCTATACACCGCAGAGAAATATATCTGAGTAATAAGAATCTTAAAACCCATGTATTGATATATCTCCATAAGGGAATCAAGTGTGTGCAGAGCGGCACAAACACAGCAGTGAAAATGAGCTAAACCCCATTATAGAAATAAATTTTAAAAACAAAACGCAGAAACAATGAAAGAGAGAAAAATTCTTACAAAATTCGCTCAGGGGCTGTGATGCAACCTGGATTGACCACATATAAACCCACAGCTGGATAAGACATAAGGCTGGACACTTGGGGCTGAGAGGATTGGTGAGCTTCGGTGAGCAACTGCCGAAAGTTTAATGCAATACTTCATGCTACTCATTCCAAGGGTCCCAACACTCCAGGTTGAAGGGAATCTTCCTACAGCTAAACCATGCTTGGGAAACCCAGCGACTGGTATACCATATGATCGGGAAAGGTTTCTAAAACACACCACATTTTTCCTCTCCTGGGGCTCCGGATCGACATTCCAGCCACTTTACTAACAACATCCCCACATGGAGAGTCAATGCCTTTAAGTTCTGGTATCGCACAGTCTTCAGTTAGTGCGGAGGATGAATGGGAATAGGGGGAACCAGTGAGAAACTAGCTGTAGCGGTTTCAATGGGCACATGTCACTCTAATTTCACATCAGTAAGAAGAATGAAGCAAAGGCACAGCAAGGTGTCCCAGAAGAAGAATAGGGCTTCAAGGAATCCTGTGGTTATGGGGCAAGATCACAAAACTAAGAGCTGAAAAATGGAGCTAAGGGCCACTGCAATTCAAAAACCTGACTTGCCCAAAAAGGCCGTATGTGTTTTTTCCTGAATATATTCAGGAAAAAACGCATACGCCCTTTTTGGCCAACCAAGCAAGCTTGCAAAGGAAATCTGCACTACAATGAAGTCTGAATTCCCCCTGGTCAAAAGGGCCATCTGAAAAAAGTGTAAAATCCATAAAGGCATGACAGGCCATGGAGAACTGGGAGCCATCTTATGCTGATGGGCAGGATGTAAATTGCCAACAGCCACTCTGGAGAAGTGTTTGGTGTTTCCTGAAACATCTAAAAAACAAAGCAACAGAGCCTAGGGCACTTCCACTTATGGTACTATAGTTTAGGGCAATTAAAATCAAAAAGACACAGCCACCCCAAAGTTTGGGATGGCTCTGTTTACAAGAACCTCATATACGGTACAAGTTCAATATCGCAGAAAGTGAAAAATGGATAAAGAAGTTGTGGTACTTACGTACAATGCAATATCACTCAGCAATGAAATCTATGTCATCAGGCCCGTAGCAGCATAATGAGTGGACTAAGTACAATGAATCTAACTGAAATAAGTCACACAGAAAAAGAAACATCATAAGGTATCACTAATACACGGAATGTAAACTTGGCTACACAGGAACTGAATTCCAAAACAGAACAGGGTCTCAAATTTAGAAAACCAACTTATGCTTGCTTAAGGGGAAAGGTGAGTTGGGGTGCTGCATAAAACCAGAGATTGAAATGAGCACAGATAAAGTTCCTTAAGCCAAATATGGAATAGACAAGAGCTACTCCTTGCTCAACGAAATGGACTCAACACGCCATATTCAACGCCTAGGAATATACCTGACTAGTAAGAATCATAAAACCTATGGATTTATATATCTCTGTAAGAGAATCAAGAGTGTGTACAGCTGCATTAAAGCAGTGAAAATCAGGTAAATACCATAATAAAAATAAATTTCTTAAACAAAACACAATGACAGTGAAATAGAGAGAAATACTTAAGTAATCATTCAAGGCTTCTGATGCAACCTGCATTTACCACATCTACACCCAGAGCTGGGTGACACATAAGGCTGGACACTTGGGGCTCATAAGATTGGTGAGGTTCGGTGAGCAAATGAAGACCCTTTGAAGTCATATTGCATGGTACCCATTCCATGGGTCTCAACTCTCCAGGATTAAGGGATACTTCCTTCAGCTAAAACATGCATGTGGAACCCAGAGAATGATCAACCGTGTGATCGGGAGACGTGTTCCAATATGTGTCAGTTTTCGTCCCCTGGTACTCGGGTGCAACATGCCAGACGCTTTACTAACACTCTCCCGACTTGGAGAGTCAGTGCCTTTAACCTCCTGTTTGGCCCAGTTTGCAATTTCTGCGGAAGATGAACAGGAATAGGGAGAACCAATGAGAGACTAGCTGGAGGTGTCTGGACGGGCAAATTTAACTCTCATTCCCACCAGGAAGAGGAATTAACCAAAGGCTCAGCGTGCCGTGCCGGAACCAGATTAGGGCCTGAAGCCATCCTGCGGTGTTGCGGCCAGCTCACGAGAAAGCGAGTTGAAGAAAGGAGCTCAGGGGCACTGTAATTCACAAACCTGCAGAGTTATAAATGACAGCTATCGTCCAAAAATATACTGAAGTAAGGCTGCCAAGAGGACTTGAAAGCGGGGCAGAATTGCAGGAAACCGATTTCAGGAGGTAGACTGGAATTGCGTTTAAAGCATAGGAAAAGAGGCAGAACGTCCACAATGATGCACTTGGCCAAAAAGGGCGTATGCGTTTTTTCCTGAATATATTCAGGAAAAAACGCATACGCCCTTTTTGGCCAACCAAGCAAGCTTGCAAAGGAAATCTGCACTACAATGAAGTCTCACTTCCCCCCGGTCAAAAGGGCCATCTGAAAAAAGTGTAAAATCCAGAAAGGCAGGACAGGCCATGGAGAACTGGGAGCCTTGTTATGCTGATGGGCGGGATGTAAATTGCCAACAGCCACTCGGGAGAAGTGTATGGTGTTTCCTGAAACATCTAAAAAACAAAGCAACAGAGCCTAGGACACTTCCACTTATGGTCCTATAGCTTAGGGAAATTAAAATCAAAAAGACACAGCCACCCCAAAGGTTGGGACGGCTCTGTTTACAAGAACCTGGTTTACGGTACAAGTTCAATATCGCAGAAAGTGAAAAATGGATAAAGAAGTTGTGGTACTTACGTACAATGCAATATCACTCAGCAATGAAATCTATGTCATCAGGCCCGTAGCAGCATAATGAGTGGATTCAGGTACGATGATTCTAACTGAAATAAGTCACACAGGAAAAGAAACATCATAAGATATCACTAATACACGGAATGTAAACTTGGCTACACAGGAACTGAATTACAAAACAGAACAGGGTCTCAAATTTAGAAACCCAACTTATGCTTGCTTAAGGGGAAAGGTGAGTTGGGGTGCTGCGTAAAACCAGAGATTGAAATGAGCACAGATAAAGTTCCTTAAGCCAAATATGGAATAGACAAGAGCTACTCCTTGCTCAACGAAATGGACTCAACACCCCATATTAAATGCCTAAGAGTGTACCTGACTAGGAAGTATCTTAAAACCTATGGATTGCTATGTCTCTGAAAGAGAATCAAGTGTGTGTACAGGGGCATAAACGCAGCAGTGATAGGATTGGAGAGGTTCGGTGAGCAAATGAAGACCCTTTGAAGTCATATTGCATGGTACCCATTCCACGGGTCTCAACTCTCCAGGTTTAAGGTATTCTTCCTTCAGCTAAAACATGCATGTGGAACCCAGAGTATGATCAACCGTGTGATCGGGAGACGTGTTCCAATATGTGTCAGTTTTCGTCCCCTGGTACTCGGGTGCAACATTCCAGACGCTTTACTAACACTCTCCCGACTTGGAGAGTCAGTGCCTTTAACCTCCTGTTTGGCCCAGTTTGCAATTTCTGCGGAAGATGAACAGGAATAGGGAGAACCAATGACAGACTAGCTGGAGGTGTCTGGACGGGCAAATTTAACTCTCATTTCCCACCAGGAAGAGGAATTAACCAAAGGCTCAGCGTGCCGTGCCGGAACCAGATTAGGGCCTGAAGCCATCCTGCGGTGTTGCGGCCAGCTCACGAGAAAGCGACTTGAAGAAAGGAGCTCGGGGCACTGTAATTCACAAACCTGCAGAGTTATAAATGACAGCTATCGTCCAAAAATATACTGAAGTAAGGCTGCCAAGAGGACTTGAAAGCGGGGCAGAATTGCAGGAAACCGATTTCAGGAGGTAGACTGGAATTGCATTTAAAGCATAGGAAAAGAGGCAGAACGTCCACAATGATGCACTTGGCCAAAAAGGGCGTATGCGTTTTTTCCTGAATATATTCAGGAAAAAACGCATACGCCCTTTTTGGCCAACCAAGCAAGCTTGCAAAGGAAATCTGCACTACAATGAAGTCTCACTTCCCCCCGGTCAAAAGGGCCATCTGAAAAAAGTGTAAAATCCAGAAAGGCAGGACAGGCCATGGAGAACTGGGAGCCTTGTTATGCTGATGGGCGGGATGTCAATTGCCAACAGCCACTTGGGAGAAGTGTATGGTGTTTCCTGAAACATCTAAAAAACAAAGCAACAGAGCCTAGGGCACTTCCACTTATGGTCCTATAGCTTAGGGAAATTAAAATCAAAAAGACACAGCCACCCCAAAGGTTGGGACAGCTCTGTTTACAAGAACCTGGTTTACGGTACAAGTTCAATATCGCAGAAAGTGAAAAATGGATAAAGAAGTTGTGGTACTTACGTACAATGCAGTATCACTCAGCAATGAAATCTATGTCATCAGGCCCGTAGCAGCATAATGAGTGGATTCAGGTACGATGATTCTAACTGAAATAAGTCACACAGGAAAAGAAACATCATAAGATATCACTAATACACGGAATGTAACCTTGGCTACACAGGAACTGAATTACAAAACAGAACAGGGTCTCAAATTTAGAAACCCAACTTATGCTTGCTTAAGGGGAAAGGTGAGTTGGGGTGCTGCATAAAACCAGAGATTGAAATGAGCACAGATAAAGTTCCTTAAGCCAAATATGGAATAGACAAGAGCTACTCCTTGCTCAACGAAATGGACTCAACACCCCATATTAAATGCCTAAGAGTGTACCTGACTAGGAAGTATCTTAAAACCCTTGGATTGCTATGTCTCCGAAAGAGAATCAAGCGTGTGTGCAGGGGCATAAACGCAGCAGTGATAGGATTGGAGAGGTTCGTTGAGCAAATGAAGACCCTTTGAAGTCATATTGCGTGGTACCCATTCCACGGGTCTCAACTCTCCAGGTTTAAGGTATTCTTCCTTCAGCTAAAACATGCATGTGGAACCCAGAGTATGATCAACCGTGTGATCGGGAGACGTGTTCCAATATGTGTCAGTTTTCGTCCCCTGGTACTCGGGTGCAACATTCCAGACGCTTTACTAACACTCTCCCGACTTGGAGAGTCAGTGCCTTTAACCTCCTGTTTGGCCCAGTTTGCAATTTCTGCGGAAGATGAACAGGAATAGGGAGAACCAATGAGAGACTAGCTGGAGGTGTCTGGACGGGCAAATTTAACTCTCATTTCCCACCAGGAAGAGGAATTAACCAAAGGCTCAACGTGCCGTGCCGGAACCAGATTAGGGCCTGAAGCCATCCTGCGGTGTTGCGGCCAGCTCACGAGAAAGCGAGTTGAAGAAAGGAGCTCAGGGGCACTGTAATTCACAAACCTGCAGAGTTATAAATGACAGCTATCGTCCAAAAATATACTGAAGTAAGGCTGCCAAGAGGACTTGAAAGCGGGGCAGAATTGCAGGAAACCGATTTCAGGAGGTAGACTGGAATTGCATTTAAAGCATAGGAAAAGAGGCAGAACGTCCACAATGATGCACTTGGCCAAAAAGGGCGTATGCGTTTTTTCCTGAATATATTCAGGAAAAAACGCATATGCCCTTTTTGGCCAACCAAGCAAGCTTGCAAAGGAAATCTGCACTACAATGAAGTCTCACTTCCCCCCGGTCAAAAGGGCCATCTGAAAAAAGTGTAAAATCCAGAAAGGCAGGACAGGCCATGGAGAACTGGGAGCCTTGTTATGCTGATGGGCGGGATGTCAATTGCCAACAGCCACTCGGGAGAAGTGTATGGTGTTTCCTGAAACATCTAAAAAACAAAGCAACAGAGCCTAGGGCACTTCCACTTATGGTCCTATAGCTTAGGGAAATTAAAATCAAAAAGACACAGCCACCCCAAAGGTTGGGACGGCTCTGTTTACAAGAACCTGGTTTACGGTACAAGTTCAATATCGCAGAAAGTGAAAAATGGATAAAGAAGTTGTGGTACTTACGTACAATGCAGTATCACTCAGCAATGAAATCTATGTCATCAGGCCCGTAGCAGCATAATGAGTGGATTCAGGTACGATGATTCTAACTGAAATAAGTCACACAGGAAAAGAAACATCGTAAGATATCACTAATACACGGAATGTAACCTTGGCTACACAGGAACTGAATTCCAAAACAGAACAGGGTCTCAAATTTAGAAACCCAACTTATGCTTGCTTAAGGGGAAAGGTGAGTTGGGGTGCTGCATAAAACCAGAGATTGAAATGAGCACAGATAAAGTTCCTTAAGCCAAATATGGAATAGACAAGAGCTACTCCTTGCTCAACGAAATGGACTCAACACCCCATATTAAATGCCTAAGAGTGTACCTGACTAGGAAGTATCTTAAAACCTATGGATTGCTATGTCTCTGAAAGAGAATCAAGTGTGTGTACAGGGGCATAAACGCAGCAGTGATAGGATTGGAGAGGTTCGGTGAGCAAATGAAGACCCTTTGAAGTCATATTGCATGGTACCCATTCCACGGGTCTCAACTCTCCAGGTTGAAGGTATTCTTCCTTCAGCTAAAACATGCATGTGGAACCCAGAGTATGATCAACCGTGTGATCGGGAGACGTGTTCCAATATGTGTCAGTTTTCGTCCCCTGGTACTCGGGTGCAACATTCCAGACGCTTTACTAACACTCTCCCGACTTGGAGAGTCAGTGCCTTTAACCTCCTGTTTGGCCCAGTTTGCAATTTCTGCGGAAGATGAACAGGAATAGGGAGAACCAATGACAGACTAGCTGGAGGTGTCTGGACGGGCAAATTTAACTCTCATTTCCCACCAGGAAGAGGAATTAACCAAAGGCTCAGCGTGCCGTGCCGGAACCAGATTAGGGCCTGAAGCCATCCTGCGGTGTTGCGGCCAGCTCACGAGAAAGCGAGTTGAAGAAAGGAGCTCAGGGGCACTGTAATTCACAAACCTGCAGAGTTATAAATGACAGCTATCGTCCAAAAATATACTGAAGTAAGGCTGCCAAGAGGACTTGAAAGCGGGGCAGAATTGCAGGAAACCGATTTCAGGAGGTAGACTGGAATTGCATTTAAAGCATAGGAAAAGAGGCAGAACGTCCACAATGATGCACTTGGCCAAAAAGGGCGTATGCGTTTTTTCCTGAATATATTCAGGAAAAAACGCATACGCCCTTTTTGGCCAACCAAGCAAGCTTGCAAAGGAAATCTGCACTACAATGAAGTCTCACTTCCCCCCGGTCAAAAGGGCCATCTGAAAAAAGTGTAAAATCCAGAAAGGCAGGACAGGCCATGGAGAACTGGGAGCCTTGTTATGCTGATGGGCGGGATGTCAATTGCCAACAGCCACTCGGGAGAAGTGTATGGTGTTTCCTGAAACATCTAAAAAACAAAGCAACAGAGCCTAGGGCACTTCCACTTATGGTCCTATAGCTTAGGGAAATTAAAATCAAAAGACACAGCCACCCCAAAGGTTGGGACGGCTCTGTTTACAAGAACCACGTTTACGGTACAAGTTCAATATCGCAGAAAGTGAAAAATGGATAAAGAAGTTGTGGTACTTACGTACAATGCAGTATCACTCAGCAATGAAATCTATGTCATCAGGCCCGTAGCAGCATAATGAGTGGATTCAGGTACGATGATTCTAACTGAAATAAGTCACACAGAAAAAGAAACATCATAAGATATCACTAATACACGGAATGTAACCTTGGCTACACAGGAACTGAATTACAAAACAGAACAGGGTCTCAAATTTAGAAACCCAACTTATGCTTGCTTAAGGGGAAAGGTGAGTTGGGGTGCTGCATAAAACCAGAGATTGAAATGAGCACAGATAAAGTTCCTTAAGCCAAATATGGAATAGACAAGAGCTACTCCTTGCTCAACGAAATGGACTCAACACCCCATATTAAATGCCTAAGAGTGTACCTGACTAGGAAGTATCTTAAAACCTATGGATTGCTATGTCTCTGAAAGAGAATCAAGTGTGTGTACAGGGGCATAAACGCAGCAGTGATAGGATTGGAGAGGTTCGGTGAGCAAATGAAGACCCTTTGAAGTCATATTGCATGGTACCCATTCCACGGGTCTCAACTCTCCAGGTTGAAGGTATTCTTCCTTCAGCTAAAACATGCATGTGGAACCCAGAGTATGATCAACCGTGTGATCGGGAGACGTGTTCCAATATGTGTCAGTTTTCGTCCCCTGGTACTCGGGTGCAACATTCCAGACGCTTTACTAACACTCTCCCGACTTGGAGAGTCAGTGCCTTTAACCTCCTGTTTGGCCCAGTTTGCAATTTCTGCGGAAGATGAACAGGAATAGGGAGAACCAATGACAGACTAGCTGGAGGTGTCTGGACGGGCAAATTTAACTCTCATTTCCCACCAGGAAGAGGAATTAACCAAAGGCTCAGCGTGCCGTGCCGGAACCAGATTAGGGCCTGAAGCCATCCTGCGGTGTTGCGGCCAGCTCACGAGAAAGCGAGTTGAAGAAAGGAGCTCAGGGGCACTGTAATTCACAAACCTGCAGAGTTATAAATGACAGCTATCGTCCAAAAATATACTGAAGTAAGGCTGCCAAGAGGACTTGAAAGCGGGGCAGAATTGCAGGAAACCGATTTCAGGAGGTAGACTGGAATTGCATTTAAAGCATAGGAAAAGAGGCAGAACGTCCACAATGATGCACTTGGCCAAAAAGGGCGTATGCGTTTTTTCCTGAATATATTCAGGAAAAAACGCATACGCCCTTTTTGGCCAACCAAGCAAGCTTGCAAAGGAAATCTGCACTACAATGAAGTCTCACTTCCCCCCGGTCAAAAGGGCCATCTGAAAAAAGTGTAAAATCCAGAAAGGCAGGACAGGCCATGGAGAACTGGGAGCCTTGTTATGCTGATGGGCGGGATGTCAATTGCCAACAGCCACTCGGGAGAAGTGTATGGTGTTTCCTGAAACATCTAAAAAACAAAGCAACAGAGCCTAGGGCACTTCCACTTATGGTCCTATAGCTTAGGGAAATTAAAATCAAAAGACACAGCCACCCCAAAGGTTGGGACGGCTCTGTTTACAAGAACCACGTTTACGGTACAAGTTCAATATCGCAGAAAGTGAAAAATGGATAAAGAAGTTGTGGTACTTACGTACAATGCAGTATCACTCAGCAATGAAATCTATGTCATCAGGCCCGTAGCAGCATAATGAGTGGATTCAGGTACGATGATTCTAACTGAAATAAGTCACACAGAAAAAGAAACATCATAAGATATCACTAATACACGGAATGTAACCTTGGCTACACAGGAACTGAATTACAAAACAGAACAGGGTCTCAAATTTAGAAACCCAACTTATGCTTGCTTAAGGGGAAAGGTGAGTTGGGGTGCTGCATAAAACCAGAGATTGAAATGAGCACAGATAAAGTTCCTTAAGCCAAATATGGAATAGACAAGAGCTACTCCTTGCTCAACGAAATGGACTCAACACCCCATATTAAATGCCTAAGAGTGTACCTGACTAGGAAGTATCTTAAAACCTATGGATTGCTATGTCTCTGAAAGAGAATCAAGTGTGTGTACAGGGGCATAAACGCAGCAGTGATAGGATTGGAGAGGTTCGGTGAGCAAATGAAGACCCTTTGAAGTCATATTGCATGGTACCCATTCCACGAGTCTCAACTCTCCAGGTTTAAGGTATTCTTCCTTTAGCTAAAACATGCATGTGGAACCCAGAGTATGATCAACCGTGTGATCGGGAGACGTGTTCCAATATGTGTCAGTTTTCGTCCCCTGGTACTCGGGTGCAACATTCCAGACGCTTTACTAACACTCTCCCGACTTGGAGAGTCAGTGCCTTTAACCTCCTGTTTGGCCCAGTTTGCAATTTCTGCGGAAGATGAACAGGAATAGGGAGAACCAATGAGAGACTAGCTGGAGGTGTCTGGACGGGCAAATTTAACTCTCATTTCCCACCAGGAAGAGGAATTAACCAAAGGCTCAGCGTGCCGTGCCGGAACCAGATTAGGGCCTGAAGCCATCCTGCGGTGTTGCGGCCAGCTCACGAGAAAGCGAGTTGAAGAAAGGAGCTCAGGGACACTGTAATTCACAAACCTGCAGAGTTATAAATGACAGCTATCGTCCAAAAATATACTGAAGTAAGGCTGCCAAGAGGACTTGAAAGCGGGGCAGAATTGCAGGAAACCGATTTCAGGAGGTAGACTGGAATTGCATTTAAAGCATAGGAAAAGAGGCAGAACGTCCACAATGATGCACTTGGCCAAAAAGGGCGTATGCGTTTTTTCCTGAATATATTCAGGAAAAAACGCATACGCCCTTTTTGGCCAACCAAGCAAGCTTGCAAAGGAAATCTGCACTACAATGAAGTCTCACTTCCCCCCGGTCAAAAGGGCCATCTGAAAAAAGTGTAAAATCCAGAAAGGCAGGACAGGCCATGGAGAACTGGGAGCCTTGTTATGCTGATGGGCGGGATGTCAATTGCCAACAGCCACTCGGGAGAAGTGTATGGTGTTTCCTGAAACATCTAAAAAACAAAGCAACAGAGCCTAGGGCACTTCCACTTATGGTCCTATAGCTTAGGGAAATTAAAATCAAAAGACACAGCCACCCCAAAGGTTGGGACGGCTCTGTTTACAAGAACCTGGTTTACGGTACAAGTTCAATATCGCAGAAAGTGAAAAATGGATAAAGAAGTTGTGGTACTTACGTACAATGCAGTATCACTCAGCAATGAAATCTATGTCATCAGGCCCGTAGCAGCATAATGAGTGGATTCAGGTACGATGATTCTAACTGAAATAAGTCACACAGGAAAAGAAACATCATAAGATATCACTAATACACGGAATGTAACCTTGGCTACACAGGAACTGAATTCCAAAACAGAACAGGGTCTCAAATTTAGAAAACCAACTTATGCTTGCTTAAGGGGAAAGGTGAGTTGGGGTGCTGCATAAAACCAGAGATTGAAATGAGCACAGATAAAGTTCCTTAAGCCAAATATGGAATAGACAAGAGCTACTCCTTGCTCAACGAAATGGATTCAACACCCCATATTAAACACCTAAGAATATACCTGACTAGGAAGTATCTTAAAACCCTTGGATTGCTATGTCTCCGAAAGAGAATCAAGCGTGTGTGCAGGGGCATAAACGCAGCAGTGATAGGATTGGAGAGGTTCGTTGAGCAAATGAAGACCCTTTGAAGTCATATTGCGTGGTACCCATTCCACGGGTCTCAACTCTCCAGGTTTAAGGTATTCTTCCTTCAGCTAAAACATGCATGTGGAACCCAGAGTATGATCAACCGTGTGATCGGGAGACGTGTTCCAATATGTGTCAGTTTTCGTCCCCTGGTACTCGGGTGCAACATTCCAGACGCTTTACTAACACTCTCCCGACTTGGAGAGTCAGTGCCTTTAACCTCCTGTTTGGCCCAGTTTGCAATTTCTGCGGAAGATGAACAGGAATAGGGAGAACCAATGAGAGACTAGCTGGAGGTGTCTGGACGGGCAAATTTAACTCTCATTTCCCACCAGGAAGAGGAATTAACCAAAGGCTCAGCGTGCCGTGCCGGAACCAGATTAGGGCCTGAAGCCATCCTGCGGTGTTGCGGCCAGCTCACGAGAAAGCGAGTTGAAGAAAGGAGCTCAGGGGCACTGTAATTCACAAACCTGCAGAGTTATAAATGACAGCTATCGTCCAAAAATATACTGAAGTAAGGCTGCCAAGAGGACTTGAAAGCGGGGCAGAATTGCAGGAAACCGATTTCAGGAGGTAGACTGGAATTGCATTGAAAGCATAGGAAAAGAGGCAGAACGTCCACAATGATGCACTTGGCCAAAAAGGGCGTATGCGTTTTTTCCTGAATATATTCAGGAAAAAACGCATACGCCCTTTTTGGCCAACCAAGCAAGCTTGCAAAGGAAATCTGCACTACAATGAAGTCTCACTTCCCCCCGGTCAAAAGGGCCATCTGAAAAAAGTGTAAAATCCAGAAAGGCAGGACAGGCCATGGAGAACTGGGAGCCTTGTTATGCTGATGGGCGGGATGTCAATTGCCAACAGCCACTCGGGAGAAGTGTATGGTGTTTCCTGAAACATCTGAAAAACAAAGCAACAGAGCCTAGGGCACTTCCACTTATGGTCCTATAGCTTAGGGAAATTAAAATCAAAAAGACACAGCCACCCCAAAGGTTGGGACGGCTCTGTTTACAAGAACCTGGTTTACGGTACAAGTTCAATATCGCAGAAAGTGAAAAATGGATAAAGAAGTTGTGGTACTTACGTACAATGCAGTATCACTCAGCAATGAAATCTATGTCATCAGGCCCGTAGCAGCATAATGAGTGGATTCAGGTACGATGATTCTAACTGAAATAAGTCACACAGGAAAAGAAACATCATAAGATATCACTAATACACGGAATGTAACCTTGGCTACACAGGAACTGAATTCCAAAACAGAACAGGGTCTCAAATTTAGAAACCCAACTTATGCTTGCTTAAGGGGAAAGGTGAGTTGGGGTGCTGCATAAAACCAGAGATTGAAATGAGCACAGATAAAGTTCCTTAAGCCAAATATGGAATAGACAAGAGCTACTCCTTGCTCAACGAAATGGACTCAACACCCCATATTAAATGCCTAAGAGTGTACCTGACTAGGAAGTATCTTAAAACCTATGGATTGCTATGTCTCTGAAAGAGAATCAAGTGTGTGTACAGGGGCATAAACGCAGCAGTGATAGGATTGGAGAGGTTCGGTGAGCAAATGAAGACCCTTTGAAGTCATATTGCATGGTACCCATTCCACGGGTCTCAACTCTCCAGGTTTAAGGTATTCTTCCTTCAGCTAAAACATGCATGTGGAACCCAGAGTATGATCAACCGTGTGATCGGGAGACGTGTTCCAATATGTGTCAGTTTTCGTCCCCTGGTACTCGGGTGCAACATTCCAGACGCTTTACTAACACTCTCCCGACTTGGAGAGTCAGTGCCTTTAACCTCCTGTTTGGCCCAGTTTGCAATTTCTGCGGAAGATGAACAGGAATAGGGAGAACCAATGACAGACTAGCTGGAGGTGTCTGGACGGGCAAATTTAACTCTCATTTCCCACCAGGAAGAGGAATTAACCAAAGGCTCAGCGTGCCGTGCCGGAACCAGATTAGGGCCTGAAGCCATCCTGCGGTGTTGCGGCCAGCTCACGAGAAAGCGAGTTGAAGAAAGGAGCTCAGGGGCACTGTAATTCACAAACCTGCAGAGTTATAAATGACAGCTATCGTCCAAAAATATACTGAAGTAAGGCTGCCAAGAGGACTTGAAAGCGGGGCAGAATTGCAGGAAACCGATTTCAGGAGGTAGACTGGAATTGCATTTAAAGCATAGGAAAAGAGGCAGAACGTCCACAATGATGCACTTGGCCAAAAAGGGCGTATGCGTTTTTTCCTGAATATATTCAGGAAAAAACGCATACGCCCTTTTTGGCCAACCAAGCAAGATTGCAAAGGAAATCTGCACTACAATGAAGTCTCACTTCCCCCCGGTCAAAAGGGCCATCTGAAAAAAGTGTAAAATCCAGAAAGGCAGGACAGGCCATGGAGAACTGGGAGCCTTGTTATGCTGATGGGCGGGATGTCAATTGCCAACAGCCACTCGGGAGAAGTGTATGGTGTTTCCTGAAACATCTAAAAAACAAAGCAACAGAGCCTAGGGCACTTCCACTTATGGTCCTATAGCTTAGGGAAATTAAAATCAAAAGACACAGCCACCCCAAAGGTTGGGACGGCTCTGTTTACAAGAACCACGTTTACGGTACAAGTTCAATATCGCAGAAAGTGAAAAATGGATAAAGAAGTTGTGGTACTTACGTACAATGCAGTATCACTCAGCAATGAAATCTATGTCATCAGGCCCGTAGCAGCATAATGAGTGGATTCAGGTACGATGATTCTAACTGAAATAAGTCACACAGAAAAAGAAACATCATAAGATATCACTAATACACGGAATGTAACCTTGGCTACACAGGAACTGAATTACAAAACAGAACAGGGTCTCAAATTTAGAAACCCAACTTATGCTTGCTTAAGGGGAAAGGTGAGTTGGGGTGCTGCATAAAACCAGAGATTGAAATGAGCACAGATAAAGTTCCTTAAGCCAAATATGGAATAGACAAGAGCTACTCCTTGCTCAACGAAATGGACTCAACACCCCATATTAAATGCCTAAGAGTGTACCTGACTAGGAAGTATCTTAAAACCTATGGATTGCTATGTCTCTGAAAGAGAATCAAGTGTGTGTACAGGGGCATAAACGCAGCAGTGATAGGATTGGAGAGGTTCGGTGAGCAAATGAAGACCCTTTGAAGTCATATTGCATGGTACCCATTCCACGGGTCTCAACTCTCCAGGTTTAAGGTATTCTTCCTTCAGCTAAAACATGCATGTGGAACCCAGAGTATGATCAACCGTGTGATCGGGAGACGTGTTCCAATATGTCTCAGTTTTCGTCCCCTGGTACTCGGGTGCAACATTCCAGACGCTTTACTAACACTCTCCCGACTTGGAGTGTCAGTGCCTTTAACCTCCTGTTTGGCCCAGTTTGCAATTTCTGCGGAAGATGAACAGGAATAGGGAGAACCAATGAGAGACTAGCTGGAGGTGTCTGGACGGGCAAATTTAACTCTCATTTCCCACCAGGAAGAGGAATTAACCAAAGGCTCAGCGTGCCGTGCCGGAACCAGATTAGGGCCTGAAGCCATCCTGCGGTGTTGCGGCCAGCTCACGAGAAAGCGAGTTGAAGAAAGGAGCTCAGGGGCACTGTAATTCACAAACCTGCAGAGTTATAAATGACAGCTATCGTCCAAAAATATACTGAAGTAAGGCTGCCAAGAGGACTTGAAAGCGGGGCAGAATTGCAGGAAACCGATTTCAGGAGGTAGACTGGAATTGCATTTAAAGCATAGGAAAAGAGGCAGAACGTCCACAATGATGCACTTGGCCAAAAAGGGCGTATGCGTTTTTTCCTGAATATATTCAGGAAAAAACGCATACGCCCTTTTTGGCCAACCAAGCAAGCTTGCAAAGGAAATCTGCACTACAATGAAGTCTCACTTCCCCCCGGTCAAAAGGGCCATCTGAAAAAAGTGTAAAATCCAGAAAGGCAGGACAGGCCATGGAGAACTGGGAGCCTTGTTATGCTGATGGGCGGGATGTCAATTGCCAACAGCCACTCGGGAGAAGTGTATGGTGTTTCCTGAAACATCTAAAAAACAAAGCAACAGAGCCTAGGGCACTTCCACTTATGGTCCTATAGCTTAGGGAAATTAAAATCAAAAGACACAGCCACCCCAAAGGTTGGGACGGCTCTGTTTACAAGAACCACGTTTACGGTACAAGTTCAATATCGCAGAAAGTGAAAAATGGATAAAGAAGTTGTGGTACTTACGTACAATGCAGTATCACTCAGCAATGAAATCTATGTCATCAGGCCCGTAGCAGCATAATGAGTGGATTCAGGTACGATGATTCTAACTGAAATAAGTCACACAGAAAAAGAAACATCATAAGATATCACTAATACACGGAATGTAACCTTGGCTACACAGGAACTGAATTACAAAACAGAACAGGGTCTCAAATTTAGAAACCCAACTTATGCTTGCTTAAGGGGAAAGGTGAGTTGGGGTGCTGCATAAAACCAGAGATTGAAATGAGCACAGATAAAGTTCCTTAAGCCAAATATGGAATAGACAAGAGCTACTCCTTGCTCAACGAAATGGACTCAACACCCCATATTAAATGCCTAAGAGTGTACCTGACTAGGAAGTATCTTAAAACCTATGGATTGCTATGTCTCTGAAAGAGAATCAAGTGTGTGTACAGGGGCATAAACGCAGCAGTGATAGGATTGGAGAGGCTCGGTGAGCAAATGAAGACCCTTTGAAGTCATATTGCATGGTACCCATTCCACGGGTCTCAACTCTCCAGGTTTAAGGTATTCTTCCTTCAGCTAAAACATGCATGTGGAACCCAGAGTATGATCAACCGTGTGATCGGGAGACGTGTTCCAATATGTCTCAGTTTTCGTCCCCTGGTACTCGGGTGCAACATTCCAGACGCTTTACTAACACTCTCCCGACTTGGAGTGTCAGTGCCTTTAACCTCCTGTTTGGCCCAGTTTGCAATTTCTGCGGAAGATGAACAGGAATAGGGAGAACCAATGAGAGACTAGCTGGAGGTGTCTGGACGGGCAAATTTAACTCTCATTTCCCACCAGGAAGAGGAATTAACCAAAGGCTCAGCGTGCCGTGCCGGAACCAGATTAGGGCCTGAAGCCATCCTGCGGTGTTGCGGCCAGCTCACGAGAAAGCGAGTTGAAGAAAGGAGCTCAGGGGCACTGTAATTCACAAACCTGCAGAGTTATAAATGACAGCTATCGTCCAAAAATATACTGAAGTAAGGCTGCCAAGAGGACTTGAAAGCGGGGCAGAATTGCAGGAAACCGATTTCAGGAGGTAGACTGGAATTGCATTTAAAGCATAGGAAAAGAGGCAGAACGTCCACAATGATGCACTTGGCCAAAAAGGGCGTATGCGTTTTTTCCTGAATATATTCAGGAAAAAACGCATACGCCCTTTTTGGCCAACCAAGCAAGCTTGCAAAGGAAATCTGCACTACAATGAAGTCTCACTTCCCCCCGGTCAAAAGGGCCATCTGAAAAAAGTGTAAAATCCAGAAAGGCAGGACAGGCCATGGAGAACTGGGAGCCTTGTTATGCTGATGGGCGGGATGTCAATTGCCAACAGCCACTCGGGAGAAGTGTATGGTGTTTCCTGAAACATCTAAAAAACAAAGCAACAGAGCCTAGGGCACTTCCACTTATGGTCCTATAGCTTAGGGAAATTAAAATCAAAAGACACAGCCACCCCAAAGGTTGGGACGGCTCTGTTTACAAGAACCACGTTTACGGTACAAGTTCAATATCGCAGAAAGTGAAAAATGGATAAAGAAGTTGTGGTACTTACGTACAATGCAGTATCACTCAGCAATGAAATCTATGTCATCAGGCCCGTAGCAGCATAATGAGTGGATTCAGGTACGATGATTCTAACTGAAATAAGTCACACAGAAAAAGAAACATCATAAGATATCACTAATACACGGAATGTAACCTTGGCTACACAGGAACTGAATTACAAAACAGAACAGGGTCTCAAATTTAGAAACCCAACTTATGCTTGCTTAAGGGGAAAGGTGAGTTGGGGTGCTGCATAAAACCAGAGATTGAAATGAGCACAGATAAAGTTCCTTAAGCCAAATATGGAATAGACAAGAGCTACTCCTTGCTCAACGAAATGGACTCAACACCCCATATTAAATGCCTAAGAGTGTACCTGACTAGGAAGTATCTTAAAACCTATGGATTGCTATGTCTCTGAAAGAGAATCAAGTGTGTGTACAGGGGCATAAACGCAGCAGTGATAGGATTGGAGAGGCTCGGTGAGCAAATGAAGACCCTTTGAAGTCATATTGCATGGTACCCATTCCACGGGTCTCAACTCTCCAGGTTTAAGGTATTCTTCCTTCAGCTAAAACATGCATGTGGAACCCAGAGTATGATCAACCGTGTGATCGGGAGACGTGTTCCAATATGTCTCAGTTTTCGTCCCCTGGTACTCGGGTGCAACATTCCAGACGCTTTACTAACACTCTCCCGACTTGGAGTGTCAGTGCCTTTAACCTCCTGTTTGGCCCAGTTTGCAATTTCTGCGGAAGATGAACAGGAATAGGGAGAACCAATGAGAGACTAGCTGGAGGTGTCTGGACGGGCAAATTTAACTCTCATTTCCCACCAGGAAGAGGAATTAACCAAAGGCTCAGCGTGCCGTGCCGGAACCAGATTAGGGCCTGAAGCCATCCTGCGGTGTTGCGGCCAGCTCACGAGAAAGCGAGTTGAAGAAAGGAGCTCAGGGGCACTGTAATTCACAAACCTGCAGAGTTATAAATGACAGCTATCGTCCAAAAATATACTGAAGTAAGGCTGCCAAGAGGACTTGAAAGCGGGGCAGAATTGCAGGAAACCGATTTCAGGAGGTAGACTGGAATTGCATTTAAAGCATAGGAAAAGAGGCAGAACGTCCACAATGATGCACTTGGCCAAAAAGGGCGTATGCGTTTTTTCCTGAATATATTCAGGAAAAAACGCATACGCCCTTTTTGGCCAACCAAGCAAGCTTGCAAAGGAAATCTGCACTACAATGAAGTCTCACTTCCCCCCGGTCAAAAGGGCCATCTGAAAAAAGTGTAAAATCCAGAAAGGCAGGACAGGCCATGGAGAACTGGGAGCCTTGTTATGCTGATGGGCGGGATGTCAATTGCCAACAGCCACTCGGGAGAAGTGTATGGTGTTTCCTGAAACATCTAAAAAACAAAGCAACAGAGCCTAGGGCACTTCCACTTATGGTCCTATAGCTTAGGGAAATTAAAATCAAAAGACACAGCCACCCCAAAGGTTGGGACGGCTCTGTTTACAAGAACCACGTTTACGGTACAAGTTCAATATCGCAGAAAGTGAAAAATGGATAAAGAAGTTGTGGTACTTACGTACAATGCAGTATCACTCAGCAATGAAATCTATGTCATCAGGCCCGTAGCAGCATAATGAGTGGATTCAGGTACGATGATTCTAACTGAAATAAGTCACACAGAAAAAGAAACATCATAAGATATCACTAATACACGGAATGTAACCTTGGCTACACAGGAACTGAATTACAAAACAGAACAGGGTCTCAAATTTAGAAACCCAACTTATGCTTGCTTAAGGGGAAAGGTGAGTTGGGGTGCTGCATAAAACCAGAGATTGAAATGAGCACAGATAAAGTTCCTTAAGCCAAATATGGAATAGACAAGAGCTACTCCTTGCTCAACGAAATGGACTCAACACCCCATATTAAATGCCTAAGAGTGTACCTGACTAGGAAGTATCTTAAAACCTATGGATTGCTATGTCTCTGAAAGAGAATCAAGTGTGTGTACAGGGGCATAAACGCAGCAGTGATAGGATTGGAGAGGCTCGGTGAGCAAATGAAGACCCTTTGAAGTCATATTGCATGGTACCCATTCCACGGGTCTCAACTCTCCAGGTTTAAGGTATTCTTCCTTCAGCTAAAACATGCATGTGGAACCCAGAGTATGATCAACCGTGTGATCGGGAGACGTGTTCCAATATGTCTCAGTTTTCGTCCCCTGGTACTCGGGTGCAACATTCCAGACGCTTTACTAACACTCTCCGGACTTGGAGTGTCAGTGCCTTTAACCTCCTGTTTGGCCCAGTTTGCAATTTCTGCGGAAGATGAACAGGAATAGGGAGAACCAATGAGAGACTAGCTGGAGGTGTCTGGACGGGCAAATTTAACTCTCATTTCCCACCAGGAAGAGGAATTAACCAAAGGCTCAGCGTGCCGTGCCGGAACCAGATTAGGGCCTGAAGCCATCCTGCGGTGTTGCGGCCAGCTCACGAGAAAGCGAGTTGAAGAAAGGAGCTCAGGGGCACTGTAATTCACAAACCTGCAGAGTTATAAATGACAGCTATCGTCCAAAAATATACTGAAGTAAGGCTGCCAAGAGGACTTGAAAGCGGGGCAGAATTGCAGGAAACCGATTTCAGGAGGTAGACTGGAATTGCATTTAAAGCATAGGAAAAGAGGCAGAACGTCCACAATGATGCACTTGGCCAAAAAGGGCGTATGCGTTTTTTCCTGAATATATTCAGGAAAAAACGCATACGCCCTTTTTGGCCAACCAAGCAAGCTTGCAAAGGAAATCTGCACTACAATGAAGTCTCACTTCCCCCCGGTCAAAAGGGCCATCTGAAAAAAGTGTAAAATCCAGAAAGGCAGGACAGGCCATGGAGAACTGGGAGCCTTGTTATGCTGATGGGCGGGATGTCAATTGCCAACAGCCACTCGGGAGAAGTGTATGGTGTTTCCTGAAACATCTAAAAAACAAAGCAACAGAGCCTAGGGCACTTCCACTTATGGTCCTATAGCTTAGGGAAATTAAAATCAAAAGACACAGCCACCCCAAAGGTTGGGACGGCTCTGTTTACAAGAACCTGGTTTACGGTACAAGTTCAATATCGCAGAAAGTGAAAAATGGATAAAGAAGTTGTGGTACTTACGTACAATGCAGTATCACTCAGCAATGAAATCTATGTCATCAGGCCCGTAGCAGCATAATGAGTGGATTCAGGTACGATGATTCTAACTGAAATAAGTCACACAGGAAAAGAAACATCATAAGATATCACTAATACACGGAATGTAACCTTGGCTACACAGGAACTGAATTCCAAAACAGAACAGGGTCTCAAATTTAGAAACCCAACTTATGCTTGCTTAAGGGGAAAGGTGAGTTGGGGTGCTGCATAAAACCAGAGATTGAAATGAGCACAGATAAAGTTCCTTAAGCCAAATATGGAATAGACAAGAGCTACTCCTTGCTCAACGAAATGGACTCAACACCCCATATTAAATGCCTAAGAGTGTACCTGACTAGGAAGTATCTTAAAACCTATGGATTGCTATGTCTCTGAAAGAGAATCAAGTGTGTGTACAGGGGCATAAACGCAGCAGTGATAGGATTGGAGAGGTTCGGTGAGCAAATGAAGACCCTTTGAAGTCATATTGCATGGTACCCATTCCACGGGTCTCAACTCTCCAGGTTTAAGGTATTCTTCCTTCAGCTAAAACATGCATGTGGAACCCAGAGTATGATCAACCGTGTGATCGGGAGACGTGTTCCAATATGTCTCAGTTTTCGTCCCCTGGTACTCGGGTGCAACATTCCAGACGCTTTACTAACACTCTCCCGACTTGGAGAGTCAGTGCCTTTAACCTCCTGTTTGGCCCAGTTTGCAATTTCTGCGGAAGATGAACAGGAATAGGGAGAACCAATGACAGACTAGCTGGAGGTGTCTGGACGGGCAAATTTAACTCTCATTTCCCACCAGGAAGAGGAATTAACCAAAGGCTCAGCGTGCCGTGCCGGAACCAGATTAGGGCCTGAAGCCATCCTGCGGTGTTGCGGCCAGCTCACGAGAAAGCGAGTTGAAGAAAGGAGCTCAGGGGCACTGTAATTCACAAACCTGCAGAGTTATAAATGACAGCTATCGTCCAAAAATATACTGAAGTAAGGCTGCCAAGAGGACTTGAAAGCGGGGCAGAATTGCAGGAAACCGATTTCAGGAGGTAGACTGGAATTGCATTTAAAGCATAGGAAAAGAGGCAGAACGTCCACAATGATGCACTTGGCCAAAAAGGGCGTATGCGTTTTTTCCTGAATATATTCAGGAAAAAACGCATACGCCCTTTTTGGCCAACCAAGCAAGCTTGCAAAGGAAATCTGCACTACAATGAAGTCTCACTTCCCCCCGGTCAAAAGGGCCATCTGAAAAAAGTGTAAAATCCAGAAAGGCAGGACAGGCCATGGAGAACTGGGAGCCTTGTTATGCTGATGGGCGGGATGTCAATTGCCAACAGCCACTCGGGAGAAGTGTATGGTGTTTCCTGAAACATCTAAAAAACAAAGCAACAGAGCCTAGGGCACTTCCACTTATGGTCCTATAGCTTAGGGAAATTAAAATCAAAAGACACAGCCACCCCAAAGGTTGGGACGGCTCTGTTTACAAGAACCTGGTTTACGGTACAAGTTCAATATCGCAGAAAGTGAAAAATGGATAAAGAAGTTGTGGTACTTACGTACAATGCAGTATCACTCAGCAATGAAATCTATGTCATCAGGCCCGTAGCAGCATAATGAGTGGATTCAGGTACGATGATTCTAACTGAAATAAGTCACACAGGAAAAGAAACATCATCAGATATCACTAATACACGGAATGTAACCTTGGCTACACAGGAACTGAATTACAAAACAGAACAGGGTCTCAAATTTAGAAACCCAACTTATGCTTGCTTAAGGGGAAAGGTGAGTTGGGGTGCTGCATAAAACCAGAGATTGAAATGAGCACAGATAAAGTTCCTTAAGCCAAATATGGAATAGACAAGAGCTACTCCTTGCTCAACGAAATGGACTCAACACCCCATATTAAATGCCTAAGAGTGTACCTGACTAGGAAGTATCTTAAAACCTATGGATTGCTATGTCTCTGAAAGAGAATCAAGTGTGTGTACAGGGGCATAAACGCAGCAGTGATAGGATTGGAGAGGTTCGGTGAGCAAATGAAGACCCTTTGAAGTCATATTGCATGGTACCCATTCCACGGGTCTCAACTCTCCAGGTTGAAGGTATTCTTCCTTCAGCTAAAACATGCATGTGGAACCCAGAGTATGATCAACCGTGTGATCGGGAGACGTGTTCCAATATGTGTCAGTTTTCGTCCCCTGGTACTCGGGTGCAACATTCCAGACGCTTTACTAACACTCTCCCGACTTGGAGAGTCAGTGCCTTTAACCTCCTGTTTGGCCCAGTTTGCAATTTCTGCGGAAGATGAACAGGAATAGGGAGAACCAATGACAGACTAGCTGGAGGTGTCTGGACGGGCAAATTTAACTCTCATTTCCCACCAGGAAGAGGAATTAACCAAAGGCTCAGCGTGCCGTGCCGGAACCAGATTAGGGCCTGAAGCCATCCTGCGGTGTTGCGGCCAGCTCACGAGAAAGCGAGTTGAAGAAAGGAGCTCAGGGGCACTGTAATTCACAAACCTGCAGAGTTATAAATGACAGCTATCGTCCAAAAATATACTGAAGTAAGGCTGCCAAGAGGACTTGAAAGCGGGGCAGAATTGCAGGAAACCGATTTCAGGAGGTAGACTGGAATTGCATTTAAAGCATAGGAAAAGAGGCAGAACGTCCACAATGATGCACTTGGCCAAAAAGGGCGTATGCGTTTTTTCCTGAATATATTCAGGAAAAAACGCATACGCCCTTTTTGGCCAACCAAGCAAGCTTGCAAAGGAAATCTGCACTACAATGAAGTCTCACTTCCCCCCGGTCAAAAGGGCCATCTGAAAAAAGTGTAAAATCCAGAAAGGCAGGACAGGCCATGGAGAACTGGGAGCCTTGTTATGCTGATGGGCGGGATGTAAATTGCCAACAGCCACTCGGGAGAAGTGTATGGTGTTTCCTGAAACATCTAAAAAACAAAGCAACAGAGCCTAGGGCACTTCCACTTATGGTCCTATAGCTTAGGGAAATTAAAATCAAAAGACACAGCCACCCCAAAGGTTGGGACGGCTCTGTTTACAAGAACCTGGTTTACGGTACAAGTTCAATATCGCAGAAAGTGAAAAATGGATAAAGAAGTTGTGGTACTTACGTACAATGCAGTATCACTCAGCAATGAAATCTATGTCATCAGGCCCGTAGCAGCATAATGAGTGGATTCAGGTACGATGATTCTAACTGAAATAAGTCACACAGGAAAAGAAACATCATAAGATATCACTAATACACGGAATGTAACCTTGGCTACACAGGAACTGAATTACAAAACAGAACAGGGTCTCAAATTTAGAAACCCAACTTATGCTTGCTTAAGGGGAAAGGTGAGTTGGGGTGCTGCATAAAACCAGAGATTGAAATGAGCACAGATAAAGTTCCTTAAGCCAAATATGGAATAGACAAGAGCTACTCCTTGCTCAACGAAATGGACTCAACACCCCATATTAAATGCCTAAGAGTGTACCTGACTAGGAAGTATCTTAAAACCTATGGATTGCTATGTCTCTGAAAGAGAATCAAGTGTGTGTACAGGGGCATAAACACAGCAGTGATAGGATTGGAGAGGTTCGGTGAGCAAATGAAGACCCTTTGAAGTCATATTGCATGGTACCCATTCCACGGGTCTCAACTCTCCAGGTTTAAGGTATTCTTCCTTCAGCTAAAACATGCATGTGGAACCCAGAGTATGATCAACCGTGTGATCGGGAGACGTGTTCCAATATGTGTCAGTTTTCGTCCCCTGGTACTCGGGTGCAACATTCCAGACGCTTTACTAACACTCTCCCGACTTGGAGAGTCAGTGCCTTTAACCTCCTGTTTGGCCCAGTTTGCAATTTCTGCGGAAGATGAACAGGAATAGGGAGAACCAATGACAGACTAGCTGGAGGTGTCTGGACGGGCAAATTTAACTCTCATTTCCCACCAGGAAGAGGAATTAACCAAAGGCTCAGCGTGCCGTGCCGGAACCAGATTAGGGCCTGAAGCCATCCTGCGGTGTTGCGGCCAGCTCACGAGAAAGCGAGTTGAAGAAAGGAGCTCAGGGGCACTGTAATTCACAAACCTGCAGAGTTATAAATGACAGCTATCGTCCAAAAATATACTGAAGTAAGGCTGCCAAGAGGACTTGAAAGCGGGGCAGAATTGCAGGAAACCGATTTCAGGAGGTAGACTGGAATTGCATTGAAAGCATAGGAAAAGAGGCAGAACGTCCACAATGATGCACTTGGCCAAAAAGGGCGTATGCGTTTTTTCCTGAATATATTCAGGAAAAAACGCATACGCCCTTTTTGGCCAACCAAGCAAGCTTGCAAAGGAAATCTGCACTACAATGAAGTCTCACTTCCCCCCGGTCAAAAGGGCCATCTGAAAAAAGTGTAAAATCCAGAAAGGCAGGACAGGCCATGGAGAACTGGGAGCCTTGTTATGCTGATGGGCGGGATGTCAATTGCCAACAGCCACTCGGGAGAAGTGTATGGTGTTTCCTGAAACATCTAAAAAACAAAGCAACAGAGCCTAGGGCACTTCCACTTATGGTCCTATAGCTTAGGGAAATTAAAATCAAAAGACACAGCCACCCCAAAGGTTGGGACGGCTCTGTTTACAAGAACCTGGTTTACGGTACAAGTTCAATATCGCAGAAAGTGAAAAATGGATAAAGAAGTTGTGGTACTTACGTACAATGCAGTATCACTCAGCAATGAAATCTATGTCATCAGGCCCGTAGCAGCATAATGAGTGGATTCAGGTACGATGATTCTAACTGAAATAAGTCACACAGAAAAAGAAACATCATAAGATATCACTAATACACGGAATGTAACCTTGGCTACACAGGAACTGAATTACAAAACAGAACAGGGTCTCAAATTTAGAAACCCAACTTATGCTTGCTTAAGGGGAAAGGTGAGTTGGGGTGCTGCATAAAACCAGAGATTGAAATGAGCACAGATAAAGTTCCTTAAGCCAAATATGGAATAGACAAGAGCTACTCCTTGCTCAACGAAATGGACTCAACACCCCATATTAAATGCCTAAGAGTGTACCTGACTAGGAAGTATCTTAAAACCTATGGATTGCTATGTCTCTGAAAGAGAATCAAGTGTGTGTACAGGGGCATAAACGCAGCAGTGATAGGATTGGAGAGGTTCGGTGAGCAAATGAAGACCCTTTGAAGTCATATTGCATGGTACCCATTCCACGGGTCTCAACTCTCCAGGTTTAAGGTATTCTTCCTTCAGCTAAAACATGCATGTGGAACCCAGAGTATGATCAACCGTGTGATCGGGAGACGTGTTCCAATATGTGTCAGTTTTCGTCCCCTGGTACTCGGGTGCAACATTCCAGACGCTTTACTAACACTCTCCCGACTTGGAGAGTCAGTGCCTTTAACCTCCTGTTTGGCCCAGTTTGCAATTTCTGCGGAAGATGAACAGGAATAGGGAGAACCAATGACAGACTAGCTGGAGGTGTCTGGACGGGCAAATTTAACTCTCATTTCCCACCAGGAAGAGGAATTAACCAAAGGCTCAGCGTGCCGTGCCGGAACCAGATTAGGGCCTGAAGCCATCCTGCGGTGTTGCGGCCAGCTCACGAGAAAGCGAGTTGAAGAAAGGAGCTCAGGGGCACTGTAATTCACAAACCTGCAGAGTTATAAATGACAGCTATCGTCCAAAAATATACTGAAGTAAGGCTGCCAAGAGGACTTGAAAGCGGGGCAGAATTGCAGGAAACCGATTTCAGGAGGTAGACTGGAATTGCATTTAAAGCATAGGAAAAGAGGCAGAACGTCCACAATGATGCACTTGGCCAAAAAGGGCGTATGCGTTTTTTCCTGAATATATTCAGGAAAAAACGCATACGCCCTTTTTGGCCAACCAAGCAAGCTTGCAAAGGAAATCTGCACTACAATGAAGTCTCACTTCCCCCCGGTCAAAAGGGCCATCTGAAAAAAGTGTAAAATCCAGAAAGGCAGGACAGGCCATGGAGAACTGGGAGCCTTGTTATGCTGATGGGCGGGATGTCAATTGCCAACAGCCACTCGGGAGAAGTGTATGGTGTTTCCTGAAACATCTAAAAAACAAAGCAACAGAGCCTAGGGCACTTCCACTTATGGTCCTATAGCTTAGGGAAATTAAAATCAAAAGACACAGCCACCCCAAAGGTTGGGACAGCTCTGTTTACAAGAACCTGGTTTACGGTACAAGTTCAATATCGCAGAAAGTGAAAAATGGATAAAGAAGTTGTGGTACTTACGTACAATGCAGTATCACTCAGCAATGAAATCTATGTCATCAGGCCCATAGCAGCATAATGAGTGGATTCAGGTACGATGATTCTAACTGAAATAAGTCACACAGAAAAAGAAACATCATAAGATATCACTAATACACGGAATGTAAACTTGGCTACACAGGAACTGAATTACAAAACAGAACAGGGTCTCAAATTTAGAAAACCAACTTATGCTTGCTTAAGGGGAAAGGTGAGTTGGGGTGCTGCATAAAACCAGAGATTGAAATGAGCACAGATAAAGTTCCTTAAGCCAAATATGGAATAGACAAGAGCTACTCCTTGCTCAACGAAATGGACTCAACACCCCATATTAAATGCCTAAGAGTGTACCTGACTAGGAAGTATCTTAAAACCTATGGATTGCTATGTCTCTGAAAGAGAATCAAGCGTGTGTACAGGGGCATAAACGCAGCAGTGATAGGATTGGAGAGGTTCGGTGAGCAAATGAAGACCCTTTGAAGTCATATTGCATGGTACCCATTCCACGGGTCTCAACTCTCCAGGTTTAAGGTATTCTTCCTTCAGCTAAAACATGCATGTGGAACCCAGAGTATGATCAACCGTGTGATCGGGAGACGTGTTCCAATATGTCTCAGTTTTCGTCCCCTGGTACTCGGGTGCAACATTCCAGACGCTTTACTAACACTCTCCCGACTTGGAGAGTCAGTGCCTTTAACCTCCTGTTTGGCCCAGTTTGCAATTTCTGCGGAAGATGAACAGGAATAGGGAGAACCAATGACAGACTAGCTGGAGGTGTCTGGACGGGCAAATTTAACTCTCATTTCCCACCAGGAAGAGGAATTAACCAAAGGCTCAGCGTGCCTTGCCGGAACCAGATTAGGGCCTGAAGCCATCCTGCGGTGTTGCGGCCAGCTCACGAGAAAGCGAGTTGAAGAAAGGAGCTCAGGGGCACTGTAATTCACAAACCTGCAGAGTTATAAATGACAGCTATCGTCCAAAAATATACTGAAGTAAGGCTGCCAAGAGGACTTGAAAGCGGGGCAGAATTGCAGGAAACCGATTTCAGGAGGTAGACTGGAATTGCATTTAAAGCATAGGAAAAGAGGCAGAACGTCCACAATGATGCACTTGGCCAAAAAGGGCGTATGCGTTTTTTCCTGAATATATTCAGGAAAAAACGCATACGCCCTTTTTGGCCAACCAAGCAAGCTTGCAAAGGAAATCTGCACTACAATGAAGTCTCACTTCCCCCCGGTCAAAAGGGCCATCTGAAAAAAGTGTAAAATCCAGAAAGGCAGGACAGGCCATGGAGAACTGGGAGCCTTGTTATGCTGATGGGCGGGATGTCAATTGCCAACAGCCACTCGGGAGAAGTGTATGGTGTTTCCTGAAACATCTAAAAAACAAAGCAACAGAGCCTAGGGCACTTCCACTTATGGTCCTATAGCTTAGGGAAATTAAAATCAAAAGACACAGCCACCCCAAAGGTTGGGACGGCTCTGTTTACAAGAACCTGGTTTACGGTACAAGTTCAATATCGCAGAAAGTGAAAAATGGATAAAGAAGTTGTGGTACTTACGTACAATGCAGTATCACTCAGCAATGAAATCTATGTCATCAGGCCCGTAGCAGCATAATGAGTGGATTCAGGTACGATGATTCTAACTGAAATAAGTCACACAGGAAAAGAAACATCATAAGATATCACTAATACACGGAATGTAACCTTGGCTACACAGGAACTGAATTACAAAACAGAACAGGGTCTCAAATTTAGAAACCCAACTTATGCTTGCTTAAGGGGAAAGGTGAGTTGGGGTGCTGCATAAAACCAGAGATTGAAATGAGCACAGATAAAGTTCCTTAAGCCAAATATGGAATAGACAAGAGCTACTCCTTGCTCAACGAAATGGACTCAACACCCCATATTAAATGCCTAAGAGTGTACCTGACTAGGAAGTATCTTAAAACCTATGGATTGCTATGTCTCTGAAAGAGAATCAAGTGTGTGTACAGGGGCATAAACGCAGCAGTGATAGGATTGGAGAGGTTCGGTGAGCAAATGAAGACCCTTTGAAGTCATATTGCATGGTACCCATTCCACGGGTCTCAACTCTCCAGGTTTAAGGTATTCTTCCTTCAGCTAAAACATGCATGTGGAACCCAGAGTATGATCAACCGTGTGATCGGGAGACGTGTTCCAATATGTGTCAGTTTTCGTCCCCTGGTACTCGGGTGCAACATTCCAGACGCTTTACTAACACTCTCCCGACTTGGAGAGTCAGTGCCTTTAACCTCCTGTTTGCCCCAGTTTGCAATTTCTGCGGAAGATGAACAGGAATAGGGAGAACCAATGAGAGACTAGCTGGAGGTGTCTGGACGGGCAAATTTAACTCTCATTTCCCAGCAGGAAGAGGAATTAACCAAAGGCTCAGCGTGCCGTGCCGGAACCAGATTAGGGCCTGAAGCCATCCTGCGGTGTTGCGGCCAGCTCACGAGAAAGCGAGTTGAAGAAAGGAGCTCAGGGGCACTGTAATTCACAAACCTGCAGAGTTATAAATGACAGCTATCGTCCAAAAATATACTGAAGTAAGGCTGCCAAGAGGACTTGAAAGCGGGGCAGAATTGCAGGAAACCGATTTCAGGAGGTAGACTGGAATTGCATTTAAAGCATAGGAAAAGAGGCAGAACGTCCACAATGATGCACTTGGCCAAAAAGGGCGTATGCGTTTTTTCCTGAATATATTCAGGAAAAAACGCATACGCCCTTTTTGGCCAACCAAGCAAGCTTGCAAAGGAAATCTGCACTACAATGAAGTCTCACTTCCCCCCGGTCAAAAGGGCCATCTGAAAAAAGTGTAAAATCCAGAAAGGCAGGACAGGCCATGGAGAACTGGGAGCCTTGTTATGCTGATGGGCGGGATGTAAATTGCCAACAGCCACTGGGGAGAAGTGTATGGTGTTTCCTGAAACATCTAAAAAACAAAGCAACAGAGCCTAGGGCACTTCCACTTATGGTCCTATAGCTTAGGGAAATTAAAATCAAAAGACACAGCCACCCCAAAGGTTGGGACGGCTCTGTTTACAAGAACCTGGTTTACGGTACAAGTTCAATATCGCAGAAAGTGAAAAATGGATAAAGAAGTTGTGGTACTTACGTACAAAGCAGTATCACTCAGCAATGAAATCTATGTCATCAGGCCCGTAGCAGCATAATGAGTGGATTCAGGTACGATGATACTAACTGAAATAAGTCACACAGGAAAAGAAACATCATCAGATATCACTAATACACGGAATGTAACCTTGGCTACACAGGAACTGAATTACAAAACAGAACAGGGTCTCAAATTTAGAAACCCAACTTATGCTTGCTTAAGGGGAAAGGTGAGTTGGGGTGCTGCATAAAACCAGAGATTGAAATGAGCACAGATAAAGTTCCTTAAGCCAAATATGGAATAGACAAGAGCTACTCCTTGCTCAACGAAATGGACTCAACACCCCATATTAAATGCCTAAGAGTGTACCTGACTAGGAAGTATCTTAAAACCTATGGATTGCTATGTCTCTGAAAGAGAATCAAGCGTGTGTACAGGGGCATAAACGCAGCAGTGATAGGATTGGAGAGGTTCGGTGAGCAAATGAAGACCCTTTGAAGTCATATTGCATGGTACCCATTCCACGGGTCTCAACTCTCCAGGTTTAAGGTATTCTTCCTTCAGCTAAAACATGCATGTGGAACCCAGAGTATGATCAACCGTGTGATCGGGAGACGTGTTCCAATATGTCTCAGTTTTCATCCCCTGGTACTCAGGTGCAACATTCCAGACGCTTTACTAACACTCTCCCGACTTGGAGAGTCAGTGCCTTTAACCTCCTGTTTGGCCCAGTTTGCAATTTCTGCGGAAGATGAACAGGAATAGGGAGAACCAATGAGAGACTAGCTGGAGGTGTCTGGACGGGCAAATTTAACTCTCATTTCCCACCAGGAAGAGGAATTAACCAAAGGCTCAGCGTGCCGTGCCGGAACCAGATTAGGGCCTGAAGCCATCCTGCGGTGTTGCGGCCAGCTCACGAGAAAGCGAGTTGAAGAAAGGAGCTCAGGGGCACTGTAATTCACAAACCTGCAGAGTTATAAATGACAGCTATCGTCCAAAAATATACTGAAGTAAGGCTGCCAAGAGGACTTGAAAGCGGGGCAGAATTGCAGGAAACCGATTTCAGGAGGTAGACTGGAATTGCATTTAAAGCATAGGAAAAGAGGCAGAACGTCCACAATGATGCACTTGGCCAAAAAGGGCGTATGCGTTTTTTCCTGAATATATTCAGGAAAAAACACATACGCACTTTTTGGCCAACCAAGCAAGCTTGCAAAGGAAATCTGCACTACAATGAAGTCTCACTTCCCCCCGGTCAAAAGGGCCATCTGAAAAAAGTGTAAAATCCAGAAAGGCAGGACAGGCCATGGAGAACTGGGAGCCTTGTTATGCTGATGGGCGGGATGTCAATTGCCAACAGCCACTCGGGAGAAGTGTATGGTGTTTCCTGAAACATCTAAAAAACAAAGCAACAGAGCCTAGGACACTTCCACTTATGGTCCTATAGCTTAGGGAAATTAAAATCAAAAGACACAGCCACCCCAAAGGTTGGGACGGCTCTGTTTACAAGAACCTGGTTTACGGTACAAGTTCAATATCGCAGAAAGTGAAAAATGGATAAAGAAGTTGTGGTACTTACGTACAATGCAGTATCACTCAGCAATGAAATCTATGTCATCAGGCCCGTAGCAGCATAATGAGTGGATTCAGGTACGATGATTCTAACTGAAATAAGTCACACAGAAAAAGAAACATCATAAGATATCACTAATACACGGAATGTAAACTTGGCTACACAGGAACTGAATTACAAAACAGAACAGGGTCTCAAATTTAGAAAACCAACTTATGCTTGCTTAAGGGGAAAGGTGAGTTGGGGTGCTGCATAAAACCAGAGATTGAAATGAGCACAGATAAAGTTCCTTAAGCCAAATATGGAATAGACAAGAGCTACTCCTTGCTCAACGAAATGGACTCAACACCCCATATTAAATGCCTAAGAGTGTACCTGACTAGGAAGTATCTTAAAACCTATGGATTGCTATGTCTCTGAAAGAGAATCAAGTGTGTGTACAGGGGCATAAACGCAGCAGTGATAGGATTGGAGAGGTTCGGTGAGCAAATGAAGACCCTTTGAAGTCATATTGCATGGTACCCATTCCACGGGTCTCAACTCTCCAGGTTTAAGGTATTCTTCCTTCAGCTAAAACATGCATGTGGAACCCAGAGTATGATCAACCGTGTGATCGGGAGACGTGTTCCAATATGTGTCAGTTTTCGTCCCCTGGTACTCGGGTGCAACATTCCAGACGCTTTACTAACACTCTCCCGACTTGGAGAGTCAGTGCCTTTAACCTCCTGTTTGGCCCAGTTTGCAATTTCTGCGGAAGATGAACAGGAATAGGGAGAACCAATGAGAGACTAGCTGGAGGTGTCTGGACGGGCAAATTTAACTCTCATTTCCCAGCAGGAAGAGGAATTAACCAAAGGCTCAGCGTGCCGTGCCGGAACCAGATTAGGGCCTGAAGCCATCCTGCGGTGTTGCGGCCAGCTCACGA
Organism: Lagenorhynchus albirostris; assembly: GCF_949774975.1. Classification (NCBI taxonomy): domain Eukaryota; kingdom Metazoa; phylum Chordata; class Mammalia; order Artiodactyla; family Delphinidae; genus Lagenorhynchus; species Lagenorhynchus albirostris. Next base: position 161,086 of record NW_026783594.1, on the reverse strand, counting down.
GAAAGCGAGTTGAAGAAAGGAGCTCAGGGGCACTGTAATTCACAAACCTGCAGAGTTATAAATGACAGCTATCGTCCAAAAATATACTGAAGTAAGGCTGCCAAGAGGACTTGAAAGCGGGGCAGAATTGCAGGAAACCGATTTCAGGAGGTAGACTGGAATTGCATTTAAAGCATAGGAAAAGAGGCAGAACGTCCACAATGATGCACTTGGCCAAAAAGGGCGTATGCGTTTTTTCCTGAATATATTCAGGAAAAAACGCATACGCCCTTTTTGGCCAACCAAGCAAGCTTGCAAAGGAAATCTGCACTACAATGAAGTCTCACTTCCCCCCGGTCAAAAGGGCCATCTGAAAAAAGTGTAAAATCCAGAAAGGCAGGACAGGCCATGGAGAACTGGGAGCCTTGTTATGCTGATGGGCGGGATGTAAATTGCCAACAGCCACTGGGGAGAAGTGTATGGTGTTTCCTGAAACATCTAAAAAACAAAGCAACAGAGCCTAGGGCACTTCCACTTATGGTCCTATAGCTTAGGGAAATTAAAATCAAAAGACACAGCCACCCCAAAGGTTGGGACGGCTCTGTTTACAAGAACCTGGTTTACGGTACAAGTTCAATATCGCAGAAAGTGAAAAATGGATAAAGAAGTTGTGGTACTTACGTACAAAGCAGTATCACTCAGCAATGAAATCTATGTCATCAGGCCCGTAGCAGCATAATGAGTGGATTCAGGTACGATGATACTAACTGAAATAAGTCACACAGGAAAAGAAACATCATCAGATATCACTAATACACGGAATGTAACCTTGGCTACACAGGAACTGAATTACAAAACAGAACAGGGTCTCAAATTTAGAAACCCAACTTATGCTTGCTTAAGGGGAAAGGTGAGTTGGGGTGCTGCATAAAACCAGAGATTGAAATGAGCACAGATAAAGTTCCTTAAGCCAAATATGGAATAGACAAGAGCTACTCCTTGCTCAACGAAATGGACTCAACACCCCATATTAAATGCCTAAGAGTGTACCTGACTAGGAAGTATCTTAAAACCTATGGATTGCTATGTCTCTGAAAGAGAATCAAGCGTGTGTACAGGGGCATAAACGCAGCAGTGATAGGATTGGAGAGGTTCGGTGAGCAAATGAAGACCCTTTGAAGTCATATTGCATGGTACCCATTCCACGGGTCTCAACTCTCCAGGTTTAAGGTATTCTTCCTTCAGCTAAAACATGCATGTGGAACCCAGAGTATGATCAACCGTGTGATCGGGAGACGTGTTCCAATATGTCTCAGTTTTCATCCCCTGGTACTCAGGTGCAACATTCCAGACGCTTTACTAACACTCTCCCGACTTGGAGAGTCAGTGCCTTTAACCTCCTGTTTGCCCCAGTTTGCAATTTCTGCGGAAGATGAACAGGAATAGGGAGAACCAATGAGAGACTAGCTGGAGGTGTCTGGACGGGCAAATTTAACTCTCATTTCCCACCAGGAAGAGGAATTAACCAAAGGCTCAGCGTGCCGTGCCGGAACCAGATTAGGGCCTGAAGCCATCCTGCGGTGTTGCGGCCAGCTCACGAGAAAGCGAGTTGAAGAAAGGAGCTCAGGGGCACTGTAATTCACAAACCTGCAGAGTTATAAATGACAGCTATCGTCCAAAAATATACTGAAGTAAGGCTGCCAAGAGGACTTGAAAGCGGGGCAGAATTGCAGGAAACCGATTTCAGGAGGTAGACTGGAATTGCATTTAAAGCATAGGAAAAGAGGCAGAACGTCCACAATGATGCACTTGGCCAAAAAGGGCGTATGCGTTTTTTCCTGAATATATTCAGGAAAAAACACATACGCACTTTTTGGCCAACCAAGCAAGCTTGCAAAGGAAATCTGCACTACAATGAAGTCTCACTTCCCCCCGGTCAAAAGGGCCATCTGAAAAAAGTGTAAAATCCAGAAAGGCAGGACAGGCCATGGAGAACTGGGAGCCTTGTTATGCTGATGGGCGGGATGTCAATTGCCAACAGCCACTCGGGAGAAGTGTATGGTGTTTCCTGAAACATCTAAAAAACAAAGCAACAGAGCCTAGGACACTTCCACTTATGGTCCTATAGCTTAGGGAAATTAAAATCAAAAGACACAGCCACCCCAAAGGTTGGGACGGCTCTGTTTACAAGAACCTGGTTTACGGTACAAGTTCAATATCGCAGAAAGTGAAAAATGGATAAAGAAGTTGTGGTACTTACGTACAATGCAGTATCACTCAGCAATGAAATCTATGTCATCAGGCCCGTAGCAGCATAATGAGTGGATTCAGGTACGATGATTCTAACTGAAATAAGTCACACAGAAAAAGAAACATCATAAGATATCACTAATACACGGAATGTAAACTTGGCTACACAGGAACTGAATTACAAAACAGAACAGGGTCTCAAATTTAGAAAACCAACTTATGCTTGCTTAAGGGGAAAGGTGAGTTGGGGTGCTGCATAAAACCAGAGATTGAAATGAGCACAGATAAAGTTCCTTAAGCCAAATATGGAATAGACAAGAGCTACTCCTTGCTCAACGAAATGGACTCAACACCCCATATTAAATGCCTAAGAGTGTACCTGACTAGGAAGTATCTTAAAACCTATGGATTGCTATGTCTCTGAAAGAGAATCAAGTGTGTGTACAGGGGCATAAACGCAGCAGTGATAGGATTGGAGAGGTTCGGTGAGCAAATGAAGACCCTTTGAAGTCATATTGCATGGTACCCATTCCACGGGTCTCAACTCTCCAGGTTTAAGGTATTCTTCCTTCAGCTAAAACATGCATGTGGAACCCAGAGTATGATCAACCGTGTGATCGGGAGACGTGTTCCAATATGTGTCAGTTTTCGTCCCCTGGTACTCGGGTGCAACATTCCAGACGCTTTACTAACACTCTCCCGACTTGGAGAGTCAGTGCCTTTAACCTCCTGTTTGGCCCAGTTTGCAATTTCTGCGGAAGATGAACAGGAATAGGGAGAACCAATGACAGACTAGCTGGAGGTGTCTGGACGGGCAAATTTAACTCTCATTTCCCAGCAGGAAGAGGAATTAACCAAAGGCTCAGCGTGCCGTGCCGGAACCAGATTAGGGCCTGAAGCCATCCTGCGGTGTTGCGGCCAGCTCACGAGAAAGCGAGTTGAAGAAAGGAGCTCAGGGGCACTGTAATTCACAAACCTGCAGAGTTATAAATGACAGCTATCGTCCAAAAATATACTGAAGTAAGGCTGCCAAGAGGACTTGAAAGCGGGGCAGAATTGCAGGAAACCGATTTCAGGAGGTAGACTGGAATTGCATTTAAAGCATAGGAAAAGAGGCAGAACGTCCACAATGATGCACTTGGCCAAAAAGGGCGTATGCGTTTTTTCCTGAATATATTCAGGAAAAAACGCATACGCCCTTTTTGGCCAACCAAGCAAGCTTGCAAAGGAAATCTGCACTACAATGAAGTCTCACTTCCCCCCGGTCAAAAGGGCCATCTGAAAAAAGTGTAAAATCCAGAAAGGCAGGACAGGCCATGGAGAACTGGGAGCCTTGTTATGCTGATGGGCGGGATGTAAATTGCCAACAGCCACTCGGGAGAAGTGTATGGTGTTTCCTGAAACATCTAAAAAACAAAGCAACAGAGCCTAGGGCACTTCCACTTATGGTCCTATAGCTTAGGGAAATTAAAATCAAAAGACACAGCCACCCCAAAGGTTGGGACGGCTCTGTTTACAAGAACCTGGTTTACGGTACAAGTTCAATATCGCAGAAAGTGAAAAATGGATAAAGAAGTTGTGGTACTTACGTACAAAGCAGTATCACTCAGCAATGAAATCTATGTCATCAGGCCCGTAGCAGCATAATGAGTGGATTCAGGTACGATGATACTAACTGAAATAAGTCACACAGGAAAAGAAACATCATAAGATATCACTAATACACGGAATGTAACCTTGGCTACACAGGAACTGAATTACAAAACAGAACAGGGTCTCAAATTTAGAAACCCAACTTATGCTTGCTTAAGGGGAAAGGTGAGTTGGGGTGCTGCATAAAACCAGAGATTGAAATGAGCACAGATAAAGTTCCTTAAGCCAAATATGGAATAGACAAGAGCTACTCCTTGCTCAACGAAATGGACTCAACACCCCATATTAAATGCCTAAGAGTGTACCTGACTAGGAAGTATCTTAAAACCTATGGATTGCTATGTCTCTGAAAGAGAATCAAGCGTGTGTACAGGGGCATAAACGCAGCAGTGATAGGATTGGAGAGGTTCGGTGAGCAAATGAAGACCCTTTGAAGTCATATTGCATGGTACCCATTCCACGGGTCTCAACTCTCCAGGTTTAAGGTATTCTTCCTTCAGCTAAAACATGCATGTGGAACCCAGAGTATGATCAACCGTGTGATCGGGAGACGTGTTCCAATATGTCTCAGTTTTCATCCCCTGGTACTCAGGTGCAACATTCCAGACGCTTTACTAACACTCTCCCGACTTGGAGAGTCAGTGCCTTTAACCTCCTGTTTGCCCCAGTTTGCAATTTCTGCGGAAGATGAACAGGAATAGGGAGAACCAATGAGAGACTAGCTGGAGGTGTCTGGACGGGCAAATTTAACTCTCATTTCCCACCAGGAAGAGGAATTAACCAAAGGCTCAGCGTGCCGTGCCGGAACCAGATTAGGGCCTGAAGCCATCCTGCGGTGTTGCGGCCAGCTCACGAGAAAGCGAGTTGAAGAAAGGAGCTCAGGGGCACTGTAATTCACAAACCTGCAGAGTTATAAATGACAGCTATCGTCCAAAAATATACTGAAGTAAGGCTGCCAAGAGGACTTGAAAGCGGGGCAGAATTGCAGGAAACCGATTTCAGGAGGTAGACTGGAATTGCATTTAAAGCATAGGAAAAGAGGCAGAACGTCCACAATGATGCACTTGGCCAAAAAGGGCGTATGCGTTTTTTCCTGAATATATTCAGGAAAAAACACATACGCACTTTTTGGCCAACCAAGCAAGCTTGCAAAGGAAATCTGCACTACAATGAAGTCTCACTTCCCCCCGGTCAAAAGGGCCATCTGAAAAAAGTGTAAAATCCAGAAAGGCAGGACAGGCCATGGAGAACTGGGAGCCTTGTTATGCTGATGGGCGGGATGTCAATTGCCAACAGCCACTCGGGAGAAGTGTATGGTGTTTCCTGAAACATCTAAAAAACAAAGCAACAGAGCCTAGGACACTTCCACTTATGGTCCTATAGCTTAGGGAAATTAAAATCAAAAGACACAGCCACCCCAAAGGTTGGGACGGCTCTGTTTACAAGAACCTGGTTTACGGTACAAGTTCAATATCGCAGAAAGTGAAAAATGGATAAAGAAGTTGTGGTACTTACGTACAATGCAGTATCACTCAGCAATGAAATCTATGTCATCAGGCCCGTAGCAGCATAATGAGTGGATTCAGGTACGATGATTCTAACTGAAATAAGTCACACAGGAAAAGAAACATCATAAGATATCACTAATACACGGAATGTAACCTTGGCTACACAGGAACTGAATTCCAAAACAGAACAGGGTCTCAAATTTAGAAACCCAACTTATGCTTGCTTAAGGGGAAAGGTGAGTTGGGGTGCTGCATAAAACCAGAGATTGAAATGAGCACAGATAAAGTTCCTTAAGCCAAATATGGAATAGACAAGAGCTACTCCTTGCTCAACGAAATGGACTCAACACCCCATATTAAATGCCTAAGAGTGTACCTGACTAGGAAGTATCTTAAAACCTATGGATTGCTATGTCTCTGAAAGAGAATCAAGCGTGTGTACAGGGGCATAAACACAGCAGTGATAGGATTGGAGAGGTTCGGTGAGCAAATGAAGACCCTTTGAAGTCATATTGCATGGTACCCATTCCACGGGTCTCAACTCTCCAGGTTTAAGGTATTCTTCCTTCAGCTAAAACATGCATGTGGAACCCAGAGTATGATCAACCGTGTGATCGGGAGACGTGTTCCAATATGTGTCAGTTTTCGTCCCCTGGTACTCGGGTGCAACATTCCAGACGCTTTACTAACACTCTCCCGACTTGGAGAGTCAGTGCCTTTAACCTCCTGTTTGGCCCAGTTTGCAATTTCTGCGGAAGATGAACAGGAATAGGGAGAACCAATGACAGACTAGCTGGAGGTGTCTGGACGGGCAAATTTAACTCTCATTTCCCACCAGGAAGAGGAATTAACCAAAGGCTCAGCGTGCCGTGCCGGAACCAGATTAGGGCCTGAAGCCATCCTGCGGTGTTGCGGCCAGGTCACGAGAAAGCGAGTTGAAGAAAGGAGCTCAGGGGCACTGTAATTCACAAACCTGCAGAGTTATAAATGACAGCTATCGTCCAAAAATATACTGAAGTAAGGCTGCCAAGAGGACTTGAAAGCGGGGCAGAATTGCAGGAAACCGATTTCAGGAGGTAGACTGGAATTGCATTGAAAGCATAGGAAAAGAGGCAGAACGTCCACAATGATGCACTTGGCCAAAAAGGGCGTATGCGTTTTTTCCTGAATATATTCAGGAAAAAACGCATACGCCCTTTTTGGCCAACCAAGCAAGCTTGCAAAGGAAATCTGCACTACAATGAAGTCTCACTTCCCCCCGGTCAAAAGGGCCATCTGAAAAAAGTGTAAAATCCAGAAAGGCAGGACAGGCCATGGAGAACTGGGAGCCTTGTTATGCTGATGGGCGGGATGTCAATTGCCAACAGCCACTCGGGAGAAGTGTATGGTGTTTCCTGAAACATCTAAAAAACAAAGCAACAGAGCCTAGGGCACTTCCACTTATGGTCCTATAGCTTAGGGAAATTAAAATCAAAAAGACACAGCCACCCCAAAGGTTGGGACGGCTCTGTTTACAAGAACCTGGTTTACGGTACAAGTTCAATATCGCAGAAAGTGAAAAATGGATAAAGAAGTTGTGGTACTTACGTACAATGCAGTATCACTCAGCAATGAAATCTATGTCATCAGGCCCGTAGCAGCATAATGAGTGGATTCAGGTACGATGATTCTAACTGAAATAAGTCACACAGGAAAAGAAACATCATAAGATATCACTAATACACGGAATGTAACCTTGGCTACACAGGAACTGAATTCCAAAACAGAACAGGGTCTCAAATTTAGAAACCCAACTTATGCTTGCTTAAGGGGAAAGGTGAGTTGGGGTGCTGCATAAAACCAGAGATTGAAATGAGCACAGATAAAGTTCCTTAAGCCAAATATGGAATAGACAAGAGCTACTCCTTGCTCAACGAAATGGACTCAACACCCCATATTAAATGCCTAAGAGTGTACCTGACTAGGAAGTATCTTAAAACCTATGGATTGCTATGTCTCTGAAAGAGAATCAAGCGTGTGTACAGGGGCATAAACGCAGCAGTGATAGGATTGGAGAGGTTCGGTGAGCAAATGAAGACCCTTTGAAGTCATATTGCATGGTACCCATTCCACGGGTCTCAACTCTCCAGGTTTAAGGTATTCTTCCTTCAGCTAAAACATGCATGTGGAACCCAGAGTATGATCAACCGTGTGATCGGGAGACGTGTTCCAATATGTGTCAGTTTTCGTCCCCTGGTACTCGGGTGCAACATTCCAGACGCTTTACTAACACTCTCCCGACTTGGAGAGTCAGTGCCTTTAACCTCCTATTTGGCCCAGTTTGCAATTTCTGCGGAAGATGAACAGGAATAGGGAGAACCAATGACAGACTAGATGGAGGTGTCTGGACGGGCAAATTTAACTCTCATTTCCCACCAGGAAGAGGAATTAACCAAAGGCTCAGCGTGCCGTGCCGGAACCAGATTAGGGCCTGAAGCCATCCTGCGGTGTTGCGGCCAGCTCACGAGAAAGCGAGTTGAAGAAAGGAGCTCAGGGGCACTGTAATTCACAAACCTGCAGAGTTATAAATGACAGCTATCGTCCAAAAATATACTGAAGTAAGGCTGCCAAGAGGACTTGAAAGCGGGGCAGAATTGCAGGAAACCGATTTCAGGAGGTAGACTGGAATTGCATTGAAAGCATAGGAAAAGAGGCAGAACGTCCACAATGATGCACTTGGCCAAAAAGGGCGTATGCGTTTTTTCCTGAATATATTCAGGAAAAAACGCATACGCCCTTTTTGGCCAACCAAGCAAGCTTGCAAAGGAAATCTGCACTACAATGAAGTCTCACTTCCCCCCGGTCAAAAGGGCCATCTGAAAAAAGTGTAAAATCCAGAAAGGCAGGACAGGCCATGGAGAACTGGGAGCCTTGTTATGCTGATGGGCGGGATGTCAATTGCCAACAGCCACTCGGGAGAAGTGTATGGTGTTTCCTGAAACATCTAAAAAACAAAGCAACAGAGCCTAGGGCACTTCCACTTATGGTCCTATAGCTTAGGGAAATTAAAATCAAAAAGACACAGCCACCCCAAAGGTTGGGACGGCTCTGTTTACAAGAACCTGGTTTACGGTACAAGTTCAATATCGCAGAAAGTGAAAAATGGATAAAGAAGTTGTGGTACTTACGTACAATGCAGTATCACTCAGCAATGAAATCTATGTCATCAGGCCCGTAGCAGCATAATGAGTGGATTCAGGTACGATGATTCTAACTGAAATAAGTCACACAGGAAAAGAAACATCATAAGATATCACTAATACACGGAATGTAACCTTGGCTACACAGGAACTGAATTCCAAAACAGAACAGGGTCTCAAATTTAGAAACCCAACTTATGCTTGCTTAAGGGGAAAGGTGAGTTGGGGTGCTGCATAAAACCAGAGATTGAAATGAGCACAGATAAAGTTCCTTAAGCCAAATATGGAATAGACAAGAGCTACTCCTTGCTCAACGAAATGGACTCAACACCCCATATTAAATGCCTAAGAGTGTACCTGACTAGGAAGTATCTTAAAACCTATGGATTGCTATGTCTCTGAAAGAGAATCAAGTGTGTGTACAGGGGCATAAACGCAGCAGTGATAGGATTGGAGAGGTTCGGTGAGCAAATGAAGACCCTTTGAAGTCATATTGCATGGTACCCATTCCACGGGTCTCAACTCTCCAGGTTGAAGGTATTCTTCCTTCAGCTAAAACATGCATGTGGAACCCAGAGTATGATCAACCGTGTGATCGGGAGACGTGATCCAATATGTGTCAGTTTTCGTCCCCTGGTACTCGGGTGCAACATTCCAGACGCTTTACTAACACTCTCCCGACTTGGAGAGTCAGTGCCTTTAACCTCCTGTTTGGCCCAGTTTGCAATTTCTGCGGAAGATGAACAGGAATAGGGAGAACCAATGACAGACTAGCTGGAGGTGTCTGGACGGGCAAATTTAACTCTCATTTCCCACCAGGAAGAGGAATTAACCAAAGGCTCAGCGTGCCGTGCCGGAACCAGATTAGGGCCTGAAGCCATCCTGCGGTGTTGCGGCCAGCTCACGAGAAAGCGAGTTGAAGAAAGGAGCTCAGGGGCACTGTAATTCACAAACCTGCAGAGTTATAAATGACAGCTATCGTCCAAAAATATACTGAAGTAAGGCTGCCAAGAGGACTTGAAAGCGGGGCAGAATTGCAGGAAACCGATTTCAGGAGGTAGACTGGAATTGCATTGAAAGCATAGGAAAAGAGGCAGAACGTCCACAATGATGCACTTGGCCAAAAAGGGCGTATGCGTTTTTTCCTGAATATATTCAGGAAAAAACGCATACGCCCTTTTTGGCCAACCAAGCAAGCTTGCAAAGGAAATCTGCACTACAATGAAGTCTCACTTCCCCCCGGTCAAAAGGGCCATCTGAAAAAAGTGTAAAATCCAGAAAGGCAGGACAGGCCATGGAGAACTGGGAGCCTTGTTATGCTGATGGGCGGGATGTCAATTGCCAACAGCCACTCGGGAGAAGTGTATGGTGTTTCCTGAAACATCTAAAAAACAAAGCAACAGAGCCTAGGGCACTTCCACTTATGGTCCTATAGCTTAGGGAAATTAAAATCAAAAAGACACAGCCACCCCAAAGGTTGGGACGGCTCTGTTTACAAGAACCTGGTTTACGGTACAAGTTCAATATCGCAGAAAGTGAAAAATGGATAAAGAAGTTGTGGTACTTACGTACAATGCAGTATCACTCAGCAATGAAATCTATGTCATCAGGCCCGTAGCAGCATAATGAGTGGATTCAGGTACGATGATTCTAACTGAAATAAGTCACACAGGAAAAGAAACATCATAAGATATCACTAATACACGGAATGTAACCTTGGCTACACAGGAACTGAATTCCAAAACAGAACAGGGTCTCAAATTTAGAAACCCAACTTATGCTTGCTTAAGGGGAAAGGTGAGTTGGGGTGCTGCATAAAACCAGAGATTGAAATGAGCACAGATAAAGTTCCTTAAGCCAAATATGGAATAGACAAGAGCTACTCCTTGCTCAACGAAATGGACTCAACACCCCATATTAAATGCCTAAGAGTGTACCTGACTAGGAAGTATCTTAAAACCTATGGATTGCTATGTCTCTGAAAGAGAATCAAGTGTGTGTACAGGGGCATAAACGCAGCAGTGATAGGATTGGAGAGGCTCGGTGAGCAAATGAAGACCCTTTGAAGTCATATTGCATGGTACCCATTCCACGGGTCTCAACTCTCCAGGTTTAAGGTATTCTTCCTTCAGCTAAAACATGCATGTGGAACCCAGAGTATGATCAACCGTGTGATCGGGAGACGTGTTCCAATATGTCTCAGTTTTCGTCCCCTGGTACTCGGGTGCAACATTCCAGACGCTTTACTAACACTCTCCCGACTTGGAGTGTCAGTGCCTTTAACCTCCTGTTTGGCCCAGTTTGCAATTTCTGCGGAAGATGAACAGGAATAGGGAGAACCAATGAGAGACTAGCTGGAGGTGTCTGGACGGGCAAATTTAACTCTCATTTCCCACCAGGAAGAGGAATTAACCAAAGGCTCAGCGTGCCGTGCCGGAACCAGATTAGGGCCTGAAGCCATCCTGCGGTGTTGCGGCCAGCTCACGAGAAAGCGAGTTGAAGAAAGGAGCTCAGGGGCACTGTAATTCACAAACCTGCAGAGTTATAAATGACAGCTATCGTCCAAAAATATACTGAAGTAAGGCTGCCAAGAGGACTTGAAAGCGGGGCAGAATTGCAGGAAACCGATTTCAGGAGGTAGACTGGAATTGCATTTAAAGCATAGGAAAAGAGGCAGAACGTCCACAATGATGCACTTGGCCAAAAAGGGCGTATGCGTTTTTTCCTGAATATATTCAGGAAAAAACGCATACGCCCTTTTTGGCCAACCAAGCAAGCTTGCAAAGGAAATCTGCACTACAATGAAGTCTCACTTCCCCCCGGTCAAAAGGGCCATCTGAAAAAAGTGTAAAATCCAGAAAGGCAGGACAGGCCATGGAGAACTGGGAGCCTTGTTATGCTGATGGGCGGGATGTCAATTGCCAACAGCCACTCGGGAGAAGTGTATGGTGTTTCCTGAAACATCTAAAAAACAAAGCAACAGAGCCTAGGGCACTTCCACTTATGGTCCTATAGCTTAGGGAAATTAAAATCAAAAGACACAGCCACCCCAAAGGTTGGGACGGCTCTGTTTACAAGAACCTGGTTTACGGTACAAGTTCAATATCGCAGAAAGTGAAAAATGGATAAAGAAGTTGTGGTACCTACGTACAATGCAATATCACTCAGCAATGAAATCTATGTCATCAGGCCCGTAGCAGCATAATGAGTGTATTCAGGTACGATGATTCTAACTGAAATAAGTCACACAGAAAAAGAAACATCATAAGATATCACTAATACACGGAATGTAAACTTGGCTACACAGGAACTGAATTACAAAACAGAACAGGGTCTCAAATTTAGAAACCCAACTTATGCTTGCTTAAGGGGAAAGGTGAGTTGGGGTGCTGCATAAAACCAGAGATTGAAATGAGCACAGATAAAGTTCCTTAAGCCAAATATGGAATAGACAAGAGCTACTCCTTGCTCAACGAAATGGACTCAACACCCCATATTAAATGCCTAAGAGTGTACCTGACTAGGAAGTATCTTAAAACCTATGGATTGCTATGTCTCTGAAAGAGAATCAAGTGTGTGTACAGGGGCATAAACGCAGCAGTGATAGGATTGGAGAGGTTCGGTGAGCAAATGAAGACCCTTTGAAGTCATATTGCATGGTACCCATTCCACGGGTCTCAACTCTCCAGGTTTAAGGTATTCTTCCTTCAGCTAAAACATGCATGTGGAACCCAGAGTATGATCAACCGTGTGATCGGGGGACGTGTTCCAATATGTGTCAGTTTTCGTCCCCTGGTACTCGGGTGCAACATTCCAGACGCTTTACTAACACTCTCCCGACTTGGAGAGTCAGTGCCTTTAACCTCCTGTTTGGCCCAGTTTGCAATTTCTGCGGAAGATGAACAGGAATAGGGAGAACCAATGACAGACTAGCTGGAGGTGTCTGGACGGGCAAATTTAACTCTCATTTCCCACCAGGAAGAGGAATTAACCAAAGGCTCAGCGTGCCGTGCCGGAACCAGATTAGGGCCTGAAGCCATCCTGCGGTGTTGCGGCCAGCTCACGGGAAAGCGAGTTGAAGAAAGGAGCTCAGGGGCACTGTAATTCACAAACCTGCAGAGTTATAAATGACAGCTATCGTCCAAAAATATACTGAAGTAAGGCTGCCAAGAGGACTTGAAAGCGGGGCAGAATTGCAGGAAACCGATTTCAGGAGGTAGACTGGAATTGCATTTAAAGCATAGGAAAAGAGGCAGAACGTCCACAATGATGCACTTGGCCAAAAAGGGCGTATGCGTTTTTTCCTGAATATATTCAGGAAAAAACGCATACGCCCTTTTTGGCCAACCAAGCAAGCTTGCAAAGGAAATCTGCACTACAATGAAGTCTCACTTCCCCCCGGTCAAAAGGGCCATCTGAAAAAAGTGTAAAATCCAGAAAGGCAGGACAGGCCATGGAGAACTGGGAGCCTTGTTATGCTGATGGGCGGGATGTAAATTGCCAACAGCCACTCGGGAGAAGTGTATGGTGTTTCCTGAAACATCTAAAAAACAAAGCAACAGAGCCTAGGGCACTTCCACTTATGGTCCTATAGCTTAGGGAAATTAAAATCAAAAGACACAGCCACCCCAAAGGTTGGGACGGCTCTGTTTACAAGAACCTGGTTTACGGTACAAGTTCAATATCGCAGAAAGTGAAAAATGGATAAAGAAGTTGTGGTACTTACGTACAAAGCAGTATCACTCAGCAATGAAATCTATGTCATCAGGCCCGTAGCAGCATAATGAGTGGATTCAGGTACGATGATACTAACTGAAATAAGTCACACAGGAAAAGAAACATCATAAGATATCACTAATACACGGAATGTAACCTTGGCTACACAGGAACTGAATTACAAAACAGAACAGGGTCTCAAATTTAGAAACCCAACTTATGCTTGCTTAAGGGGAAAGGTGAGTTGGGGTGCTGCATAAAACCAGAGATTGAAATGAGCACAGATAAAGTTCCTTAAGCCAAATATGGAATAGACAAGAGCTACTCCTTGCTCAACGAAATGGACTCAACACCCCATATTAAATGCCTAAGAGTGTACCTGACTAGGAAGTATCTTAAAACCTATGGATTGCTATGTCTCTGAAAGAGAATCAAGCGTGTGTACAGGGGCATAAACGCAGCAGTGATAGGATTGGAGAGGTTCGGTGAGCAAATGAAGACCCTTTGAAGTCATATTGCATGGTACCCATTCCACGGGTCTCAACTCTCCAGGTTTAAGGTATTCTTCCTTCAGCTAAAACATGCATGTGGAACCCAGAGTATGATCAACCGTGTGATCGGGAGACGTGTTCCAATATGTCTCAGTTTTCATCCCCTGGTACTCAGGTGCAACATTCCAGACGCTTTACTAACACTCTCCCGACTTGGAGAGTCAGTGCCTTTAACCTCCTGTTTGGCCCAGTTTGCAATTTCTGCGGAAGATGAACAGGAATAGGGAGAACCAATGACAGACTAGCTGGAGGTGTCTGGACGGGCAAATTTAACTCTCATTTCCCACCAGGAAGAGGAATTAACCAAAGGCTCAGCGTGCCGTGCCGGAACCAGATTAGGGCCTGAAGCCATCCTGCGGTGTTGCGGCCAGCTCACGAGAAAGCGAGTTGAAGAAAGGAGCTCAGGGGCACTGTAATTCACAAACCTGCAGAGTTATAAATGACAGCTATCGTCCAAAAATATACTGAAGTAAGGCTGCCAAGAGGACTTGAAAGCGGGGCAGAATTGCAGGAAACCGATTTCAGGAGGTAGACTGGAATTGCATTGAAAGCATAGGAAAAGAGGCAGAACGTCCACAATGATGCACTTGGCCAAAAAGGGCGTATGCGTTTTTTCCTGAATATATTCAGGAAAAAACGCATACGCCCTTTTTGGCCAACCAAGCAAGCTTGCAAAGGAAATCTGCACTACAATGAAGTCTCACTTCCCCCCGGTCAAAAGGGCCATCTGAAAAAAGTGTAAAATCCAGAAAGGCAGGACAGGCCATGGAGAACTGGGAGCCTTGTTATGCTGATGGGCGGGATGTCAATTGCCAACAGCCACTCGGGAGAAGTGTATGGTGTTTCCTGAAACATCTAAAAAACAAAGCAACAGAGCCTAGGGCACTTCCACTTATGGTCCTATAGCTTAGGGAAATTAAAATCAAAAAGACACAGCCACCCCAAAGGTTGGGACGGCTCTGTTTACAAGAACCTGGTTTACGGTACAAGTTCAATATCGCAGAAAGTGAAAAATGGATAAAGAAGTTGTGGTACTTACGTACAATGCAGTATCACTCAGCAATGAAATCTATGTCATCAGGCCCGTAGCAGCATAATGAGTGGATTCAGGTACGATGATTCTAACTGAAATAAGTCACACAGGAAAAGAAACATCATAAGATATCACTAATACACGGAATGTAACCTTGGCTACACAGGAACTGAATTCCAAAACAGAACAGGGTCTCAAATTTAGAAACCCAACTTATGCTTGCTTAAGGGGAAAGGTGAGTTGGGGTGCTGCATAAAACCAGAGATTGAAATGAGCACAGATAAAGTTCCTTAAGCCAAATATGGAATAGACAAGAGCTACTCCTTGCTCAACGAAATGGACTCAACACCCCATATTAAATGCCTAAGAGTGTACCTGACTAGGAAGTATCTTAAAACCTATGGATTGCTATGTCTCTGAAAGAGAATCAAGTGTGTGTACAGGGGCATAAACGCAGCAGTGATAGGATTGGAGAGGCTCGGTGAGCAAATGAAGACCCTTTGAAGTCATATTGCATGGTACCCATTCCACGGGTCTCAACTCTCCAGGTTTAAGGTATTCTTCCTTCAGCTAAAACATGCATGTGGAACCCAGAGTATGATCAACCGTGTGATCGGGAGACGTGTTCCAATATGTCTCAGTTTTCGTCCCCTGGTACTCGGGTGCAACATTCCAGACGCTTTACTAACACTCTCCCGACTTGGAGTGTCAGTGCCTTTAACCTCCTGTTTGGCCCAGTTTGCAATTTCTGCGGAAGATGAACAGGAATAGGGAGAACCAATGAGAGACTAGCTGGAGGTGTCTGGACGGGCAAATTTAACTCTCATTTCCCACCAGGAAGAGGAATTAACCAAAGGCTCAGCGTGCCGTGCCGGAACCAGATTAGGGCCTGAAGCCATCCTGCGGTGTTGCGGCCAGCTCACGAGAAAGCGAGTTGAAGAAAGGAGCTCAGGGGCACTGTAATTCACAAACCTGCAGAGTTATAAATGACAGCTATCGTCCAAAAATATACTGAAGTAAGGCTGCCAAGAGGACTTGAAAGCGGGGCAGAATTGCAGGAAACCGATTTCAGGAGGTAGACTGGAATTGCATTTAAAGCATAGGAAAAGAGGCAGAACGTCCACAATGATGCACTTGGCCAAAAAGGGCGTATGCGTTTTTTCCTGAATATATTCAGGAAAAAACGCATACGCCCTTTTTGGCCAACCAAGCAAGCTTGCAAAGGAAATCTGCACTACAATGAAGTCTCACTTCCCCCCGGTCAAAAGGGCCATCTGAAAAAAGTGTAAAATCCAGAAAGGCAGGACAGGCCATGGAGAACTGGGAGCCTTGTTATGCTGATGGGCGGGATGTCAATTGCCAACAGCCACTCGGGAGAAGTGTATGGTGTTTCCTGAAACATCTAAAAAACAAAGCAACAGAGCCTAGGGCACTTCCACTTATGGTCCTATAGCTTAGGGAAATTAAAATCAAAAGACACAGCCACCCCAAAGGTTGGGACGGCTCTGTTTACAAGAACCTGGTTTACGGTACAAGTTCAATATCGCAGAAAGTGAAAAATGGATAAAGAAGTTGTGGTACCTACGTACAATGCAATATCACTCAGCAATGAAATCTATGTCATCAGGCCCGTAGCAGCATAATGAGTGTATTCAGGTACGATGATTCTAACTGAAATAAGTCACACAGAAAAAGAAACATCATAAGATATCACTAATACACGGAATGTAAACTTGGCTACACAGGAACTGAATTACAAAACAGAACAGGGTCTCAAATTTAGAAACCCAACTTATGCTTGCTTAAGGGGAAAGGTGAGTTGGGGTGCTGCATAAAACCAGAGATTGAAATGAGCACAGATAAAGTTCCTTAAGCCAAATATGGAATAGACAAGAGCTACTCCTTGCTCAACGAAATGGACTCAACACCCCATATTAAATGCCTAAGAGTGTACCTGACTAGGAAGTATCTTAAAACCTATGGATTGCTATGTCTCTGAAAGAGAATCAAGTGTGTGTACAGGGGCATAAACGCAGCAGTGATAGGATTGGAGAGGTTCGGTGAGCAAATGAAGACCCTTTGAAGTCATATTGCATGGTACCCATTCCACGGGTCTCAACTCTCCAGGTTTAAGGTATTCTTCCTTCAGCTAAAACATGCATGTGGAACCCAGAGTATGATCAACCGTGTGATCGGGGGACGTGTTCCAATATGTGTCAGTTTTCGTCCCCTGGTACTCGGGTGCAACATTCCAGACGCTTTACTAACACTCTCCCGACTTGGAGAGTCAGTGCCTTTAACCTCCTGTTTGGCCCAGTTTGCAATTTCTGCGGAAGATGAACAGGAATAGGGAGAACCAATGACAGACTAGCTGGAGGTGTCTGGACGGGCAAATTTAACTCTCATTTCCCACCAGGAAGAGGAATTAACCAAAGGCTCAGCGTGCCGTGCCGGAACCAGATTAGGGCCTGAAGCCATCCTGCGGTGTTGCGGCCAGCTCACGGGAAAGCGAGTTGAAGAAAGGAGCTCAGGGGCACTGTAATTCACAAACCTGCAGAGTTATAAATGACAGCTATCGTCCAAAAATATACTGAAGTAAGGCTGCCAAGAGGACTTGAAAGCGGGGCAGAATTGCAGGAAACCGATTTCAGGAGGTAGACTGGAATTGCATTTAAAGCATAGGAAAAGAGGCAGAACGTCCACAATGATGCACTTGGCCAAAAAGGGCGTATGCGTTTTTTCCTGAATATATTCAGGAAAAAACGCATACGCCCTTTTTGGCCAACCAAGCAAGCTTGCAAAGGAAATCTGCACTACAATGAAGTCTCACTTCCCCCCGGTCAAAAGGGCCATCTGAAAAAAGTGTAAAATCCAGAAAGGCAGGACAGGCCATGGAGAACTGGGAGCCTTGTTATGCTGATGGGCGGGATGTAAATTGCCAACAGCCACTCGGGAGAAGTGTATGGTGTTTCCTGAAACATCTAAAAAACAAAGCAACAGAGCCTAGGGCACTTCCACTTATGGTCCTATAGCTTAGGGAAATTAAAATCAAAAGACACAGCCACCCCAAAGGTTGGGACGGCTCTGTTTACAAGAACCTGGTTTACGGTACAAGTTCAATATCGCAGAAAGTGAAAAATGGATAAAGAAGTTGTGGTACTTACGTACAAAGCAGTATCACTCAGCAATGAAATCTATGTCATCAGGCCCGTAGCAGCATAATGAGTGGATTCAGGTACGATGATACTAACTGAAATAAGTCACACAGGAAAAGAAACATCATAAGATATCACTAATACACGGAATGTAACCTTGGCTACACAGGAACTGAATTACAAAACAGAACAGGGTCTCAAATTTAGAAACCCAACTTATGCTTGCTTAAGGGGAAAGGTGAGTTGGGGTGCTGCATAAAACCAGAGATTGAAATGAGCACAGATAAAGTTCCTTAAGCCAAATATGGAATAGACAAGAGCTACTCCTTGCTCAACGAAATGGACTCAACACCCCATATTAAATGCCTAAGAGTGTACCTGACTAGGAAGTATCTTAAAACCTATGGATTGCTATGTCTCTGAAAGAGAATCAAGCGTGTGTACAGGGGCATAAACGCAGCAGTGATAGGATTGGAGAGGTTCGGTGAGCAAATGAAGACCCTTTGAAGTCATATTGCATGGTACCCATTCCACAGGTCTCAACTCTCCAGGTTTAAGGTATTCTTCCTTCAGCTAAAACATGCATGTGGAACCCAGAGTATGATCAACCGTGTGATCGGGAGACGTGTTCCAATATGTCTCAGTTTTCATCCCCTGGTACTCAGGTGCAACATTCCAGACGCTTTACTAACACTCTCCCGACTTGGAGAGTCAGTGCCTTTAACCTCCTGTTTGGCCCAGTTTGCAATTTCTGCGGAAGATGAACAGGAATAGGGAGAACCAATGAGAGACTAGCTGGAGGTGTCTGGACGGGCAAATTTAACTCTCATTTCCCACCAGGAAGAGGAATTAACCAAAGGCTCAGCGTGCCGTGCCGCAACCAGATTAGGGCCTGAAGCCATCCTGCGGTGTTGCGGCCAGCTCACGAGAAAGCGAGTTGAAGAAAGGAGCTCAGGGGCACTGTAATTCACAAACCTGCAGAGTTATAAATGACAGCTATCGTCCAAAAATATACTGAAGTAAGGCTGCCAAGAGGACTTGAAAGCGGGGCAGAATTGCAGGAAACCGATTTCAGGAGGTAGACTGGAATTGCATTTAAAGCATAGGAAAAGAGGCAGAACGTCCACAATGATGCACTTGGCCAAAAAGGGCGTATGCGTTTTTTCCTGAATATATTCAGGAAAAAACACATACGCACTTTTTGGGCAACCAAGCAAGCTTGCAAAGGAAATCTGCACTACAATGAAGTCTCACTTCCCCCCGGTCAAAAGGGCCATCTGAAAAAAGTGTAAAATCCAGAAAGGCAGGACAGGCCATGGAGAACTGGGAGCCTTGTTATGCTGATGGGCGGGATGTCAATTGCCAACAGCCACTCGGGAGAAGTGTATGGTGTTTCCTGAAACATCTAAAAAACAAAGCAACAGAGCCTAGGACACTTCCACTTATGGTCCTATAGCTTAGGGAAATTAAAATCAAAAGACACAGCCACCCCAAAGTTTGGGACGGCTCTGTTTACAAGAACCTGGTTTACGGTACAAGTTCAATATCGCAGAAAGTGAAAAATGGATAAAGAAGTTGTGGTACTTACGTACAATGCAGTATCACTCAGCAATGAAATCTATGTCATCAGGCCCGTAGCAGCATAATGAGTGGATTCAGGTACGATGATTCTAACTGAAATAAGTCACACAGGAAAAGAAACATCATAAGATATCACTAATACACGGAATGTAACCTTGGCTACACAGGAACTGAATTACAAAACAGAACAGGGTCTCAAATTTAGAAACCCAACTTATGCTTGCTTAAGGGGAAAGGTGAGTTGGGGTGCTGCATAAAACCAGAGATTGAAATGAGCACAGATAAAGTTCCTTAAGCCAAATATGGAATAGACAAGAGCTACTCCTTGCTCAACGAAATGGACTCAACACCCCATATTAAATGCCTAAGAGTGTACCTGACTAGGAAGTATCTTAAAACCTATGGATTGCTATGTCTCTGAAAGAGAATCAAGTGTGTGTACAGGGGCATAAACACAGCAGTGATAGGATTGGAGAGGTTCGGTGAGCAAATGAAGACCCTTTGAAGTCATATTGCATGGTACCCATTCCACGGGTCTCAACTCTCCAGGTTTAAGGTATTCTTCCTTCAGCTAAAACATGCATGTGGAACCCAGAGTATGATCAACCGTGTGATCGGGAGACGTGTTCCAATATGTGTCAGTTTTCGTCCCCTGGTACTCGGGTGCAACATTCCAGACGCTTTACTAACACTCTCCCGACTTGGAGAGTCAGTGCCTTTAACCTCCTGTTTGGCCCAGTTTGCAATTTCTGCGGAAGATGAACAGGAATAGGGAGAACCCATGACAGACTAGCTGGAGGTGTCTGGACGGGCAAATTTAACTCTCATTTCCCACCAGGAAGAGGAATTAACCAAAGGCTCAGCGTGCCGTGCCGGAACCAGATTAGGGCCTGAAGCCATCCTGCGGTGTTGCGGCCAGCTCACGAGAAAGCGAGTTGAAGAAAGGAGCTCAGGGGCACTGTAATTCACAAACCTGCAGAGTTATAAATGACAGCTATCGTCCAAAAATATACTGAAGTAAGGCTGCCAAGAGGACTTGAAAGCGGGGCAGAATTGCAGGAAACCGATTTCAGGAGGTAGACTGGAATTGCATTTAAAGCATAGGAAAAGAGGCAGAACGTCCACAATGATGCACTTGGCCAAAAAGGGCGTATGCGTTTTTTCCTGAATATATTCAGGAAAAAACGCATACGCCCTTTTTGGCCAACCAAGCAAGCTTGCAAAGGAAATCTGCACTACAATGAAGTCTCACTTCCCCCCGGTCAAAAGGGCCATCTGAAAAAAGTGTAAAATCCAGAAAGGCAGGACAGGCCATGGAGAACTGGGAGCCTTGTTATGCTGATGGGCGGGATGTCAATTGCCAACAGCCACTCGGGAGAAGTGTATGGTGTTTCCTGAAACATCTAAAAAACAAAGCAACAGAGCCTAGGGCACTTCCACTTATGGTCCTATAGCTTAGGGAAATTAAAATCAAAAGACACAGCCACCCCAAAGGTTGGGACGGCTCTGTTTACAAGAACCTGGTTTACGGTACAAGTTCAATATCGCAGAAAGTGAAAAATGGATAAAGAAGTTGTGGTACTTACGTACAATGCAGTATCACTCAGCAATGAAATCTATGTCATCAGGCCCGTAGCAGCATAATGAGTGGATTCAGGTACGATGATTCTAACTGAAATAAGTCACACAGAAAAAGAAACATCATAAGATATCACTAATACACGGAATGTAACCTTGGCTACACAGGAACTGAATTACAAAACAGAACAGGGTCTCAAATTTAGAAACCAAACTTATGCTTGCTTAAGGGGAAAGGTGAGTTGGGGTGCTGCATAAAACCAGAGATTGAAATGAGCACAGATAAAGTTCCTTAAGCCAAATATGGAATAGACAAGAGCTACTCCTTGCTCAACGAAATGGACTCAACACCCCATATTAAATGCCTAAGAGTGTACCTGACTAGGAAGTATCTTAAAACCTATGGATTGCTATGTCTCTGAAAGAGAATCAAGTGTGTGTACAGGGGCATAAACGCAGCAGTGATAGGATTGGAGAGGTTCGGTGAGCAAATGAAGACCCTTTGAAGTCATATTGCATGGTACCCATTCCACGGGTCTCAACTCTCCAGGTTTAAGGTATTCTTCCTTCAGCTAAAACATGCATGTGGAACCCAGAGTATGATCAACCGTGTGATCGGGAGACGTGTTCCAATATGTCTCAGTTTTCGTCCCCTGGTACTCGGGTGCAACATTCCAGACGCTTTACTAACACTCTCCCGACTTGGAGAGTCAGTGCCTTTAACCTCCTGTTTGGCCCAGTTTGCAATTTCTGCGGAAGATGAACAGGAATAGGGAGAACCAATGACAGACTAGATGGAGGTGTCTGGACGGGCAAATTTAACTCTCATTTCCCACCAGGAAGAGGAATTAACCAAAGGCTCAGCGTGCCGTGCCGGAACCAGATTAGGGCCTGAAGCCATCCTGCGGTGTTGCGGCCAGCTCACGAGAAAGCGAGTTGAAGAAAGGAGCTCAGGGGCACTGTAATTCACAAACCTGCAGAGTTATAAATGACAGCTATCGTCCAAAAATATACTGAAGTAAGGCTGCCAAGAGGACTTGAAAGCGGGGCAGAATTGCAGGAAACCGATTTCAGGAGGTAGACTGGAATTGCATTGAAAGCATAGGAAAAGAGGCAGAACGTCCACAATGATGCACTTGGCCAAAAAGGGCGTATGCGTTTTTTCCTGAATATATTCAGGAAAAAACGCATACGCCCTTTTTGGCCAACCAAGCAAGCTTGCAAAGGAAATCTGCACTACAATGAAGTCTCACTTCCCCCCGGTCAAAAGGGCCATCTGAAAAAAGTGTAAAATCCAGAAAGGCAGGACAGGCCATGGAGAACTGGGAGCCTTGTTATGCTGATGGGCGGGATGTAAATTGCCAACAGCCACTCGGGAGAAGTGTATGGTGTTTCCTGAAACATCTAAAAAACAAAGCAACAGAGCCTAGGGCACTTCCACTTATGGTCCTATAGCTTAGGGAAATTAAAATCAAAAGACACAGCCACCCCAAAGGTTGGGACAGCTCTGTTTACAAGAACCTGGTTTACGGTACAAGTTCAATATCGCAGAAAGTGAAAAATGGATAAAGAAGTTGTGGTACTTACGTACAATGCAGTATCACTCAGCAATGAAATCTATGTCATCAGGCCCGTAGCAGCATAATGAGTGGATTCAGGTACGATGATTCTAACTGAAATAAGTCACACAGAAAAAGAAACATCATAAGATATCACTAATACACGGAATGTAAACTTGGCTACACAGGAACTGAATTACAAAACAGAACAGGGTCTCAAATTTAGAAAACCAACTTATGCTTGCTTAAGGGGAAAGGTGAGTTGGGGTGCTGCATAAAACCAGAGATTGAAATGAGCACAGATAAAGTTCCTTAAGCCAAATATGGAATAGACAAGAGCTACTCCTTGCTCAACGAAATGGACTCAACACCCCATATTAAATGCCTAAGAGTGTACCTGACTAGGAAGTATCTTAAAACCTATGGATTGCTATGTCTCTGAAAGAGAATCAAGTGTGTGTACAGGGGCATAAACGCAGCAGTGATAGGATTGGAGAGGTTCGGTGAGCAAATGAAGACCCTTTGAAGTCATATTGCATGGTACCCATTCCACGGGTCTCAACTCTCCAGGTTTAAGGTATTCTTCCTTCAGCTAAAACATGCATGTGGAACCCAGAGTATGATCAACCGTGTGATCGGGAGACGTGTTCCAATATGTCTCAGTTTTCGTCCCCTGGTACTCGGGTGCAACATTCCAGACGCTTTACTAACACTCTCCCGACTTGGAGAGTCAGTGCCTTTAACCTCCTGTTTGGCCCAGTTTGCAATTTCTGCGGAAGATGAACAGGAATAGGGAGAACCAATGACAGACTAGCTGGAGGTGTCTGGACGGGCAAATTTAACTCTCATTTCCCACCAGGAAGAGGAATTAACCAAAGGCTCAGCGTGCCGTGCCGGAACCAGATTAGGGCCTGAAGCCATCCTGCGGTGTTGCGGCCAGCTCACGAGAAAGCGAGTTGAAGAAAGGAGCTCAGGGGCACTGTAATTCACAAACCTGCAGAGTTATAAATGACAGCTATCGTCCAAAAATATACTGAAGTAAGGCTGCCAAGAGGACTTGAAAGCGGGGCAGAATTGCAGGAAACCGATTTCAGGAGGTAGACTGGAATTGCATTTAAAGCATAGGAAAAGAGGCAGAACGTCCACAATGATGCACTTGGCCAAAAAGGGCGTATGCGTTTTTTCCTGAATATATTCAGGAAAAAACGCATACGCCCTTTTTGGCCAACCAAGCAAGCTTGCAAAGGAAATCTGCACTACAATGAAGTCTCACTTCCCCCCGGTCAAAAGGGCCATCTGAAAAAAGTGTAAAATCCAGAAAGGCAGGACAGGCCATGGAGAACTGGGAGCCTTGTTATGCTGATGGGCGGGATGTCAATTGCCAACAGCCACTCGGGAGAAGTGTATGGTGTTTCCTGAAACATCTAAAAAACAAAGCAACAGAGCCTAGGGCACTTCCACTTATGGTCCTATAGCTTAGGGAAATTAAAATCAAAAGACACAGCCACCCCAAAGGTTGGGACGGCTCTGTTTACAAGAACCTGGTTTACGGTACAAGTTCAATATCGCAGAAAGTGAAAAATGGATAAAGAAGTTGTGGTACTTACGTACAATGCAGTATCACTCAGCAATGAAATCTATGTCATCAGGCCCGTAGCAGCATAATGAGTGGATTCAGGTACGATGATTCTAACTGAAATAAGTCACACAGGAAAAGAAACATCATAAGATATCACTAATACACGGAATGTAACCTTGGCTACACAGGAACTGAATTACAAAACAGAACAGGGTCTCAAATTTAGAAACCCAACTTATGCTTGCTTAAGGGGAAAGGTGAGTTGGGGTGCTGCATAAAACCAGAGATTGAAATGAGCACAGATAAAGTTCCTTAAGCCAAATATGGAATAGACAAGAGCTACTCCTTGCTCAACGAAATGGACTCAACACCCCATATTAAATGCCTAAGAGTGTACCTGACTAGGAAGTATCTTAAAACCTATGGATTGCTATGTCTCTGAAAGAGAATCAAGCGTGTGTACAGGGGCATAAACGCAGCAGTGATAGGATTGGAGAGGTTCGGTGAGCAAATGAAGACCCTTTGAAGTCATATTGCATGGTACCCATTCCACGGGTCTCAACTCTCCAGGTTTAAGGTATTCTTCCTTCAGCTAAAACATGCATGTGGAACCCAGAGTATGATCAACCGTGTGATCGGGAGACGTGTTCCAATATGTGTCAGTTTTCGTCCCCTGGTACTCGGGTGCAACATTCCAGACGCTTTACTAACACTCTCCCGACTTGGAGAGTCAGTGCCTTTAACCTCCTGTTTGGCCCAGTTTGCAATTTCTGCGGAAGATGAACAGGAATAGGGAGAACCAATGACAGACTAGCTGGAGGTGTCTGGACGGGCAAATTTAACTCTCATTTCCCACCAGGAAGAGGAATTAACCAAAGGCTCAGCGTGCCATGCCGGAACCAGATTAGGGCCTGAAGCCATCCTGCGGTGTTGCGGCCAGCTCACGAGAAAGCGAGTTGAAGAAAGGAGCTCAGGGGCACTGTAATTCACAAACCTGCAGAGTTATAAATGACAGCTATCGTCCAAAAATATACTGAAGTAAGGCTGCCAAGAGGACTTGAAAGCGGGGCAGAATTGCAGGAAACCGATTTCAGGAGGTAGACTGGAATTGCATTTAAAGCATAGGAAAAGAGGCAGAACGTCCACAATGATGCACTTGGCCAAAAAGGGCGTATGCGTTTTTTCCTGAATATATTCAGGAAAAAACGCATACGCCCTTTTTGGCCAACCAAGCAAGCTTGCAAAGGAAATCTGCACTACAATGAAGTCTCACTTCCCCCCGGTCAAAAGGGCCATCTGAAAAAAGTGTAAAATCCAGAAAGGCAGGACAGGCCATGGAGAACTGGGAGCCTTGTTATGCTGATGGGCGGGATGTAAATTGCCAACAGCCACTCGGGAGAAGTGTATGGTGTTTCCTGAAACATCTAAAAAACAAAGCAACAGAGCCTAGGGCACTTCCACTTATGGTCCTATAGCTTAGGGAAATTAAAATCAAAAAGACACAGCCACCCCAAAGGTTGGGACGGCTCTGTTTACAAGAACCTGGTTTACGGTACAAGTTCAATATCGCAGAAAGTGAAAAATGGATAAAGAAGTTGTGGTACTTACGTACAATGCAGTATCACTCAGCAATGAAATCTATGTCATCAGGCCCGTAGCAGCATAATGAGTGGATTCAGGTACGATGATTCTAACTGAAATAAGTCACACAGGAAAAGAAACATCGTAAGATATCACTAATACACGGAATGTAACCTTGGCTACACAGGAACTGAATTACAAAACAGAACAGGGTCTCAAATTTAGAAACCCAACTTATGCTTGCTTAAGGGGAAAGGTGAGTTGGGGTGCTGCATAAAACCAGAGATTGAAATGAGCACAGATAAAGTTCCTTAAGCCAAATATGGAATAGACAAGAGCTACTCCTTGCTCAACGAAATGGACTCAACACCCCATATTAAATGCCTAAGAGTGTACCTGACTAGGAAGTATCTTAAAACCTATGGATTGCTATGTCTCTGAAAGAGAATCAAGTGTGTGTACAGGGGCATAAACGCAGCAGTGATAGGATTGGAGAGGTTCGGTGAGCAAATGAAGACCCTTTGAAGTCATATTGCATGGTACCCATTCCACGGGTCTCAACTCTCCAGGTTTAAGGTATTCTTCCTTCAGCTAAAACATGCATGTGGAACCCAGAGTATGATCAACCGTGTGATCGGGAGACGTGTTCCAATATGTCTCAGTTTTCGTCCCCTGGTACTCGGGTGCAACATGCCAGACGCTTTACTAACACTCTCCCGACTTGGAGAGTCAGTGCCTTTAACCTCCTGTTTGGCCCAGTTTGCAATTTCTGCGGAAGATGAACAGGAATAGGGAGAACCAATGACAGACTAGCTGGAGGTGTCTGGACGGGCAAATTTAACTCTCATTTCCCACCAGGAAGAGGAATTAACCAAAGGCTCAGCGTGCCGTGCCGGAACCAGATTAGGGCCTGAAGCCATCCTGCGGTGTTGCGGCCAGCTCACGAGAAAGCGAGTTGAAGAAAGGAGCTCAGGGGCACTGTAATTCACAAACCTGCAGAGTTATAAATGACAGCTATCGTCCAAAAATATACTGAAGTAAGGCTGCCAAGAGGACTTGAAAGCGGGGCAGAATTGCAGGAAACCGATTTCAGGAGGTAGACTGGAATTGCATTTAAAGCATAGGAAAAGAGGCAGAACGTCCACAATGATGCACTTGGCCAAAAAGGGCGTATGCGTTTTTTCCTGAATATATTCAGGAAAAAACGCATACGCCCTTTTTGGCCAACCAAGCAAGCTTGCAAAGGAAATCTGCACTACAATGAAGTCTCACTTCCCCCCGGTCAAAAGGGCCATCTGAAAAAAGTGTAAAATCCAGAAAGGCAGGACAGGCCATGGAGAACTGGGAGCCTTGTTATGCTGATGGGCGGGATGTCAATTGCCAACAGCCACTCGGGAGAAGTGTATGGTGTTTCCTGAAACATCTAAAAAACAAAGCAACAGAGCCTAGGGCACTTCCACTTATGGTCCTATAGCTTAGGGAAATTAAAATCAAAAGACACAGCCACCCCAAAGGTTGGGACGGCTCTGTTTACAAGAACCTGGTTTACGGTACAAGTTCAATATCGCAGAAAGTGAAAAATGGATAAAGAAGTTGTGGTACTTACGTACAATGCAGTATCACTCAGCAATGAAATCTATGTCATCAGGCCCGTAGCAGCATAATGAGTGGATTCAGGTACGATGATTCTAACTGAAATAAGTCACACAGGAAAAGAAACATCATAAGATATCACTAATACACGGAATGTAACCTTGGCTACACAGGAACTGAATTACAAAACAGAACAGGGTCTCAAATTTAGAAACCCAACTTATGCTTGCTTAAGGGGAAAGGTGAGTTGGGGTGCTGCATAAAACCAGAGATTGAAATGAGCACAGATAAAGTTCCTTAAGCCAAATATGGAATAGACAAGAGCTACTCCTTGCTCAACGAAATGGACTCAACACCCCATATTAAATGCCTAAGAGTGTACCTGACTAGGAAGTATCTTAAAACCTATGGATTGCTATGTCTCTGAAAGAGAATCAAGTGTGTGTACAGGGGCATAAACGCAGCAGTGATAGGATTGGAGAGGTTCGGTGAGCAAATGAAGACCCTTTGAAGTCATATTGCATGGTACCCATTCCACGGGTCTCAACTCTCCAGGTTTAAGGTATTCTTCCTTCAGCTAAAACATGCATGTGGAACCCAGAGTATGATCAACCGTGTGATCGGGAGACGTGTTCCAATATGTCTCAGTTTTCGTCCCCTGGTACTCGGGTGCAACATTCCAGACGCTTTACTAACACTCTCCCGACTTGGAGAGTCAGTGCCTTTAACCTCCTGTTTGGCCCAGTTTGCAATTTCTGCGGAAGATGAACAGGAATAGGGAGAACCAATGACAGACTAGCTGGAGGTGTCTGGACGGGCAAATTTAACTCTCATTTCCCACCAGGAAGAGGAATTAACCAAAGGCTCAGCGTGCCGTGCCGGAACCAGATTAGGGCCTGAAGCCATCCTGCGGTGTTGCGGCCAGCTCACGAGAAAGCGACTTGAAGAAAGGAGCTCGGGGCACTGTAATTCACAAACCTGCAGAGTTATAAATGACAGCTATCGTCCAAAAATATACTGAAGTAAGGCTGCCAAGAGGACTTGAAAGCGGGGCAGAATTGCAGGAAACCGATTTCAGGAGGTAGACTGGAATTGCATTTAAAGCATAGGAAAAGAGGCAGAACGTCCACAATGATGCACTTGGCCAAAA
Source organism: Lagenorhynchus albirostris (assembly GCF_949774975.1). Classification (NCBI taxonomy): domain Eukaryota; kingdom Metazoa; phylum Chordata; class Mammalia; order Artiodactyla; family Delphinidae; genus Lagenorhynchus; species Lagenorhynchus albirostris. The sequence goes on along the minus strand of NW_026783594.1, from coordinate 132,441 downwards.
AGGGCGTATGCGTTTTTTCCTGAATATATTCAGGAAAAAACGCATACGCCCTTTTTGGCCAACCAAGCAAGCTTGCAAAGGAAATCTGCACTACAATGAAGTCTCACTTCCCCCCGGTCAAAAGGGCCATCTGAAAAAAGTGTAAAATCCAGAAAGGCAGGACAGGCCATGGAGAACTGGGAGCCTTGTTATGCTGATGGGCGGGATGTCAATTGCCAACAGCCACTCGGGAGAAGTGTATGGTGTTTCCTGAAACATCTAAAAAACAAAGCAACAGAGCCTAGGGCACTTCCACTTATGGTCCTATAGCTTAGGGAAATTAAAATCAAAAGACACAGCCACCCCAAAGGTTGGGACGGCTCTGTTTACAAGAACCTGGTTTACGGTACAAGTTCAATATCGCAGAAAGTGAAAAATGGATAAAGAAGTTGTGGTACTTACGTACAATGCAGTATCACTCAGCAATGAAATCTATGTCATCAGGCCCGTAGCAGCATAATGAGTGGATTCAGGTACGATGATTCTAACTGAAATAAGTCACACAGAAAAAGAAACATCATAAGATATCACTAATACACGGAATGTAACCTTGGCTACACAGGAACTGAATTACAAAACAGAACAGGGTCTCAAATTTAGAAACCAAACTTATGCTTGCTTAAGGGGAAAGGTGAGTTGGGGTGCTGCATAAAACCAGAGATTGAAATGAGCACAGATAAAGTTCCTTAAGCCAAATATGGAATAGACAAGAGCTACTCCTTGCTCAACGAAATGGACTCAACACCCCATATTAAATGCCTAAGAGTGTACCTGACTAGGAAGTATCTTAAAACCTATGGATTGCTATGTCTCTGAAAGAGAATCAAGTGTGTGTACAGGGGCATAAACGCAGCAGTGATAGGATTGGAGAGGTTCGGTGAGCAAATGAAGACCCTTTGAAGTCATATTGCATGGTACCCATTCCACGGGTCTCAACTCTCCAGGTTTAAGGTATTCTTCCTTCAGCTAAAACATGCATGTGGAACCCAGAGTATGATCAACCGTGTGATCGGGAGACGTGTTCCAATATGTGTCAGTTTTCGTCCCCTGGTACTCGGGTGCAACATTCCAGACGCTTTACTAACACTCTCCCGACTTGGAGAGTCAGTGCCTTTAACCTCCTGTTTGGCCCAGTTTGCAATTTCTGCGGAAGATGAACAGGAATAGGGAGAACCAATGACAGACTAGCTGGAGGTGTCTGGACGGGCAAATTTAACTCTCATTTCCCACCAGGAAGAGGAATTAACCAAAGGCTCAGCGTGCCGTGCCGGAACCAGATTAGGGCCTGAAGCCATCCTGCGGTGTTGCGGCCAGCTCACGAGAAAGCGAGTTGAAGAAAGGAGCTCAGGGGCACTGTAATTCACAAACCTGCAGAGTTATAAATGACAGCTATCGTCCAAAAATATACTGAAGTAAGGCTGCCAAGAGGACTTGAAAGCGGGGCAGAATTGCAGGAAACCGATTTCAGGAGGTAGACTGGAATTGCATTTAAAGCATAGGAAAAGAGGCAGAACGTCCACAATGATGCACTTGGCCAAAAAGGGCGTATGCGTTTTTTCCTGAATATATTCAGGAAAAAACGCATACGCCCTTTTTGGCCAACCAAGCAAGCTTGCAAAGGAAATCTGCACTACAATGAAGTCTCACTTCCCCCCGGTCAAAAGGGCCATCTGAAAAAAGTGTAAAATCCAGAAAGGCAGGACAGGCCATGGAGAACTGGGAGCCTTGTTATGCTGATGGGCGGGATGCCAATTGCCAACAGCCACTCGGGAGAAGTGTATGGTGTTTCCTGAAACATCTAAAAAACAAAGCAACAGAGCCTAGGGCACTTCCACTTATGGTCCTATAGCTTAGGGAAATTAAAATCAAAAGACACAGCCACCCCAAAGGTTGGGACGGCTCTGTTTACAAGAACCTGGTTTACGGTACAAGTTCAATATCGCAGAAAGTGAAAAATGGATAAAGAAGTTGTGGTACTTACGTACAATGCAGTATCACTCAGCAATGAAATCTATGTCATCAGGCCCGTAGCAGCATAATGAGTGGATTCAGGTACGATGATTCTAACTGAAATAAGTCACACAGGAAAAGAAACATCATAAGATATCACTAATACACGGAATGTAACCTTGGCTACACAGGAACTGAATTACAAAACAGAACAGGGTCTCAAATTTAGAAACCCAACTTATGCTTGCTTAAGGGGAAAGGTGAGTTGGGGTGCTGCATAAAACCAGAGATTGAAATGAGCACAGATAAAGTTCCTTAAGCCAAATATGGAATAGACAAGAGCTACTCCTTGCTCAACGAAATGGACTCAACACCCCATATTAAATGCCTAAGAGTGTACCTGACTAGGAAGTATCTTAAAACCTATGGATTGCTATGTCTCTGAAAGAGAATCAAGCGTGTGTACAGGGGCATAAACGCAGCAGTGATAGGATTGGAGAGGTTCGGTGAGCAAATGAAGACCCTTTGAAGTCATATTGCATGGTACCCATTCCACGGGTCTCAACTCTCCAGGTTTAAGGTATTCTTCCTTCAGCTAAAACATGCATGTGGAACCCAGAGTATGATCAACCGTGTGATCGGGAGACGTGTTCCAATATGTCTCAGTTTTCGTCCCCTGGTACTCGGGTGCAACATGCCAGACGCTTTACTAACACTCTCCCGACTTGGAGAGTCAGTGCCTTTAACCTCCTGTTTGGCCCAGTTTGCAATTTCTGCGGAAGATGAACAGGAATAGGGAGAACCAATGAGAGACTAGCTGGAGGTGTCTGGACGGGCAAATTTAACTCTCATTTCCCACCAGGAAGAGGAATTAACCAAAGGCTCAGCGTGCCGTGCCGGAACCAGATTAGGGCCTGAAGCCATCCTGCGGTGTTGCGGCCAGCTCACGAGAAAGCGAGTTGAAGAAAGGAGCTCAGGGGCACTGTAATTCACAAACCTGCAGAGTTATAAATGACAGCTATCGTCCAAAAATATACTGAAGTAAGGCTGCCAAGAGGACTTGAAAGCGGGGCAGAATTGCAGGAAACCGATTTCAGGAGGTAGACTGGAATTGCATTGAAAGCACAGGAAAAGAGGCAGAACGTCCACAATGATGCACTTGGCCAAAAAGGGCGTATGCGTTTTTTCCTGAATATATTCAGGAAAAAACGCATACGCCCTTTTTGGCCAACCAAGCAAGCTTGCAAAGGAAATCTGCACTACAATGAAGTCTCACTTCCCCCCGGTCAAAAGGGCCATCTGAAAAAAGTGTAAAATCCAGAAAGGCAGGACAGGCCATGGAGAACTGGGAGCCTTGTTATGCTGATGGGCGGGATGTCAATTGCCAACAGCCACTCGGGAGAAGTGTATGGTGTTTCCTGAAACATCTAAAAAACAAAGCAACAGAGCCTAGGGCACTTCCACTTATGGTCCTATAGCTTAGGGAAATTAAAATCAAAAGACACAGCCACCCCAAAGGTTGGGACGGCACTGTTTACAAGAACCTGGTTTACGGTACAAGTTCAATATCGCAGAAAGTGAAAAATGGATAAAGAAGTTGTGGTACTTACGTACAATGCAGTATCACTCAGCAATGAAATCTATGTCATCAGGCCCATAGCAGCATAACGAGTGGATTCAGGTACGATGATTCTAACTGAAATAAGTCACACAGGAAAAGAAACATCATAAGATATCACTAATACACGGAATGTAACCTTGGCTACACAGGAACTGAATTACAAAACAGAACAGGGTCTCAAATTTAGAAACCCAACTTATGCTTGCTTAAGGGGAAAGGTGAGTTGGGGTGCTGCATAAAACCAGAGATTGAAATGAGCACAGATAAAGTTCCTTAAGCCAAATATGGAATAGACAAGAGCTACTCCTTGCTCAACGAAATGGACTCAACACCCCATATTAAATGCCTAAGAGTGTACCTGACTAGGAAGTATCTTAAAACCTATGGACTGCTATGTCTCTGAAAGAGAATCAAGTGTGTGTACAGGGGCATAAACGCAGCAGTGATAGGATTGGAGAGGTTCGGTGAGCAAATGAAGACCCTTTGAAGTCATATTGCATGGTACCCATTCCACGGGTCTCAACTCTCCAGGTTTAAGGTATTCTTCCTTCAGCTAAAACATGCATGTGGAACCCAGAGTATGATCAACCGTGTGATCGGGAGACGTGTTCCAATATGTCTCAGTTTTCGTCCCCTGGTACTCGGGTGCAACATGCCAGACGCTTTACTAACACTCTCCCGACTTGGAGAGTCAGTGCCTTTAACCTCCTGTTTGGCACAGTTTGCAATTTCTGCGGAAGATGAACAGGAATAGGGAGAACCAATGAGAGACTAGCTGGAGGTGTCTGGACGGGCAAATTTAACTCTCATTTCCCACCAGGAAGAGGAATTAACCAAAGGCTCAGCGTGCCGTGCCGGAACCAGATTAGGGCCTGAAGCCATCCTGCGGTGTTGCGGCCAGCTCACGAGAAAGCGAGTTGAAGAAAGGAGCTCAGGGGCACTGTAATTCACAAACCTGCAGAGTTATAAATGACAGCTATCGTCCAAAAATATACTGAAGTAAGGCTGCCAAGAGGACTTGAAAGCGGGGCAGAATTGCAGGAAACCGATTTCAGGAGGTAGACTGGAATTGCATTGAAAGCATAGGAAAAGAGGCAGAACGCCCACAATGATGCACTTGGCCAAAAAGGGCGTATGCGTTTTTTCCTGAATATATTCAGGAAAAAACGCATACGCCCTTTTTGGCCAACCAAGCAAGCTTGCAAAGGAAATCTGCACTACAATGAAGTCTCACTTCCCCCCGGTCAAAAGGGCCATCTGAAAAAAGTGTAAAATCCAGAAAGGCAGGACAGGCCATGGAGAACTGGGAGCCTTGTTATGCTGATGGGCGGGATGTAAATTGCCAACAGCCACTCGGGAGAAGTGTATGGTGTTTCCTGAAACATCTAAAAAACAAAGCAACAGAGCCTAGGGCACTTCCACTTATGGTCCTATAGCTTAGGGAAATTAAAATCAAAAGACACAGCCACCCCAAAGGTTGGGACGGCTCTGTTTACAAGAACCTGGTTTACGGTACAAGTTCAATATCGCAGAAAGTGAAAAATGGATAAAGAAGTTGTGGTACTTACGTACAAAGCAGTATCACTCAGCAATGAAATCTATGTCATCAGGCCCGTAGCAGCATAATGAGTGGATTCAGGTACGATGATTCTAACTGAAATAAGTCACACAGGAAAAGAAACATCATAAGATATCACTAATACACGGAATGTAACCTTGGCTACACAGGAACTGAATTACAAAACAGAACAGGGTCTCAAATTTAGAAACGCAACTTATGCTTGCTTAAGGGGAAAGGTGAGTTGGGGTGCTGCATAAAACCAGAGATTGAAATGAGCACAGATAAAGTTCCTTAAGCCACATATGGAATAGACAAGAGCTACTCCTTGCTCAACGAAATGGACTCAACACCCCATATTAAATGCCTAAGAGTGTACCTGACTAGGAAGTATCTTAAAACCTATGGATTGCTATGTCTCTGAAAGAGAATCAAGCGTGTGTACAGGGGCATAAACGCAGCAGTGATAGGATTGGAGAGGTTCGGTGAGCAAATGAAGACCCTTTGAAGTCATATTGCATGGTACCCATTCCACGGGTCTCAACTCTCCAGGTTGAAGGTATTCTTCCTTCAGCTAAAACATGCATGTGGAACCCAGAGTATGATCAACCGTGTGATCGGGAGACGTGTTCCAATATGTCTCAGTTTTCGTCCCCTGGTACTCGGGTGCAACATGCCAGACGCTTTACTAACACTCTCCCGACTTGGAGAGTCAGTGCCTTTAACCTCCTGTTTGGCCCAGTTTGCAATTTCTGCGGAAGATGAACAGGAATAGGGAGAACCAATGACAGACTAGCTGGAGGTGTCTGGACGGGCAAATTTAACTCTCATTTCCCACCAGGAAGAGGAATTAACCAAAGGCTCAGCGTGCCGTGCCGGAACCAGATTAGGGCCTGAAGCCATCCTGCGGTGTTGCGGCCAGCTCACGAGAAAGCGAGTTGAAGAAAGGAGCTCAGGGGCACTGTAATTCACAAACCTGCAGAGTTATAAATGACAGCTATCGTCCAAAAATATACTGAAGTAAGGCTGCCAAGAGGACTTGAAAGCGGGGCAGAATTGCAGGAAACCGATTTCAGGAGGTAGACTGGAATTGCATTTAAAGCATAGGAAAAGAGGCAGAACGTCCACAATGATGCACTTGGCCAAAAAGGGCGTATGCGTTTTTTCCTGAATATATTCAGGAAAAAACGCATACGCCCTTTTTGGCCAACCAAGCAAGCTTGCAAAGGAAATCTGCACTACAATGAAGTCTCACTTCCCCCCGGTCAAAAGGGCCATCTGAAAAAAGTGTAAAATCCAGAAAGGCAGGACAGGCCGTGGAGAACTGGGAGCCTTGTTATGCTGATGGGCCGGATGTCAATTGCCAACACCCACTCGGGAGAAGTGTATGGTGTTTCCTGAAACATCTAAAAAACAAAGCAACAGAGCCTAGGGCACTTCCACTTATGGTCCTATAGCTTAGGGAAATTAAAATCAAAAGACACAGCCACCCCAAAGGTTGGGACGGCTCTGTTTACAAGAACCTGCTTTACGGTACAAGTTCAATATCGCAGAAAGTGAAAAATGGATAAAGAAGTTGTGGTACTTACGTACAAAGCAGTATCACTCAGCAATGAAATCTATGTCATCAGGCCCGTAGCAGCATAATGAGTGGATTCAGGTACGATGATTCTAACTGAAATAAGTCACACAGGAAAAGAAACATCATAAGATATCACTAATACACGGAATGTAACCTTGGCTACACAGGAACTGAATTACAAAACAGAACAGGGTCTCAAATTTAGAAACCCAACTTATGCTTGCTTAAGGGGAAAGGTGAGTTGGGGTGCTGCATAAAACCAGAGATTGAAATGAGCACAGATAAAGTTCCTTAAGCCACATATGGAATAGACAAGAGCTACTCCTTGCTCAACGAAATGGACTCAACACCCCATATTAAATGCCTAAGAGTGTACCTGACTAGGAAGTATCTTAAAACCTATGGATTGCTATGTCTCTGAAAGAGAATCAAGCGTGTGTACAGGGGCATAAACGCAGCAGTGATAGGATTGGAGAGGTTCGGTGAGCAAATGAAGACCCTTTGAAGTCATATTGCATGGTACCCATTCCACGGGTCTCAACTCTCCAGGTTTAAGGTATTCTTCCTTCAGCTAAAACATGCATGTGGAACCCAGAGTATGATCAACCGTGTGATCGGGAGACGTGTTCCAATATGTCTCAGTTTTCGTCCCCTGGTACTCGGGTGCAACATGCCAGACGCTTTACTAACACTCTCCCGACTTGGAGAGTCAGTGCCTTTAACCTCCTGTTTGGCCCAGTTTGCAATTTCTGCGGAAGATGAACAGGAATAGGGAGAACCAATGACAGACTAGCTGGAGGTGTCTGGACGGGCAAATTTAACTCTCATTTCCCACCAGGAAGAGGAATTAACCAAAGGCTCAGCGTGCCGTGCCGCAACCAGATTAGGGCCTGAAGCCATCCTGCGGTGTTGCGGCCAGCTCACGAGAAAGCGAGTTGAAGAAAGGAGCTCAGGGGCACTGTAATTCACAAACCTGCAGAGTTATAAATGACAGCTATCGTCCAAAAATATACTGAAGTAAGGCTGCCAAGAGGACTTGAAAGCGGGGCAGAATTGCAGGAAACCGATTTCAGGAGGTAGACTGGAATTGCATTTAAAGCATAGGAAAAGAGGCAGAACGTCCACAATGATGCACTTGGCCAAAAAGGGCGTATGCGTTTTTTCCTGAATATATTCAGGAAAAAACGCATACGCCCTTTTTGGCCAACCAAGCAAGCTTGCAAAGGAAATCTGCACTACAATGAAGTCTCACTTCCCCCCGGTCAAAAGGGCCATCTGAAAAAAGTGTAAAATCCAGAAAGGCAGGACAGGCCGTGGAGAACTGGGAGCCTTGTTATGCTGATGGGCCGGATGTCAATTGCCAACACCCACTCGGGAGAAGTGTATGGTGTTTCCTGAAACATCTAAAAAACAAAGCAACAGAGCCTAGGACACTTCCACTTATGGTCCTATAGCTTAGGGAAATTAAAATCAAAAAGACACAGCCACCCAAAAGGTTGGGACGGCTCTGTTTACAAGAACCTGGTTTACGGTACAAGTTCAATATCGCAGAAAGTGAAAAATGGATAAAGAAGTTGTGGTACTTACGTACAATGCAGTATCACTCAGCAATGAAATCTATGTCATCAGGCCCGTAGCAGCATAATGAGTGGATTCAGGTACGATGATTCCAACTGAAATAAGTCACACAGGAAAAGAAACATCATAAGATATCACTAATACACGGAATGTAACCTTGGCTACACAGGAACTGAATTACAAAACAGAACAGGGTCTCAAATTTAGAAACCCAACTTATGCTTGCTTAAGGGGAAAGGTGAGTTGGGGTGCTGCATAAAACCAGAGATTGAAATGAGCACAGATAAAGTTCCTTAAGCCAAATATGGAATAGACAAGAGCTACTCCTTGCTCAACGAAATGGACTCAACACCCCATATTAAATGCCTAAGAGTGTACCTGACTAGGAAGTATCTTAAAACCTATGGATTGCTATGTCTCTGAAAGAGAATCAAGTGTGTGTACAGGGGCATAAACGCAGCAGTGATAGGATTGGAGAGGTTCGGTGAGCAAATGAAGACCCTTTGAAGTCATATTGCATGGTACCCATTCCACGGGTCTCAACTCTCCAGGTTTAAGGTATTCTTCCTTCAGCTAAAACATGCATGTGGAACCCAGAGTATGATCAACCGTGTGATCGGGAGACGTGTTCCAATATGTCTCAGTTTTCGTCCCCTGGTACTCGGGTGCAACATGCCAGACGCTTTACTAACACTCTCCCGACTTGGAGAGTCAGTGCCTTTAACCTCCTGTTTGGCCCAGTTTGCAATTTCTGCGGAAGATGAACAGGAATAGGGAGAACCAATGACAGACTAGCTGGAGGTGTCTGGACGGGCAAATTTAACTCTCATTTCCCACCAGGAAGAGGAATTAACCAAAGGCTCAGCGTGCCGTGCCGCAACCAGATTAGGGCCTGAAGCCATCCTGCGGTGTTGCGGCCAGCTCACGAGAAAGCGAGTTGAAGAAAGGAGCTCAGGGGCACTGTAATTCACAAACCTGCAGAGTTATAAATGACAGCTATCGTCCAAAAATATACTGAAGTAAGGCTGCCAAGAGGACTTGAAAGCGGGGCAGAATTGCAGGAAACCGATTTCAGGAGGTAGACTAGAATTGCATTTAAAGCATAGGAAAAGAGGCAGAACGTCCACAATGATGCACTTGGCCAAAAAGGGCGTATGCGTTTTTTCCTGAATATATTCAGGAAAAAACGCATACGCCCTTTTCGGCCAACCAAGCAAGCTTGCAAAGGAAATCTGCACTACAATGAAGTCTCACTTCCCCCCGGTCAAAAGGGCCATCTGAAAAAAGTGTAAAATCCAGAAAGGCAGGACAGGCCATGGAGAACTGGGAGCCTTGTTATGCTGATGGGCGGGATGTCAATTGCCAACAGCCACTCGGGAGAAGTGTATGGTGTTTCCTGAAACATGTAAAAAACAAAGCAACAGAGCCTAGGGCACTTCCACTTATGGTCCTATAGCTTAGGGAAATTAAAATCAAAAGACACAGCCACCCCAAAGGTTGGGACGGCTCTGTTTACAAGAACCTGGTTTACGGTACAAGTTCAATATCGCAGAAAGTGAAAAATGGATAAAGAAGTTGTGGTACTTACGTACAATGCAGTATCACTCAGCAATGAAATCTATGTCATCAGGCCCGTAGCAGCATAATGAGTGGATTCAGGTACGATGATTCTAACTGAAATAAGTCACACAGGAAAAGAAACATCATAAGATATCACTAATACACGGAATGTAACCTTGGCTACACAGGAACTGAATTACAAAACAGAACAGGGTCTCAAATTTAGAAACCCAACTTATGCTTGCTTAAGGGGAAAGGTGAGTTGGGGTGCTGCATAAAACCAGAGATTGAAATGAGCACAGATAAAGTTCCTTAAGCCAAATATGGAATAGACAAGAGCTACTCCTTGCTCAACGAAATGGACTCAACACCCCATATTAAATGCCTAAGAGTGTACCTGACTAGGAAGTATCTTAAAACCTATGGATTGTTATGTCTCTGAAAGAGAATCAAGTGTGTGTACAGGGGCATAAACGCAGCAGTGATAGGATTGGAGAGGTTCGGTGAGCAAATGAAGACCCTTTGAAGTCATATTGCATGGTACCCATTCCACGGGTCTCAACTCTCCAGGTTTAAGGTATTCTTCCTTCAGCTAAAACATGCATGTGGAACCCAGAGTATGATCAACCGTGTGATCGGGAGACGTGTTCCAATATGTCTCAGTTTTCGTCCCCTGGTACTCGGGTGCAACATGCCAGACGCTTTACTAACACTCTCCCGACTTGGAGAGTCAGTGCCTTTAACCTCCTGTTTGGCCCAGTTTGCAATTTCTGCGGAAGATGAACAGGAATAGGGAGAACCAATGAGAGACTAGCTGGAGGTGTCTGGACGGGCAAATTTAACTCTCATTTCCCACCAGGAAGAGGAATTAACCAAAGGCTCAGCGTGCCGTGCCGCAACCAGATTAGGGCCTGAAGCCATCCTGCGGTGTTGCGGCCAGCTCACGAGAAAGCGAGTTGAAGAAAGGAGCTCAGGGGCACTGTAATTCACAAACCTGCAGAGTTATAAATGACAGCTATCGTCCAAAAATATACTGAAGTAAGGCTGCCAAGAGGACTTGAAAGCGGGGCAGAATTGCAGGAAACCGATTTCAGGAGGTAGACTGGAATTGCATTTAAAGCATAGGAAAAGAGGCAGAACGTCCACAATGATGCACTTGGCCAAAAAGGGCGTATGCGTTTTTTCCTGAATATATTCAGGAAAAAACGCATACGCCCTTTTTGGCCAACCAAGCAAGCTTGCAAAGGAAATCTGCACTACAATGAAGTCTCACTTCCCCCCGGTCAAAAGGGCCATCTGAAAAAAGTGTAAAATCCAGAAAGGCAGGACAGGCCATGGAGAACTGGGAGCCTTGTTATGCTGATGGGCGGGATGTAAATTGCCAACAGCCACTTGGGAGAAGTGTATGGTGTTTCCTGAAACATCTAAAAAACAAAGCAACAGAGCCTAGGGCACTTCCACTTATGGTCCTATAGCTTAGGGAAATTAAAATCAAAAGACACAGCCACCCCAAAGGTTGGGACGGCTCTGTTTACAAGAACCTGGTTTACGGTACAAGTTCAATATCGCAGAAAGTGAAAAATGGATAAAGAAGTTGTGGTACTTACGTACAATGCAGTATCACTCAGCAATGAAATCTATGTCATCAGGCCCGTAGCAGCATAATGAGTGGATTCAGGTACGATGATTCTAACTGAAATAAGTCACACAGGAAAAGAAACATCATAAGATATCACTAATACACGGAATGTAACCTTGGCTACACAGGAACTGAATTACAAAACAGAACAGGGTCTCAAATTTAGAAACCCAACTTATGCTTGCTTAAGGGGAAAGGTGAGTTGGGGTGCTGCATAAAACCAGAGATTGAAATGAGCACAGATAAAGTTCCTTAAGCCAAATATGGAATAGACAAGAGCTACTCCTTGCTCAACGAAATGGACTCAACACCCCATATTAAATGCCTAAGAGTGTACCTGACTAGGAAGTATCTTAAAACCTATGGATTGTTATGTCTCTGAAAGAGAATCAAGTGTGTGTACAGGGGCATAAACGCAGCAGTGATAGGATTGGAGAGGTTCGGTGAGCAAATGAAGACCCTTTGAAATCATATTGCATGGTACCCATTCCACGGGTCTCAACTCTCCAGGTTTAAGGTATTCTTCCTTCAGCTAAAACATGCATGTGGAACCCAGAGTATGATCAACCGTGTGATCGGGAGACGTGTTCCAATATGTCTCAGTTTTCGTCCCCTGGTACTCGGGTGCAACATGCCAGACGCTTTACTAACACTCTCCCGACTTGGAGAGTCAGTGCCTTTAACCTCCTGTTTGGCCCAGTTTGCAATTTCTGCGGAAGATGAGCAGGAATAGGGAGAACCAATGACAGACTAGCTGGAGGTGTCTGGACGGGCAAATTTAACTCTCATTTCCCACCAGGAAGAGGAATTAACCAAAGGCTCAGCGTGCCGTGCCGGAACCAGATTAGGGCCTGAAGCCATCCTGCGGTGTTGCGGCCAGCTCACGAGAAAGCGAGTTGAAGAAAGGAGCTCAGGGGCACTGTAATTCACAAACCTGCAGAGTTATAAATGACAGCTATCGTCCAAAAATATACTGAAGTAAGGCTGCCAAGAGGACTTGAAAGCGGGACAGAATTGCAGGAAACCGATTTCAGGAGGTAGACTGGAATTGCATTTAAAGCATAGGAAAAGAGGCAGAACGTCCACAATGATGCACTTGGCCAAAAAGGGCGTATGCGTTTTTTCCTGAATATATTCAGGAAAAAACACATACGCACTTTTTGGCCAACCAAGCAAGCTTGCAAAGGAAATCTGCACTACAATGAAGTCTCACTTCCCCCCGGTCAAAAGGGCCATCTGAAAAAAGTGTAAAATCCAGAAAGGCAGGACAGGCCATGGAGAACTGGGAGCCTTGTTATGCTGATGGGCGGGATGTAAATTGCCAACAGCCACTTGGGAGAAGTGTATGGTGTTTCCTGAAACATCTAAAAAACAAAGCAACAGAGCCTAGGGCACTTCCACTTATGGTCCTATAGCTTAGGGAAATTAAAATCAAAAGACACAGCCACCCCAAAGGTTGGGACGGCTCTGTTTACAAGAACCTGGTTTACGGTACAAGTTCAATATCGCAGAAAGTGAAAAATGGATAAAGAAGTTGTGGTACTTACGTACAATGCAATATCACTCAGCAAGGAAATCTATGTCATCAGGCCCGTAGCAGCATAATGAGTGGATTCAGGTACGATGATTCTAACTGAAATAAGTCACACAGAAAAAGAAACATCATAAGATATCACTAATACACGGAATGTAACCTTGGCTACACAGGAACTGAATTACAAAACAAAACAGGGTCTCAAATTTAGAAACCCAACTTATGCTTGCTTAAGGGGAAAGGTGAGTTGGGGTGCTGCATAAAACCAGAGATTGAAATGAGCACAGATAAAGTTCCTTAAGCCAAATATGGAATAGACAAGAGCTACTCCTTGCTCAACGAAATGGACTCAACACCCCATATTAAATGCCTAAGAGTGTACCTGACTAGGAAGTATCTTAAAACCTATGGATTGCTATGTCTCTGAAAGAGAATCAAGTGTGTGTACAGGGGCATAAACGCAGCAGTGATAGGATTGGAGAGGTTCGGTGAGCAAATGAAGACCCTTTGAAGTCATATTGCATGGTACCCATTCCACGGGTCTCAACTCTCCAGGTTTAAGGTATTCTTCCTTCAGCTAAAACATGCATGTGGAACCCAGAGTATGATCAACCGTGTGATCGGGAGACGTGTTCCAATATGTCTCAGTTTTCGTCCCCTGGTACTCGGGTGCAACATTCCAGACGCTTTACTAACACTCTCCCGACTTGGAGAGTCAGTGCCTTTAACCTCCTGTTTGGCCCAGTTTGCAATTTCTGCGGAAGATGAACAGGAATAGGGAGAACCAATGACAGACTAGCTGGAGGTGTCTGGACGGGCAAATTTAACTCTCATTTCCCACCAGGAAGAGGAATTAACCAAAGGCTCAGCGTGCCGTGCCGGAACCAGATTAGGGCCTGAAGCCATCCTGCGGTGTTGCGGCCAGCTCACGAGAAAGCGAGTTGAAGAAAGGAGCTCAGGGGCACTGTAATTCACAAACCTGCAGAGTTATAAATGACAGCTATCGTCCAAAAATATACTGAAGTAAGGCTGCCAAGAGGACTTGAAAGCGGGGCAGAATTGCAGGAAACCGATTTCAGGAGGTAGACTGGAATTGCATTTAAAGCATAGGAAAAGAGGCAGAACGTCCACAATGATGCACTTGGCCAAAAAGGGCGTATGCGTTTTTTCCTGAATATATTCAGGAAAAAACGCATACGCCCTTTTTGGCCAACCAAGCAAGCTTGCAAAGGAAATCTGCACTACAATGAAGTCTCACTTCCCCCCGGTCAAAAGGGCCATCTGAAAAAAGTGTAAAATCCAGAAAGGCAGGACAGGCCATGGAGAACTGGGAGCCTTGTTATGCTGATGGGCGGGATGTCAATTGCCAACAGCCACTCGGGAGAAGTGTATGGTGTTTCCTGAAACATCTAAAAAACAAAGCAACAGAGCCTAGGGCACTTCCACTTATGGTCCTATAGCTTAGGGAAATTAAAATCAAAAAGACACAGCCACCCCAAAGGTTGGGACGGCTCTGTTTACAAGAACCTGGTTTACGGTACAAGTTCAATATCGCAGAAAGTGAAAAATGGATAAAGAAGTTGTGGTACTTACGTACAATGCAGTATCACTCAGCAATGAAATCTATGTCATCAGGCCCGTAGCAGCATAATGAGTGGATTCAGGTACGATGATTCTAACTGAAATAAGTCACACAGGAAAAGAAACATCATAAGATATCACTAATACACGGAATGTAACCTTGGCTACACAGGAACTGAATTACAAAACAGAACAGGGTCTCAAATTTAGAAACCCAACTTATGCTTGCTTAAGGGGAAAGGTGAGTTGGGGTGCTGCATAAAACCAGAGATTGAAATGAGCACAGATAAAGTTCCTTAAGCCAAATATGGAATAGACAAGAGCTACTCCTTGCTCAACGAAATGGACTCAACACCCCATATTAAATGCCTAAGAGTGTACCTGACTAGGAAGTATCTTAAAACCTATGGATTGCTATGTCTCTGAAAGAGAATCAAGTGTGTGTACAGGGGCATAAACGCAGCAGTGATAGGATTGGAGAGGTTCGGTGAGCAAATGAAGACCCTTTGAAGTCATATTGCATGGTACCCATTCCACGGGTCTCAACTCTCCAGGTTTAAGGTATTCTTCCTTCAGCTAAAACATGCATGTGGAACCCAGAGTATGATCAACCGTGTGATCGGGAGACGTGTTCCAATATGTCTCAGTTTTCGTCCCCTGGTACTCGGGTGCAACATTCCAGACGCTTTACTAACACTCTCCCGACTTGGAGAGTCAGTGCCTTTAACCTCCTGTTTGGCCCAGTTTGCAATTTCTGCGGAAGATGAACAGGAATAGGGAGAACCAATGACAGACTAGCTGGAGGTGTCTGGACGGGCAAATTTAACTCTCATTTCCCACCAGGAAGAGGAATTAACCAAAGGCTCAGCGTGCCGTGCCGGAACCAGATTAGGGCCTGAAGCCATCCTGCGGTGTTGCGGCCAGCTCACGAGAAAGCGAGTTGAAGAAAGGAGCTCAGGGGCACTGTAATTCACAAACCTGCAGAGTTATAAATGACAGCTATCGTCCAAAAATATACTGAAGTAAGGCTGCCAAGAGGACTTGAAAGCGGGGCAGAATTGCAGGAAACCGATTTCAGGAGGTAGACTGGAATTGCATTTAAAGCATAGGAAAAGAGGCAGAACGTCCACAATGATGCACTTGGCCAAAAAGGGCGTATGCGTTTTTTCCTGAATATATTCAGGAAAAAACGCATACGCCCTTTTTGGCCAACCAAGCAAGCTTGCAAAGGAAATCTGCACTACAATGAAGTCTCACTTCCCCCCGGTCAAAAGGGCCATCTGAAAAAAGTGTAAAATCCAGAAAGGCAGGACAGGCCATGGAGAACTGGGAGCCTTGTTATGCTGATGGGCGGGATGTAAATTGCCAACAGCCACTTGGGAGAAGTGTATGGTGTTTCCTGAAACATCTAAAAAACAAAGCAACAGAGCCTAGGGCACTTCCACTTATGGTCCTATAGCTTAGGGAAATTAAAATCAAAAGACACAGCCACCCCAAAGGTTGGGACGGCTCTGTTTACAAGAACCTGGTTTACGGTACAAGTTCAATATCGCAGAAAGTGAACAATGGATAAAGAAGTTGTGGTACTTACGTACAATGCAATATCACTCAGCAATGAAATCTATGTCATCAGGCCCGTAGCAGCATAATGAGTGGATTCAGGTACGATGATTCTAACTGAAATAAGTCACACAGAAAAAGAAACATCATAAGATATCACTAATACACGGAATGTAACCTTGGCTACACAGGAACTGAATTACAAAACAGAACAGGGTCTCAAATTTAGAAACCCAACTTATGCTTGTTTAAGGGGAAAGGTGAGTTGGGGTGCTGCATAAAACCAGAGATTGAAATGAGCACAGATAAAGTTCCTTAAGCCAAATATGGAATAGACAAGAGCTACTCCTTGCTCAACGAAATGGACTCAACACCCCATATTAAATGCCTAAGAGTGTACCTGACTAGGAAGTATCTTAAAACCTATGGATTGCTATGTCTCTGAAAGAGAATCAAGTGTGTGTACAGGGGCATAAACGCAGCAGTGATAGGATTGGAGAGGTTCGGTGAGCAAATGAAGACCCTTTGAAGTCATATTGCATGGTACCCATTCCACGGGTCTCAACTCTCCAGGTTTAAGGTATTCTTCCTTCAGCTAAAACATGCATGTGGAACCCAGAGTATGATCAACCGTGTGATCGGGAGACGTGTTCCAATATGTCTCAGTTTTCGTCCCCTGGTACTCGGGTGCAACATTCCAGACGCTTTACTAACACTCTCCCGACTTGGAGAGTCAGTGCCTTTAACCTCCTGTTTGGCCCAGTTTGCAATTTCTGCGGAAGATGAACAGGAATAGGGAGAACCAATGAGAGACTAGCTGGAGGTGTCTGGACGGGCAAATTTAACTCTCATTTCCCACCAGGAAGAGGAATTAACCAAAGGCTCAGCGTGCCGTGCCGGAACCAGATTAGGGCCTGAAGCCATCCTGCGGTGTTGCGGCCAGCTCACGAGAAAGCGAGTTGAAGAAAGGAGCTCAGGGGCACTGTAATTCACAAACCTGCAGAGTTATAAATGACAGCTATCGTCCAAAAATATACTGAAGTAAGGCTGCCAAGAGGACTTGAAAGCGGGGCAGAATTGCAGGAAACCGATTTCAGGAGGTAGACTGGAATTGCATTGAAAGCATAGGAAAAGAGGCAGAACGTCCACAATGATGCACTTGGCCAAAAAGGGCGTATGCGTTTTTTCCTGAATATATTCAGGAAAAAACGTATACGCCCTTTTTGGCCAACCAAGCAAGCTTGCAAAGGAAATCTGCACTACAATGAAGTCTCACTTCCCCCCGGTCAAAAGGGCCATCTGAAAAAAGTGTAAAATCCAGAAAGGCAGGACAGGCCATGGAGAACTGGGAGCCTTGTTATGCTGATGGGCGGGATGTAAATTGCCAACAGCCACTCGGGAGAAGTGTATGGTGTTTCCTGAAACATCTAAAAAACAAAGCAACAGAGCCTAGGGCACTTCCACTTATGGTCCTATAGCTTAGGGAAATTAAAATCAAAAGACACAGCCACCCCAAAGGTTGGGACGGCTCTGTTTACAAGAACCTGGTTTACGGTACAAGTTCAATATCGCAGAAAGTGAAAAATGGATAAAGAAGTTGTGGTACCTACGTACAATGCAATATCACTCAGCAATGAAATCTATGTCATCAGGCCCGTAGCAGCATAATGAGTGGATTCAGGTACGATGATTCTAACTGAAATAAGTCACACAGAAAAAGAAACATCATAAGATATCACTAATACACGGAATGTAACCTTGGCTACACAGGAACTGAATTACAAAACAGAACAGGGTCTCAAATTTAGAAACGCAACTTATGCTTGCTTAAGGGGAAAGGTGAGTTGGGGTGCTGCATAAAACCAGAGATTGAAATGAGCACAGATAAAGTTCCTTAAGCCAAATATGGAATAGACAAGAGCTACTCCTTGCTCAACGAAATGGACTCAACACCCCATATTAAATGCCTAAGAGTGTACCTGACTAGGAAGTATCTTAAAACCTATGGATTGCTATGTCTCTGAAAGAGAATCAAGTGTGTGTACAGGGGCATAAACGCAGCAGTGATAGGATTGGAGAGGTTCGGTGAGCAAATGAAGACCCTTTGAAGTCATATTGCATGGTACCCATTCCACGGGTCTCAACTCTCCAGGTTTAAGGTATTCTTCCTTCAGCTAAAACATGCATGTGGAACCCAGAGTATGATCAACCGTGTAATCGGGAGACGTGTTCCAATATGTCTCAGTTTTCGTCCCCTGGTACTCGGGTGCAACATTCCAGACGCTTTACTAACACTCTCCCGACTTGGAGAGTCAGTGCCTTTAACCTCCTGTTTGGCCCAGTTTGCAATTTCTGCGGAAGATGAACAGGAATAGGGAGAACCAATGACAGACTAGCTGGAGGTGTCTGGACGGGCAAATTTAACTCTCATTTCCCACCAGGAAGAGGAATTAACCAAAGGCTCAGCGTGCCGTGCCGGAACCAGATTAGGGCCTGAAGCCATCCTGCGGTGTTGCGGCCAGCTCACGAGAAAGCGAGTTGAAGAAAGGAGCTCAGGGGCACTGTAATTCACAAACCTGCAGAGTTATAAATGACAGCTATCGTCCAAAAATATACTGAAGTAAGGCTGCCAAGAGGACTTGAAAGCGGGGCAGAATTGCAGGAAACCGATTTCAGGAGGTAGACTGGAATTGCATTGAAAGCATAGGAAAAGAGGCAGAACGTCCACAATGATGCACTTGGCCAAAAAGGGCGTATGCGTTTTTTCCTGAATATATTCAGGAAAAAACGCATACGCCCTTTTTGGCCAACCAAGCAAGCTTGCAAAGGAAATCTGCACTACAATGAAGTCTCACTTCCCCCCGGTCAAAAGGGCCATCTGAAAAAAGTGTAAAATCCAGAAAGGCAGGACAGGCCATGGAGAACTGGGAGCCTTGTTATGCTGATGGGCGGGATGTAAATTGCCAACAGCCACTCGGGAGAAGTGTATGGTGTTTCCTGAAACATCTAAAAAACAAAGCAACAGAGCCTAGGGCACTTCCACTTATGGTCCTATAGCTTAGGGAAATTAAAATCAAAAAGACACAGCCACCCCAAAGGTTGGGACGGCTCTGTTTACAAGAACCTGGTTTACGGTACAAGTTCAATATCGCAGAAAGTGAAAAATGGATAAAGAAGTTGTGGTACTTACGTACAATGCAGTATCACTCAGCAATGAAACCTATGTCATCAGGCCCGTAGCAGCATAATGAGTGGATTCAGGTACGATGATTCTAACTGAAATAAGTCACACAGGAAAAGAAACATCATAAGATATCACTAATACACGGAATGTAACCTTGGCTACACAGGAACTGAATTACAAAACAGAACAGGGTCTCAAATTTAGAAACCCAACTTATGCTTGCTTAAGGGGAAAGGTGAGTTGGGGTGCTGCATAAAACCAGAGATTGAAATGAGCACAGATAAAGTTCCTTAAGCCAAATATGGAATAGACAAGAGCTACTCCTTGCTCAACGAAATGGACTCAACACCCCATATTAAATGCCTAAGAGTGTACCTGACTAGGAAGTATCTTAAAACCTATGGATTGCTATGTCTCTGAAAGAGAATCAAGTGTGTGTACAGGGGCATAAACGCAGCAGTGATAGGATTGGAGAGGTTCGGTGAGCAAATGAAGACCCTTTGAAGTCATATTGCATGGTACCCATTCCACGGGTCTCAACTCTCCAGGTTTAAGGTATTCTTCCTTCAGCTAAAACATGCATGTGGAACCCAGAGTATGATCAACCGTGTGATCGGGAGACGTGTTCCAATATGTCTCAGTTTTCGTCCCCTGGTACTCGGGTGCAACATTCCAGACGCTTTACTAACACTCTCCCGACTTGGAGAGTCAGTGCCTTTAACCTCCTGTTTGGCCCAGTTTGCAATTTCTGCGGAAGATGAGCAGGAATAGGGAGAACCAATGACAGACTAGCTGGAGGTGTCTGGACGGGCAAATTTAACTCTCATTTCCCACCAGGAAGAGGAATTAACCAAAGGCTCAGCGTGCCGTGCCGGAACCAGATTAGGGCCTGAAGCCATCCTGCGGTGTTGCGGCCAGCTCACGAGAAAGCGAGTTGAAGAAAGGAGCTCAGGGGCACTGTAATTCACAAACCTGCAGAGTTATAAATGACAGCTATCGTCCAAAAATATACTGAAGTAAGGCTGCCAAGAGGACTTGAAAGCGGGGCAGAATTGCAGGAAACCGATTTCAGGAGGTAGACTGGAATTGCATTGAAAGCATAGGAAAAGAGGCAGAACGTCCACAATGATGCACTTGGCCAAAAAGGGCGTATGCGTTTTTTCCTGAATATATTCAGGAAAAAACGCATACGCCCTTTTTGGCCAACCAAGCAAGCTTGCAAAGGAAATCTGCACTACAATGAAGTCTCACTTCCCCCCGGTCAAAAGGGCCATCTGAAAAAAGTGTAAAATCCAGAAAGGCAGGACAGGCCATGGAGAACTGGGAGCCTTGTTATGCTGATGGGCGGGATGTCAATTGCCAACAGCCACTCGGGAGAAGTGTATGGTGTTTCCTGAAACATCTAAAAAACAAAGCAACAGAGCCTAGGGCACTTCCACTTATGGTCCTATAGCTTAGGGAAATTAAAATCAAAAAGACACAGCCACCCCAAAGGTTGGGACGGCTCTGTTTACAAGAACCTGGTTTACGGTACAAGTTCAATATCGCAGAAAGTGAAAAATGGATAAAGAAGTTGTGGTACTTACGTACAATGCAGTATCACTCAGCAATGAAATCTATGTCATCAGGCCCGTAGCAGCATAATGAGTGGATTCAGGTACGATGATTCTAACTGAAATAAGTCACACAGGAAAAGAAACATCATAAGATATCACTAATACACGGAATGTAACCTTGGCTACACAGGAACTGAATTACAAAACAGAACAGGGTCTCAAATTTAGAAACCCAACTTATGCTTGCTTAAGGGGAAAGGTGAGTTGGGGTGCTGCATAAAACCAGAGATTGAAATGAGCACAGATAAAGTTCCTTAAGCCAAATATGGAATAGACAAGAGCTACTCCTTGCTCAACGAAATGGACTCAACACCCCATATTAAATGCCTAAGAGTGTACCTGACTAGGAAGTATCTTAAAACCTATGGATTGCTATGTCTCTGAAAGAGAATCAAGTGTGTGTACAGGGGCATAAACGCAGCAGTGATAGGATTGGAGAGGTTCGGTGAGCAAATGAAGACCCTTTGAAGTCATATTGCATGGTACCCATTCCACGGGTCTCAACTCTCCAGGTTTAAGGTATTCTTCCTTCAGCTAAAACATGCATGTGGAACCCAGAGTATGATCAACCGTGTGATCGGGAGACGTGTTCCAATATGTCTCAGTTTTCGTCCCCTGGTACTCGGGTGCAACATGCCAGACGCTTTACTAACACTCTCCCGACTTGGAGAGTCAGTGCCTTTAACCTCCTGTTTGGCCCAGTTTGCAATTTCTGCGGAAGATGAACAGGAATAGGGAGAACCAATGACAGACTAGCTGGAGGTGTCTGGACGGGCAAATTTAACTCTCATTTCCCACCAGGAAGAGGAATTAACCAAAGGCTCAGCGTGCCGTGCCGGAACCAGATTAGGGCCTGAAGCCATCCTGCGGTGTTGCGGCCAGCTCACGAGAAAGCGAGTTGAAGAAAGGAGCTCAGGGGAACTGTAATTCACAAACCTGCAGAGTTATAAATGACAGCTATCGTCCAAAAATATACTGAAGTAAGGCTGCCAAGAGGACTTGAAAGCGGGGCAGAATTGCAGGAAACCGATTTCAGGAGGTAGACTGGAATTGCATTTAAAGCATAGGAAAAGAGGCAGAACGTCCACAATGATGCACTTGGCCAAAAAGGGCGTATGCGTTTTTTCCTGAATATATTCAGGAAAAAACGCATACGCCCTTTTTGGCCAACCAAGCAAGCTTGCAAAGGAAATCTGCACTACAGTGAAGTCTCACTTCCCCCCGGTCAAAAGGGTCATCTGAGAAAAGTGTAAAATCCAGAAAGGCAGGACAGGCCATGGAGAACTGGGAGCCTTGTTATGCTGATGGGCGGGATGTAAATTGCCAACAGCCACTCGGGAGAAGTGTATGGTGTTTCCTGAAACATCTAAAAAACAAAGCAACAGAGCCTAGGGCACTTCCACTTATGGTCCTATAGCTTAGGGAAATTAAAATCAAAAGACACAGCCACCCCAAAGGTTGGGACGGCTCTGTTTACAAGAACCTGGTTTACGGTACAAGTTCAATATCGCAGAAAGTGAAAAATGGATAAAGAAGTTGTGGTACTTACGTACAATGCAATATCACTCAGCAATGAAATCTATGTCATCAGGCCCGTAGCAGCATAATGAGTGGATTCAGGTACGATGATTCTAACTGAAATAAGTCACACAGAAAAAGAAACATCATAAGATATCACTAATACACGGAATGTAAACTTGGCTACACAGGAACTGAATTACAAAACAGAACAGGGTCTCAAATTTAGAAACGCAACTTATGCTTGCTTAAGGGGAAAGGTGAGTTGGGGTGCTGCATAAAACCAGAGATTGAAATGAGCACAGATAAAGTTCCTTAAGCCAAATATGGAATAGACAAGAGCTACTCCTTGCTCAACGAAATGGACTCAACACCCCATATTAAATGCCTAAGAGTGTACCTGACTAGGAAGTATCTTAAAACCTATGGATTGCTATGTCTCTGAAAGAGAATCAAGTGTGTGTACAGGGGCATAAACGCAGCAGTGATAGGATTGGAGAGGTTCGGTGAGCAAATGAAGACCCTTTGAAGTCATATTGCATGGTACCCATTCCACGGGTCTCAACTCTCCAGGTTTAAGGTATTCTTCCTTCAGCTAAAACATGCATGTGGAACCCAGAGTATGATCAACCGTGTGATCGGGAGACGTGTTCCAATATGTCTCAGTTTTCGTCCCCTGGTACTCGGGTGCAACATTCCAGACGCTTTACTAACACTCTCCCGACTTGGAGAGTCAGTGCCTTTAACCTCCTGTTTGGCCCAGTTTGCAATTTCTGCGGAAGATGAACAGGAATAGGGAGAACCAATGACAGACTAGCTGGAGGTGTCTGGACGGGCAAATTTAACTCTCATTTCCCACCAGGAAGAGGAATTAACCAAAGGCTCAGCGTGCCGTGCCGGAACCAGATTAGGGCCTGAAGCCATCCTGCGGTGTTGCGGCCAGCTCACGAGAAAGCGAGTTGAAGAAAGGAGCTCAGGGGCACTGTAATTCACAAACCTGCAGAGTTATAAATGACAGCTATCGTCCAAAAATATACTGAAGTAAGGCTGCCAAGAGGACTTGAAAGCGGGGCAGAATTGCAGGAAACCGATTTCAGGAGGTAGACTGGAATTGCATTGAAAGCATAGGAAAAGAGGCAGAACGTCCACAATGATGCACTTGGGCAAAAAGGGCGTATGCGTTTTTTCCTGAATATATTCAGGAAAAAACGCATACGCCCTTTTTGGCCAACCAAGCAAGCTTGCAAAGGAAATCTGCACTACAATGAAGTCTCACTTCCCCCCGGTCAAAAGGGCCATCTGAAAAAAGTGTAAAATCCAGAAAGGCAGGACAGGCCATGGAGAACTGGGAGCCTTGTTATGCTGATGGGCGGGATGTAAATTGCCAACAGCCACTTGGGAGAAGTGTATGGTGTTTCCTGAAACATCTAAAAAACAAAGCAACAGAGCCTAGGGCACTTCCACTTATGGTCCTATTGCTTAGTTAATTTAAAATCTAAAAGACACAGCCACCCCAAAGGTTGGGACGGTTCTTTTTACTGGAATCTCTTCTACGGCACAAGTTAAATATCCCAGAGAGCAAATAATGGATAAAGAAGTTGCGGTACTTATGTACAACAGAATACCACTCAGCAATGAAATCTATGTCATCAGGCCCGTACCAGCATAATGATTGGATTGAGGCACGATGATTCTAAGTGAAATAAGTCACACAGAAAAAGAAACATCATAAGGTATCACTAATACACGGAATGTGAACTTGGCTACACATGAACTGAATTACAAAACAGAACAGGGTCTCAAGTTTAGAAAACTAACTTATGCTTGCTTAAGGGGGAAGGTGAGTTGGGGTGCTGCATTAAACCAGAGTTTGAAATTAGCACAGATACCGTTCCATAAGCCAAATATGGAATAGACAAGACCTACCCCTTGCTCAACGAAATGGATTCAACAATGAGGTATCACCTCACACCTGGTAGAATAGGCATCATAGAAAATCTACAAGCAAAAAATGCTGGAAAGGGTGTGGAGAAAAGGAACCCTCTTCCACTATTGTTGGGAATATAAATTGATACAGTCACTATGGAGAACAATATGGAATTTCTTAAGAAACTAACAATAGAATTACCATATGATACAGCAATCCCACTACTGGACATATACCCAGACAAAACCATAAATCAAGAAGAGACATTCACCGCAATGTTCATTGCATCACTATTTACAATATCGAGGTAATGGAAGCAACCTAAATGCCCACAGACAGACGAATGCATAAAGCCGTGGTACATATATAAAATGGAATATTACTAAGCCATGAAAAGGAATGAAATTGGGTCATTTGTAGAGACGTCGATGCATCTAGAGACTGTCATACAGAGTGAAGTAAGTCAGAAAGAGAAAAACAAATCTTGTATATTCATGCATATATGTGGAACCTAGAAAACCTGTACAGATTAACCATTTTGCAAGGCATAAATAGAGCAACAGATGTAGACAACAAACGTATGGACAACAAGGGGGGAAAGCTGTTGGGGGTGGTGGTGGGAGGAGTTGAGAGACTGGGATTGGCATGTATACATTTATATGTATAAAATAGATAACCAATAAGAACCTGCTGTATAAAAATATAAAATAAAATTCAAAATTAAAAAGAAATAAAATTTAAACAATAGAAAAAACAATTATTCCCTTCACATACATGTATTTATATGAATAAATTATTTCCATGCTTATATCTGTAAATACAAAAAAGAGGAATAAAATCTACCTTGAACCCAAAACGAAAAAGAGAAAAAAAACACAGAACCCACCAGTTCCACAGAGGAAAACCGTATCAGGGCACTTGCTCCAGTTGTAAACAATTCTGAAGTTGGTCAGTGGTGGGGAATCGTCTCCCATTCAGCCAGCAGCCCCCACGCAACAAGCGTCCTCATTGCAAAGCTGGGGCACCGTGCCGAGGCATCTGTGAGTAAACGTGAGCTGAGCCCCAGGCCAGTTGCTGCTGAACTATTCCCACCCATCCCAGGTAAAACACCTGAATATATACAAGGACTTGAAAGCCTAGAGGGAGGGCCATAGAGCCACACGAGTGACAGCATGCCGGCCGACTTGGTGCCTGCAGGCCAGCCAGGATGGTCCTGGCCCTGGGTGCTCTTCTGGAAGATTTCCATTTCCCTGCCTGAGATACCCGTCCTGTCCCTGCCCCCACTGCTTTTTTCCTTCCTCACCTCTGCCCAGGGAGAAATTCCAGCAGCAGGTATGGGTGACACATCTTCTTCTTTAGCAGGTGGCAGCCTGGCAACTGCTGCAGAAAGTCCAGCAGCGCCCCACTCACACTGGGCCACCCACAAAGCCGTGGCCTCTCACTCCCTCCCACCAGCCCAGCCCCGAGACTGCTGACAGGGCAGAGAAAATGGCGTCAGGCACGGCTGCAGGGGCTCTTGCTGCCTGGAGTGGTATTTATAGTGATCTCAACCCAGGCACACCTGGGGAGGGCTGGCCGGCACGGTAAGGCTGCCCAGGTCAGCCAATCATCACCCCTCAGGGGCTCACAGTTGCAGAAAATGGAACTTGCTGAACCGGCCAGGTCCAAGGAACAGGTGTGGGCTCCTGAGAGTCAGGATAGACAAGGGGCTGCAGCTTTGGCTTGTTTTCTAATCATTTTATCTGGCCCATGAGTGGGAGACAACTTCAAGAAAACCCTCTCCTAATGAGAGGAACCCAGGAGTCAGGGAGAGGAGGGGTGGGTGGTGGTTGGAGACAGAGGCCTGGTGCCCCGGGTGCAGTGGAAGTCTCTGGAAGACCAGGTGGAGGGAGGCCTCACGGAGTGATGCCCAGGGTCACAGACCTGTCGCAGCTGCTGTTTGTTAGTTCAAGTCCTGCTCTGAGGTGCTCTGTGTCAGCTCTGAGCGACAGGTGAGCTGGGGGTGCTCTGCAATGAGGGCTATGTGCACGGTTCCTGTGTGCCCAGCCCTGCCACGGTACCTGCAAGGGTAGCTCTGTATCCTGGGAGGGGCCTGACCACGAGAGCCCTGTGGGCTGGGGTGGGGGTGGGGTACCTGCCCAGGTGAGCTCCATATTCTGGGATTGGTCTGACCACGAGAGCCCCATGGGCTGCTGGGGACCTGGTAAAGGATGTCAGGACAGTCAGTGAAGCCACCGAGGATATACCTCCAGTTGCTCCTAATTCCTACACCCTGCTGGTCATTCTACCAACCACCAGGACATGGTATTCTGTATTAGTCTTCAATGATGCCTTCTTTTGTATTCCATTAGTCCCAGAGTCACAAGAAATTTTGGCTTGTGAGTGGCAGGACTCAACATACAACGAAAACAATACTTCCGGGCCGTCTGGCCCCAAGGGTGCAAAAATTCCCACACCATCTTTGGGGAAAGCTTAGCTAAAGACCTAAAAGTTCTACCTCTGGAAAAGGAAACCCTCCTTCAATATGCAGACGACATTCTGATTGCCAGCCCTACTAAGGAGGCCTCTGAACTACCAAGCCAATAAAGGATAGAAGTTGTCCAAGAAAAAGCTCAAATATCACAGACTGCCGTGACCTGCCTGGGCTTCATTCTCACAGAAGGTTGGAGAAGTCCATCCCAGGAAAGGGAAGAAACCATTTTCAGCCTTACCCCTTTCTAAAACTAGAAGACAGCTTAGGGGTTCCTGGGGAGGCCAGGGTTTGCTGCTTCTGGATCCCTAACTACAGTCTACTAGCTGGGCCTCTATATGAAACACTGAAAGGAAAAGATGATGATCCTTTTGAATAGAATCCAGAAGTGGCCTTTCAAGAATGGAAAGAGCAGTCAATTCAGACCCTTGCCCTGGAACTCCCTAATTTAACTAAACCCTTTGACCTTTACATTCCCGGTGAAAGGTGAATCGCCATTGGAGAATTAGTGCAAAACCTGGGACCACTTGAAATGGAACAATGCAAGAATGCCATCCAGGTAGGATAAACTATGGTCACCAAGGGGCTTGGCCCACTGCCACATCTGGCCAAGATACTGGCGGTATCTAAAACCCTGGAAATCAGCAGCCCAAAAGGCCACCTCCCTCCTAAGGGAAAAGGACCCCACGTGGTGATCCTAACCACCAACCATGCCCTGAAGTTGCAGGGTTCGCTCCGTGGGCACACCGACCTCGAGTGAGGAGGCCCTCCAACTCCAACATCCAGAGAGATAACCGGGGGCAACAGGGCACCATGACGACTCGTGTGAACATCACTTGACCTGGACTTTCTCTCATAAAACAACAAGAGTGTGTCCCAAAAGAGTAGACTACTGCTTGCCGGACTTACTGCACCCAGAGGGGAGCTAATAATCTTGGCGGGGGAACCGTATATCACACTGTCACCATAGAAAAGCCTACAGACACCGTGATGATGGTGGCCAGTAAGACCGGCTGGACTCTTGTTTACTTCAAAAGGCTGTTGACTCAGTGGCCATCATGGTCCTTGATCACCACTGACCCTGGACTGTCTGGGAGTTGAGCGGGCAGGGCTCTGACACCTGGTGCTGTTTGTACGTTAATTCAGGGGCCTAATTGAAGAAAGCGCAGACTACTGGTCAGAGCATCTAGGCTGGCAGAAACGGTCGGCCTAAGGTGGCCGAACAAATGTGGGGCGGGGTGAAACCGGCCCCCACAGCGTCTCTGCACATCTCTTTCCTGGACCCTTGAAGGTCATTAGAATCTATAACACTTCCAATGCTGGTGCTCAGGTGGACGAGCAGGGAGGCAGGGGGCCTGGGGACAATCAACGTCACCTGGAGGCTGCTGGGGAGAAGCTCTGACCCTCGCCCCAGGGTATGAGGGCTCCCAACTCAGCACTCAGCAGTTACAGAAGAAGGGTCTGCACCCTCAGCACTCCAAGAATGAGGAACGGGACAAAAGGCAGAGGGGGGGTTTGTCCCCAGCAAAGCCCATTAAAAATCCCTGGGAGATAAAAATAGAATCTGGGCAATAAAGTCAAGTCTAACCTTTTTTATCCTTTGTGCTTTGTCTAATTTCACGTGCTCCTAGGGTCCCGCATGCAGAGGTTCCACACCCGGCACTTCAGACCAGATTTCCTAGTGCAGAATGGCTGGGTCGACACCTCAGCTCCTGGGGCCCAGTGCAGACTCCGCGATATAGAGCCTGAGCTACAGCCAACCCGGCCCTCGAGAGCTCCGCCCCCTCCCTCCCACTGACTCTGACAGGATCTCTACACAGCAGCCCAGCCCACAGCCCACGGGGTAGTACATGCTCTCACCTCTCCATTCTCTAATCAAAATATAAAGTTTCCTTTGCTTGTGAACCAAACTCAGTCTCAATCTGTTGGCCCCAATGACACTGGGCAGGGGGACACTTGTTGGGGTCCACTCTGGAGGATCAGTAACAGAAATTGAGACTATTGTAACCTCAATGAACAGATGTGTGAGCCAAAGTGTAGTTAACATAGAACAGTGCATAAGGCTCGGGTAAAATAAGATGTTTCTAACACTTCCATTGGATATTTCCATCACTTTATTATAAGCAAGTTCAGTGAAAAGGTTTGTCTTATTTGTCAGCTCAATATTAGAGAAATGAAGTGATTTCTTTCCAAGGATGTACATCTAATAATCTTGGTTAAACCTTCAATCTTGTTTTAAATGCTTTTCCATTGAAAATGATACCTCTCTTTCAGCTCCCCCATTTCTGAGAAGTATAAAATCTTATAATTTATTATTACCAAAGGGGAAAGGTGGGAGGAGGGATAAATTAACAGTTTGGGATTAACACATACACACTGCTATGTATAAAATAGATCATCAACAAGGAACTACTGTATAGCACAGGGAACTACACTCAACATTTTGCAATAACCTATAAGGGGAAATAATCTGAAAAAGAATAGATATTTTTATTGACATCATCTATCAATGACAGTTAAAGTGTAACCTAAGGGAAGCTGGTGGTGAGTGCTTCTGACCCTGAAGACTTCAATCATCTAAAGTTTGGACTCTGCCTACTTCCCAAGGCCCTTAATGAACATATGTGTAGCCGTAGCTTAAAAAATTCCCCAGTTTGGGTTTCGGGGAGACACTGATTTTGAAAAAGCCCTGGTGTTCTCCTTACATGAATGGGACTCTTCCTACTGCTAAAACATGTCTGTCACACCCAGAGGATGGTATACCGTCTGATCGGGAAGAGTTTGGAAAAGGCATCTCATCTCCTCATCTCCTGGTGCTCGGGTTCACCCCTCCAGCGTCTTTACTAACAGTCTCCCCACTTGGAGATGTCAGCACTGTCAACATCCTGTTGCGTACAGTTTGGAATTTGTCCAGAGGATGAAGCGGAAGGATGAGGAACAATGAGAGACAAGTCCTACATGTTCAGACAGGCACATGTCACTCTAATTTCCAATCAGGAAGACGAATTGACCAAAGGCTAGGGTTGCCCATGGAAACAGTATAGAGCTTGAGGAAATCCCGCTGCTTTGTGGCCAGTTCCCATAAACACAAGTTGAACAATAGAACTCAGGGGCAGTAAAATTCACAAAACTGCAGAGTTGAAAATATCCATCACTGAAAAATGTCTTGAGGAAAGTCAGAGAAAAGGACTTGTAAGCAAGGGAGAATGGCAGGAAAGGGATTTGAGGAGGTAGAAAGGACTCGCCATTAAGCACAAGAAAAGGAGCTGAACATTGCCAACATTGCAGTTGGCCAAAAAGGGTGTATGCGTTTTTTTGTGTATATATTCAAGAAAAGAGCGTACACCTTTTTAGCCAACCAAACAGGTGGGCACTGGAAGTCAATACTACAAAAGACATCACTTCGCATCAGTCAGAAGAGCCATCCTCATAAAGCGTAAACAACAGAAATGCAGGACAGGGCAAGGAGAAGAGGGAGCCCTGTGAGACTTATAGTGGAAATGTATATTGCCAATGGCCATTCTGGAGAAGTGTATTGTGTTTACTAAAGCATCTAAACAATGAGCTACAGAACATAGGGCACTTGCACCCATGGGCGTATATCTTGGGAAAAACAAAAATCGAGAGGACACAGGCACCCCAATGTTTACCCCCTCTCTGTTTAAAAGATCCTCGACTAGGATATAACTTAAATGTCTCTGGAGGGAAAAAATGGATAGAGATGTGGTACTTAGGTAGAGTGGAATATTATTCAGCCTGGAAATCAATGAAATATGGCCAGCTGTAACAACTCCGGAGGAGTTACGTATGATCATTCTAAGTGACAGAATTCAAAAAGAAGAAGACACATATCATAAGATATCACTTAAAGGTGGAATCCAAAATGGCTACACATGAAATAAATTACAAAACAAAAACATAGTCAAATATGTAGAAAACACGCATAAGGCTGCTAAACGGGAAAGGTGGGGAGGGGTGAGGCATCATCCAGGAGGTTGAAATTAGCAAAGATACCATTCCAAATACCAAACTGATAATCAACAAGGCCTACACGGTAGCTAAAAGAACTGCACTCAGCACACTCAAGTCACCGGAAAAGAATATATACGACTGGTAAGAATCTGAAAAAGAATTTATTGATGTCTCTCTGTACGTGAATCAAGTGGATGTACAGCAGCAAGAAACAGAGCTTTGAAAATCAGCTGTAACCAATATAGTAATAAATTGAAAAAAATAAACGACAGAGAGACAGAGAAAACCTCTTACAACTTTTCCTCAGGGACGGTGATGCAACATGGATTGAACACATCTAGACCCACAGCAGGATGAGACATAAGGCTGGAAACTGTTTGCGCTAAGAGAAATGTGAGGTTGGGTGAGGAAATGCACACCCTTTAAAGTAATACTACCTGGTACCCATTCAATGGGTCCCAAATCTGCAGGTTCAAGGGATCTTCCTACAGCTAAAACATGCATGGAAAACCCAGAGGACTGTACACCATGTGATCGGGAGATGTGTCTAAAATGCACCTCATTTATCCTCTCCTGGTGCTCCTGTTCACCATTCCAGCCACGTTACTTAGAAGCTCCCCACTTGGAGAATCAGCACATTTAAACTTCTGTTTCACACATTTTGCAAATTGTGAGGAGGATGAACGGGAAGAGGGGGAACCAATGAGAGAAGAGTTGTAGGGGTTTGGACGGGCACATATCACTCTAATTTCCCATTAAGAATAAGAATTAAAAAAAGGCTCAGCCTGCCTCGCCGGAGCCAAAATAGGGCCTGAAGCAATCCTGCAGGTTTGAGGCCAGCTCACAAAAGAGCAACTTAAAACATGGAGCTCAGGGTCACTGCAATTCACAAACCTGCAGAGTTATAAATGAAAACTAACGTCCAAAAATATGTTGAGGTAAGGCAAAGAAGAGGATCTGAATGCAAGACAGAATTGCAAGAAACAGATTTCAAGAGATAGATTGGACTCGTCTTTAACGCACATGAAAAACGGCAGAATTTCGACAATGATGCAGTTGGCCCAAAAGGGCGTATGCGATTTTTCCTGATTATATCCAGGAAAAAACGCATACGCACTTTATGGGCAACGAAGCAAGCAAGCAATGCAAATGTGCACAACAAAGAAGTCTCATTTCCCACCGGTCAAAAGGGCCATCCTAAAAAATTGTAAAAACCAGAAATGCAGGACAGGCCATGGAGAACAGGGAGCCTTTATACGCTGATGGGCAGTGTGTGAACTGCCGAGAGCCACTCTGGAGAAGTGTATGGTGGTTCCTAAATCATCTAAAAACAGAGCTACAGAGCATAGGACACTTCCAATCATGGGAGTATATCTAGGGAAGTCTAAAAATCAACAAGACACAAGCACACCACAGTTTAGGGCTACTCTGTTTACAAGAACCTCAACTTCAGTACACCTTAAATATCCCAGGAAAGAGAACAATGGATAAAGAAGATGTGGTACTTATGTACAATGGAATATCTCTTCACCATGAAATCAATGTAATAAGGCTAGTAGAAGGATAAAGAGTGGATTTAGGTCCGATAATACTACTTGAAATAAGTCAAACAGAAAAAGAAACATATCATAAGATATCACTTATAGAGGGAGGGTAAATATGGCTGCACAAGAAATGAATTACAGAACAGAACAGTGTCTCACATTTAGAAAACACACTTATGTCAGCTTAAGGGGAAAGGAGAGGTGGGGTGATGCATAAAACCAGAGTTTGAAATTAGCACAGATACCGTTCAAGAAACCAAATAGGTATTAGACAAGATCTACACCTTGCTCAATGAACTGGCCTCAACACACCCTATACACCGCAGAGAAATATATCTGAGTAATAAGAATCTTAAAACCCATGTATTGATATATCTCCATAAGGGAATCAAGTGTGTGCAGAGCGGCACAAACACAGCAGTGAAAATGAGCTAAACCCCATTATAGAAATAAATTTTAAAAACAAAACGCAGAAACAATGAAAGAGAGAAAAATTCTTACAAAATTCGCTCAGGGGCTGTGATGCAACCTGGATTGACCACATATAAACCCACAGCTGGATAAGACATAAGGCTGGACACTTGGGGCTGAGAGGATTGGTGAGCTTCGGTGAGCAACTGCCGAAAGTTTAATGCAATACTTCATGCTACTCATTCCAAGGGTCCCAACACTCCAGGTTGAAGGGAATCTTCCTACAGCTAAACCATGCTTGGGAAACCCAGCGACTGGTATACCATATGATCGGGAAAGGTTTCTAAAACACACCACATTTTTCCTCTCCTGGGGCTCCGGATCGACATTCCAGCCGCTTTACTAACAACATCCCCACATGGAGAGTCAATGCCTTTAAGTTCTGGTATCGCACAGTCTTCAGTTAGTGCGGAGGATGAATGGGAATAGGGGGAACCAGTGAGAAACTAGCTGTAGCGGTTTCAATGGGCACATGTCACTCTAATTTCACATCAGTAAGAAGAATGAAGCAAAGGCACAGCAAGGTGTCCCAGAAGAAGAATAGGGCTTCAAGGAATCCTGTGGTTATGGGGCAAGATCACAAAACTAAGAGCTGAAAAATGGAGCTAAGGGCCACTGCAATTCAAAAACCTGACTTGCCCAAAAAGGCCGTATGTGTTTTTTCCTGAATATATTCAGGAAAAAACGCATACGCCCTTTTTGGCCAACCAAGCAAGCTTGCAAAGGAAATCTGCACTACAATGAAGTCTGAATTCCCCCTGGTCAAAAGGGCCATCTGAAAAAAGTGTAAAATCCATAAAGGCATGACAGGCCATGGAGAACTGGGAGCCATCTTATGCTGATGGGCAGGATGTAAATTGCCAACAGCCACTCTGGAGAAGTGTATGGTGTTTCCTGAAACATCTAAAAAACAAAGCAACAGAGCCTAGGGCACTTCCACTTATGGTACTATAGTTTAGGGCAATTAAAATCAAAAAGACACAGCCACCCCAAAGTTTGGGATGGCTCTGTTTACAAGAACCTCATATACGGTACAAGTTCAATATCGCAGAAAGTGAAAAATGGATAAAGAAGTTGTGGTACTTACGTACAATGCAATATCACTCAGCAATGAAATCTATGTCATCAGGCCCGTAGCAGCATAATGAGTGGACTAAGTACGATGAATCTAACTGAAATAAGTCACACAGAAAAAGAAACATCATAAGGTATCACTAATACACGGAATGTAAACTTGGCTACACAGGAACTGAATTCCAAAACAGAACAGGGTCTCAAATTTAGAAAACCAACTTATGCTTGCTTAAGGGGAAAGGTGAGTTGGGGTGCTGCATAAAACCAGAGATTGAAATGAGCACAGATAAAGTTCCTTAAGCCAAATATGGAATAGACAAGAGCTACTCCTTGCTCAACGAAATGGACTCAACACCCCATATTAAATGCCTAAGAGTGTACCTGACTAGGAAGTATCTTAAAACCTATGGATTGCTATGTCTCTGAAAGAGAATCAAGTGTGTGTACAGGGGCATAAACGCAGCAGTGATAGGATTGGAGAGGTTCGGTGAGCAAATGAAGACCCTTTGAAGTCATATTGCATGGTACCCATTCCACGGGTCTCAACTCTCCAGGTTGAAGGTATTCTTCCTTCAGCTAAAACATGCATGTGGAACCCAGAGTATGATCAACCGTGTGATCGGGAGACGTGTTCCAATATGTCTCAGTTTTCGTCCCCTGGTACTCGGGTGCAACATTCCAGACGCTTTACTAACACTCTCCCGACTTGGAGAGTCAGTGCCTTTAACCTCCTGTTTGGCCCAGTTTGCAATTTCTGCGGAAGATGAACAGGAATAGGGAGAACCAATGACAGACTAGCTGGAGGTGTCTGGACGGGCAAATTTAACTCTCATTTCCCACCAGGAAGAGGAATTAACCAAAGGCTCAGCGTGCCGTGCCGGAACCAGATTAGGGCCTGAAGCCATCCTGCGGTGTTGCGGCCAGCTCACGAGAAAGCGAGTTGAAGAAAGGAGCTCAGGGGAACTGTAATTCACAAACCTGCAGAGTTATAAATGACAGCTATCGTCCAAAAATATACTGAAGTAAGGCTGCCAAGAGGACTTGAAAGCGGGGCAGAATTGCAGGAAACCGATTTCAGGAGGTAGACTGGAATTGCATTGAAAGCATAGGAAAAGAGGCAGAACGTCCACAATGATGCACTTGGCCAAAAAGGGCGTATGCGTTTTTTCCTGAATATATTCAGGAAAAAACGCATACGCCCTTTTTGGCCAACCAAGCAAGCTTGCAAAGGAAATCTGCACTACAATGAAGTCTCACTTCCCCCCGGTCAAAAGGGCCATCTGAAAAAAGTGTAAAATCCAGAAAGGCAGGACAGGCCATGGAGAACTGGGAGCCTTGTTATGCTGATGGGCGGGATGTCAATTGCCAACAGCCACTCGGGAGAAGTGTATGGTGTTTCCTGAAACATCTAAAAAACAAAGCAACAGAGCCTAGGGCACTTCCACTTATGGTCCTATAGCTTAGGGAAATTAAAATCAAAAAGACACAGCCACCCCAAAGGTTGGGACGGCTCTGTTTACAAGAACCTGGTTTACGGTACAAGTTCAATATCGCAGAAAGTGAAAAATGGATAAAGAAGTTGTGGTACTTACGTACAATGCAGTATCACTCAGCAATGAAATCTATGTCATCAGGCCCGTAGCAGCATAATGAGTGGATTCAGGTACGATGATTCTAACTGAAATAAGTCACACAGGAAAAGAAACATCATAAGATATCACTAATACACGGAATGTAACCTTGGCTACACAGGAACTGAATTACAAAACAGAACAGGGTCTCAAATTTAGAAACCCAACTTATGCTTGCTTAAGGGGAAAGGTGAGTTGGGGTGCTGCATAAAACCAGAGATTGAAATGAGCACAGATAAAGTTCCTTAAGCCAAATATGGAATAGACAAGAGCTACTCCTTGCTCAACGAAATGGACTCAACACCCCATATTAAATGCCTAAGAGTGTACCTGACTAGGAAGTATCTTAAAACCTATGGATTGCTATGTCTCTGAAAGAGAATCAAGTGTGTGTACAGGGGCATAAACGCAGCAGTGATAGGATTGGAGAGGTTCGGTGAGCAAATGAAGACCCTTTGAAGTCATATTGCATGGTACCCATTCCACGGGTCTCAACTCTCCAGGTTTAAGGTATTCTTCCTTCAGCTAAAACATGCATGTGGAACCCAGAGTATGATCAACCGTGTGATCGGGAGACGTGTTCCAATATGTCTCAGTTTTCGTCCCCTGGTACTCGGGTGCAACATTCCAGACGCTTTACTAACACTCTCCCGACTTGGAGAGTCAGTGCCTTTAACCTCCTGTTTGGCCCAGTTTGCAATTTCTGCGGAAGATGAACAGGAATAGGGAGAACCAATGACAGACTAGCTGGAGGTGTCTGGACGGGCAAATTTAACTCTCATTTCCCACCAGGAAGAGGAATTAACCAAAGGCTCAGCGTGCCGTGCCGGAACCAGATTAGGGCCTGAAGCCATCCTGCGGTGTTGCGGCCAGCTCACGAGAAAGCGAGTTGAAGAAAGGAGCTCAGGGGCACTGTAATTCACAAACCTGCAGAGTTATAAATGACAGCTATCGTCCAAAAATATACTGAAGTAAGGCTGCCAAGAGGACTTGAAAGCGGGGCAGAATTGCAGGAAACCGATTTCAGGAGGTAGACTGGAATTGCATTTAAAGCATAGGAAAAGAGGCAGAACGTCCACAATGATGCACTTGGCCAAAAAGGGCGTATGCGTTTTTTCCTGAATATATTCAGGAAAAAACGCATACGCCCTTTTTGGCCAACCAAGCAAGCTTGCAAAGGAAATCTGCACTACAATGAAGTCTCACTTCCCCCCGGTCAAAAGGGCCATCTGAAAAAAGTGTAAAATCCAGAAAGGCAGGACAGGCCATGGAGAACTGGGAGCCTTGTTATGCTGATGGGCGGGATGTCAATTGCCAACAGCCACTCGGGAGAAGTGTATGGTGTTTCCTGAAACATCTAAAAAACAAAGCAACAGAGCCTAGGGCACTTCCACTTATGGTCCTATAGCTTAGGGAAATTAAAATCAAAAAGACACAGCCACCCCAAAGGTTGGGACGGCTCTGTTTACAAGAACCTGGTTTACGGTACAAGTTCAATATCGCAGAAAGTGAAAAATGGATAAAGAAGTTGTGGTACTTACGTACAATGCAGTATCACTCAGCAATGAAATCTATGTCATCAGGCCCGTAGCAGCATAATGAGTGGATTCAGGTACGATGATTCTAACTGAAATAAGTCACACAGGAAAAGAAACATCATAAGATATCACTAATACACGGAATGTAACCTTGGCTACACAGGAACTGAATTACAAAACAGAACAGGGTCTCAAATTTAGAAACCCAACTTATGCTTGCTTAAGGGGAAAGGTGAGTTGGGGTGCTGCATAAAACCAGAGATTGAAATGAGCACAGATAAAGTTCCTTAAGCCAAATATGGAATAGACAAGAGCTACTCCTTGCTCAACGAAATGGACTCAACACCCCATATTAAATGCCTAAGAGTGTACCTGACTAGGAAGTATCTTAAAACCTATGGATTGCTATGTCTCTGAAAGAGAATCAAGTGTGTGTACAGGGGCATAAACGCAGCAGTGATAGGATTGGAGAGGTTCGGTGAGCAAATGAAGACCCTTTGAAGTCATATTGCATGGTACCCATTCCACGGGTCTCAACTCTCCAGGTTTAAGGTATTCTTCCTTCAGCTAAAACATGCATGTGGAACCCAGAGTATGATCAACCGTGTGATCGGGAGACGTGTTCCAATATGTCTCAGTTTTCGTCCCCTGGTACTCGGGTGCAACATTCCAGACGCTTTACTAACACTCTCCCGACTTGGAGAGTCAGTGCCTTTAACCTCCTGTTTGGCCCAGTTTGCAATTTCTGCGGAAGATGAACAGGAATAGGGAGAACCAATGACAGACTAGCTGGAGGTGTCTGGACGGGCAAATTTAACTCTCATTTCCCACCAGGAAGAGGAATTAACCAAAGGCTCAGCGTGCCGTGCCGGAACCAGATTAGGGCCTGAAGCCATCCTGCGGTGTTGCGGCCAGCTCACGAGAAAGCGAGTTGAAGAAAGGAGCTCAGGGGCACTGTAATTCACAAACCTGCAGAGTTATAAATGACAGCTATCGTCCAAAAATATACTGAAGTAAGGCTGCCAAGAGGACTTGAAAGCGGGGCAGAATTGCAGGAAACCGATTTCAGGAGGTAGACTGGAATTGCATTTAAAGCATAGGAAAAGAGGCAGAACGTCCACAATGATGCACTTGGCCAAAAAGGGCGTATGCGTTTTTTCCTGAATATATTCAGGAAAAAACGCATACGCCCTTTTTGGCCAACCAAGCAAGCTTGCAAAGGAAATCTGCACTACAATGAAGTCTCACTTCCCCCCGGTCAAAAGGGCCATCTGAAAAAAGTGTAAAATCCAGAAAGGCAGGACAGGCCATGGAGAACTGGGAGCCTTGTTATGCTGATGGGCGGGATGTCAATTGCCAACAGCCACTCGGGAGAAGTGTATGGTGTTTCCTGAAACATCTAAAAAACAAAGCAACAGAGCCTAGGGCACTTCCACTTATGGTCCTATAGCTTAGGGAAATTAAAATCAAAAAGACACAGCCACCCCAAAGGTTGGGACGGCTCTGTTTACAAGAACCTGGTTTACGGTACAAGTTCAATATCGCAGAAAGTGAAAAATGGATAAAGAAGTTGTGGTACTTACGTACAATGCAGTATCACTCAGCAATGAAATCTATGTCATCAGGCCCGTAGCAGCATAATGAGTGGATTCAGGTACGATGATTCTAACTGAAATAAGTCACACAGGAAAAGAAACATCATAAGATATCACTAATACACGGAATGTAACCTTGGCTACACAGGAACTGAATTACAAAA
Organism: Lagenorhynchus albirostris; assembly: GCF_949774975.1. Classification (NCBI taxonomy): domain Eukaryota; kingdom Metazoa; phylum Chordata; class Mammalia; order Artiodactyla; family Delphinidae; genus Lagenorhynchus; species Lagenorhynchus albirostris. The sequence goes on along the minus strand of NW_026783594.1, from coordinate 93,535 downwards.
CAGAACAGGGTCTCAAATTTAGAAACCCAACTTATGCTTGCTTAAGGGGAAAGGTGAGTTGGGGTGCTGCATAAAACCAGAGATTGAAATGAGCACAGATAAAGTTCCTTAAGCCAAATATGGAATAGACAAGAGCTACTCCTTGCTCAACGAAATGGACTCAACACCCCATATTAAATGCCTAAGAGTGTACCTGACTAGGAAGTATCTTAAAACCTATGGATTGCTATGTCTCTGAAAGAGAATCAAGTGTGTGTACAGGGGCATAAACGCAGCAGTGATAGGATTGGAGAGGTTCGGTGAGCAAATGAAGACCCTTTGAAGTCATATTGCATGGTACCCATTCCACGGGTCTCAACTCTCCAGGTTTAAGGTATTCTTCCTTCAGCTAAAACATGCATGTGGAACCCAGAGTATGATCAACCGTGTGATCGGGAGACGTGTTCCAATATGTCTCAGTTTTCGTCCCCTGGTACTCGGGTGCAACATTCCAGACGCTTTACTAACACTCTCCCGACTTGGAGAGTCAGTGCCTTTAACCTCCTGTTTGGCCCAGTTTGCAATTTCTGCGGAAGATGAACAGGAATAGGGAGAACCAATGACAGACTAGCTGGAGGTGTCTGGACGGGCAAATTTAACTCTCATTTCCCACCAGGAAGAGGAATTAACCAAAGGCTCAGCGTGCCGTGCCGGAACCAGATTAGGGCCTGAAGCCATCCTGCGGTGTTGCGGCCAGCTCACGAGAAAGCGAGTTGAAGAAAGGAGCTCAGGGGCACTGTAATTCACAAACCTGCAGAGTTATAAATGACAGCTATCGTCCAAAAATATACTGAAGTAAGGCTGCCAAGAGGACTTGAAAGCGGGGCAGAATTGCAGGAAACCGATTTCAGGAGGTAGACTGGAATTGCATTTAAAGCATAGGAAAAGAGGCAGAACGTCCACAATGATGCACTTGGCCAAAAAGGGCGTATGCGTTTTTTCCTGAATATATTCAGGAAAAAACGCATACGCCCTTTTTGGCCAACCAAGCAAGCTTGCAAAGGAAATCTGCACTACAGTGAAGTCTCACTTCCCCCCGGTCAAAAGGGTCATCTGAGAAAAGTGTAAAATCCAGAAAGGCAGGACAGGCCATGGAGAACTGGGAGCCTTGTTATGCTGATGGGCGGGATGTCAATTGCCAACAGCCACTCGGGAGAAGTGTATGGTGTTTCCTGAAACATCTAAAAAACAAAGCAACAGAGCCTAGGGCACTTCCACTTATGGTCCTATAGCTTAGGGAAATTAAAATCAAAAGACACAGCCACCCCAAAGGTTGGGACGGCTCTGTTTACAAGAACCTGGTTTACGGTACAAGTTCAATATCGCAGAAAGTGAAAAATGGATAAAGAAGTTGTGGTACTTACGTACAATGCAATATCACTCAGCAATGAAATCTATGTCATCAGGCCCGTAGCAGCATAATGAGTGGATTCAGGTACGATGATTCTAACTGAAATAAGTCACACAGAAAAAGAAACATCATAAGATATCACTAATACACGGAATGTAAACTTGGCTACACAGGAACTGAATTACAAAACAGAACAGGGTCTCAAATTTAGAAACGCAACTTATGCTTGCTTAAGGGGAAAGGTGAGTTGGGGTGCTGCATAAAACCAGAGATTGAAATGAGCACAGATAAAGTTCCTTAAGCCAAATATGGAATAGACAAGAGCTACTCCTTGCTCAACGAAATGGACTCAACACCCCATATTAAATGCCTAAGAGTGTACCTGACTAGGAAGTATCTTAAAACCTATGGATTGCTATGTCTCTGAAAGAGAATCAAGTGTGTGTACAGGGGCATAAACGCAGCAGTGATAGGATTGGAGAGGTTCGGTGAGCAAATGAAGACCCTTTGAAGTCATATTGCATGGTACCCATTCCACGGGTCTCAACTCTCCAGGTTTAAGGTATTCTTCCTTCAGCTAAAACATGCATGTGGAACCCAGAGTATGATCAACCGTGTGATCGGGAGACGTGTTCCAATATGTCTCAGTTTTCGTCCCCTGGTACTCGGGTGCAACATTCCAGACGCTTTACTAACACTCTCCCGACTTGGAGAGTCAGTGCCTTTAACCTCCTGTTTGGCCCAGTTTGCAATTTCTGCGGAAGATGAACAGGAATAGGGAGAACCAATGACAGACTAGCTGGAGGTGTCTGGACGGGCAAATTTAACTCTCATTTCCCACCAGGAAGAGGAATTAACCAAAGGCTCAGCGTGCCGTGCCGGAACCAGATTAGGGCCTGAAGCCATCCTGCGGTGTTGCGGCCAGCTCACGAGAAAGCGAGTTGAAGAAAGGAGCTCAGGGGCACTGTAATTCACAAACCTGCAGAGTTATAAATGACAGCTATCGTCCAAAAATATACTGAAGTAAGGCTGCCAAGAGGACTTGAAAGCGGGGCAGAATTGCAGGAAACCGATTTCAGGAGGTAGACTGGAATTGCATTGAAAGCATAGGAAAAGAGGCAGAACGTCCACAATGATGCACTTGGGCAAAAAGGGCGTATGCGTTTTTTCCTGAATATATTCAGGAAAAAACGCATACGCCCTTTTTGGCCAACCAAGCAAGCTTGCAAAGGAAATCTGCACTACAATGAAGTCTCACTTCCCCCCGGTCAAAAGGGCCATCTGAAAAAAGTGTAAAATCCAGAAAGGCAGGACAGGCCATGGAGAACTGGGAGCCTTGTTATGCTGATGGGCGGGATGTAAATTGCCAACAGCCACTTGGGAGAAGTGTATGGTGTTTCCTGAAACATCTAAAAAACAAAGCAACAGAGCCTAGGGCACTTCCACTTATGGTCCTATTGCTTAGTTAATTTAAAATCTAAAAGACACAGCCACCCCAAAGGTTGGGACGGTTCTTTTTACTGGAATCTCTTCTACGGCACAAGTTAAATATCCCAGAGAGCAAATAATGGATAAAGAAGTTGCGGTACTTATGTACAACAGAATACCACTCAGCAATGAAATCTATGTCATCAGGCCCGTACCAGCATAATGATTGGATTGAGGCACGATGATTCTAAGTGAAATAAGTCACACAGAAAAAGAAACATCATAAGGTATCACTAATACACGGAATGTGAACTTGGCTACACATGAACTGAATTACAAAACAGAACAGGGTCTCAAGTTTAGAAAACTAACTTATGCTTGCTTAAGGGGGAAGGTGAGTTGGGGTGCTGCATTAAACCAGAGTTTGAAATTAGCACAGATACCGTTCCATAAGCCAAATATGGAATAGACAAGACCTACCCCTTGCTCAACGAAATGGATTCAACAATGAGGTATCACCTCACACCTGGTAGAATAGGCATCATAGAAAATCTACAAGCAAAAAATGCTGGAAAGGGTGTGGAGAAAAGGAACCCTCTTCCACTATTGTTGGGAATATAAATTGATACAGTCACTATGGAGAACAATATGGAATTTCTTAAGAAACTAACAATAGAATTACCATATGATACAGCAATCCCACTACTGGACATATACCCAGACAAAACCATAAATCAAGAAGAGACATTCACCGCAATGTTCATTGCATCACTATTTACAATATCGAGGTAATGGAAGCAACCTAAATGCCCACAGACAGACGAATGCATAAAGCCGTGGTACATATATAAAATGGAATATTACTAAGCCATGAAAAGGAATGAAATTGGGTCATTTGTAGAGACGTCGATGCATCTAGAGACTGTCATACAGAGTGAAGTAAGTCAGAAAGAGAAAAACAAATCTTGTATATTCATGCATATATGTGGAACCTAGAAAACCTGTACAGATTAACCATTTTGCAAGGCATAAATAGAGCAACAGATGTAGACAACAAACGTATGGACAACAAGGGGGGAAAGCTGTTGGGGGGGGTGGTGGGAGGAGTTGAGAGACTGGGATTGGCATGTATACATTTATATGTATAAAATAGATAACCAATAAGAACCTGCTGTATAAAAATATAAAATAAAATTCAAAATTAAAAAGAAATAAAATTTAAACAATAGAAAAAACAATTATTCCCTTCACATACATGTATTTATATGAATAAATTATTTCCATGCTTATATCTGTAAATACAAAAAAGAGGAATAAAATCTACCTTGAACCCAAAACGAAAAAGAGAAAAAAAACACAGAACCCACCAGTTCCACAGAGGAAAACCGTATCAGGGCACTTGCTCCAGTTGTAAACAATTCTGAAGTTGGTCAGTGGTGGGGAATCGTCTCCCATTCAGCCAGCAGCCCCCACGCAACAAGCGTCCTCATTGCAAAGCTGGGGCACCGTGCCGAGGCATCTGTGAGTAAACGTGAGCTGAGCCCCAGGCCAGTTGCTGCTGAACTATTCCCACCCATCCCAGGTAAAACACCTGAATATATACAAGGACTTGAAAGCCTAGAGGGAGGGCCATAGAGCCACACGAGTGACAGCATGCCGGCCGACTTGGTGCCTGCAGGCCAGCCAGGATGGTCCTGGCCCTGGGTGCTCTTCTGGAAGATTTCCATTTCCCTGCCTGAGATACCCGTCCTGTCCCTGCCCCCACTGCTTTTTTCCTTCCTCACCTCTGCCCAGGGAGAAATTCCAGCAGCAGGTATGGGTGACACATCTTCTTCTTTAGCAGGTGGCAGCCTGGCAACTGCTGCAGAAAGTCCAGCAGAGCCCCACTCACACTGGGCCACCCACAAAGCCGTGGCCTCTCACTCCCTCCCACCAGCCCAGCCCCGAGACTGCTGACAGGGCAGAGAAAATGGCGTCAGGCACGGCTGCAGGGGCTCTTGCTGCCTGGAGTGGTATTTATAGTGATCTCAACCCAGGCACACCTGGGGAGGGCTGGCCGGCACGGTAAGGCTGCCCAGGTCAGCCAATCATCACCCCTCAGGGGCTCACAGTTGCAGAAAATGGAACTTGCTGAACCGGCCAGGTCCAAGGAACAGGTGTGGGCTCCTGAGAGTCAGGATAGACAAGGGGCTGCAGCTTTGGCTTGTTTTCTAATCATTTTATCTGGCCCATGAGTGGGAGACAACTTCAAGAAAACCCTCTCCTAATGAGAGGAACCCAGGAGTCAGGGAGAGGAGGGGTGGGTGGTGGTTGGAGACAGAGGCCTGGTGCCCCGGGTGCAGTGGAAGTCTCTGGAAGACCAGGTGGAGGGAGGCCTCACGGAGTGATGCCCAGGGTCACAGACCTGTCGCAGCTGCTGTTTGTTAGTTCAAGTCCTGCTCTGAGGTGCTCTGTGTCAGCTCTGAGCGACAGGTGAGCTGGGGGTGCTCTGCAATGAGGGCTATGTGCACGGTTCCTGTGTGCCCAGCCCTGCCACGGTACCTGCAAGGGTAGCTCTGTATCCTGGGAGGGGCCTGACCACGAGAGCCCTGTGGGCTGGGGTGGGGGTGGGGTACCTGCCCAGGTGAGCTCCATATTCTGGGATTGGTCTGACCACGAGAGCCCCATGGGCTGCTGGGGACCTGGTAAAGGATGTCAGGACAGTCAGTGAAGCCACCGAGGATATACCTCCAGTTGCTCCTAATTCCTACACCCTGCTGGTCATTCTACCAACCACCAGGACATGGTATTCTGTATTAGTCTTCAATGATGCCTTCTTTTGTATTCCATTAGTCCCAGAGTCACAAGAAATTTTGGCTTGTGAGTGGCAGGACTCAACATACAACGAAAACAATACTTCCGGGCCGTCTGGCCCCAAGGGTGCAAAAATTCCCACACCATCTTTGGGGAAAGCTTAGCTAAAGACCTAAAAGTTCTACCTCTGGAAAAGGAAACCCTCCTTCAATATGCAGACGACATTCTGATTGCCAGCCCTACTAAGGAGGCCTCTGAACTACCAAGCCAATAAAGGATAGAAGTTGTCCAAGAAAAAGCTCAAATATCACAGACTGCCGTGACCTGCCTGGGCTTCATTCTCACAGAAGGTTGGAGAAGTCCATCCCAGGAAAGGGAAGAAACCATTTTCAGCCTTACCCCTTTCTAAAACTAGAAGACAGCTTAGGGGTTCCTGGGGAGGCCAGGGTTTGCTGCTTCTGGATCCCTAACTACAGTCTACTAGCTGGGCCTCTATATGAAACACTGAAAGGAAAAGATGATGATCCTTTTGAATAGAATCCAGAAGTGGCCTTTCAAGAATGGAAAGAGCAGTCAATTCAGACCCTTGCCCTGGAACTCCCTAATTTAACTAAACCCTTTGACCTTTACATTCCCGGTGAAAGGTGAATCGCCATTGGAGAATTAGTGCAAAACCTGGGACCACTTGAAATGGAACAATGCAAGAATGCCATCCAGGTAGGATAAACTATGGTCACCAAGGGGCTTGGCCCACTGCCACATCTGGCCAAGATACTGGCGGTATCTAAAACCCTGGAAATCAGCAGCCCAAAAGGCCACCTCCCTCCTAAGGGAAAAGGACCCCACGTGGTGATCCTAACCACCAACCATGCCCTGAAGTTGCAGGGTTCGCTCCGTGGGCACACCGACCTCGAGTGAGGAGGCCCTCCAACTCCAACATCCAGAGAGATAACCGGGGGCAACAGGGCACCATGACGACTCGTGTGAACATCACTTGACCTGGACTTTCTCTCATAAAACAACAAGAGTGTGTCCCAAAAGAGTAGACTACTGCTTGCCGGACTTACTGCACCCAGAGGGGAGCTAATAATCTTGGCGGGGGAACCGTATATCACACTGTCACCATAGAAAAGCCTACAGACACCGTGATGATGGTGGCCAGTAAGACCGGCTGGACTCTTGTTTACTTCAAAAGGCTGTTGACTCAGTGGCCATCATGGTCCTTGATCACCACTGACCCTGGACTGTCTGGGAGTTGAGCGGGCAGGGCTCTGACACCTGGTGCTGTTTGTACGTTAATTCAGGGGCCTAATTGAAGAAAGCGCAGACTACTGGTCAGAGCATCTAGGCTGGCAGAAACGGTCGGCCTAAGGTGGCCGAACAAATGTGGGGCGGGGTGAAACCGGCCCCCACAGCGTCTCTGCACATCTCTTTCCTGGACCCTTGAAGGTCATTAGAATCTATAACACTTCCAATGCTGGTGCTCAGGTGGACGAGCAGGGAGGCAGGGGGCCTGGGGACAATCAACGTCACCTGGAGGCTGCTGGGGAGAAGCTCTGACCCTCGCCCCAGGGTATGAGGGCTCCCAACTCAGCACTCAGCAGTTACAGAAGAAGGGTCTGCACCCTCAGCACTCCAAGAATGAGGAACGGGACAAAAGGCAGAGGGGGGGTTTGTCCCCAGCAAAGCCCATTAAAAATCCCTGGGAGATAAAAATAGAATCTGGGCAATAAAGTCAAGTCTAACCTTTTTTATCCTTTGTGCTTTGTCTAATTTCACGTGCTCCTAGGGTCCCGCATGCAGAGGTTCCACACCCGGCACTTCAGACCAGATTTCCTAGTGCAGAATGGCTGGGTCGACACCTCAGCTCCTGGGGCCCAGTGCAGACTCCGCGATATAGAGCCTGAGCTACAGCCAACCCGGCCCTCGAGAGCTCCGCCCCCTCCCTCCCACTGACTCTGACAGGATCTCTACACAGCAGCCCAGCCCACAGCCCACGGGGTAGTACATGCTCTCACCTCTCCATTCTCTAATCAAAATATAAAGTTTCCTTTGCTTGTGAACCAAACTCAGTCTCAATCTGTTGGCCCCAATGACACTGGGCAGGGGGACACTTGTTGGGGTCCACTCTGGAGGATCAGTAACAGAAATTGAGACTATTGTAACCTCAATGAACAGATGTGTGAGCCAAAGTGTAGTTAACATAGAACAGTGCATAAGGCTCGGGTAAAATAAGATGTTTCTAACACTTCCATTGGATATTTCCATCACTTTATTATAAGCAAGTTCAGTGAAAAGGTTTGTCTTATTTGTCAGCTCAATATTAGAGAAATGAAGTGATTTCTTTCCAAGGATGTACATCTAATAATCTTGGTTAAACCTTCAATCTTGTTTTAAATGCTTTTCCATTGAAAATGATACCTCTCTTTCAGCTCCCCCATTTCTGAGAAGTATAAAATCTTATAATTTATTATTACCAAAGGGGAAAGGTGGGAGGAGGGATAAATTAACAGTTTGGGATTAACACATACACACTGCTATGTATAAAATAGATCATCAACAAGGAACTACTGTATAGCACAGGGAACTACACTCAACATTTTGCAATAACCTATAAGGGGAAATAATCTGAAAAAGAATAGATATTTTTATTGACATCATCTATCAATGACAGTTAAAGTGTAACCTAAGGGAAGCTGGTGGTGAGTGCTTCTGACCCTGAAGACTTCAATCATCTAAAGTTTGGACTCTGCCTACTTCCCAAGGCCCTTAATGAACATATGTGTAGCCGTAGCTTAAAAAATTCCCCAGTTTGGGTTTCGGGGAGACACTGATTTTGAAAAAGCCCTGGTGTTCTCCTTACATGAATGGGACTCTTCCTACTGCTAAAACATGTCTGTCACACCCAGAGGATGGTATACCGTCTGATCGGGAAGAGTTTGGAAAAGGCATCTCATCTCCTCATCTCCTGGTGCTCGGGTTCACCCCTCCAGCGTCTTTACTAACAGTCTCCCCACTTGGAGATGTCAGCACTGTCAACATCCTGTTGCGTACAGTTTGGAATTTGTCCAGAGGATGAAGCGGAAGGATGAGGAACAATGAGAGACAAGTCCTACATGTTCAGACAGGCACATGTCACTCTAATTTCCAATCAGGAAGACGAATTGACCAAAGGCTAGGGTTGCCCATGGAAACAGTATAGAGCTTGAGGAAATCCCGCTGCTTTGTGGCCAGTTCCCATAAACACAAGTTGAACAATAGAACTCAGGGGCAGTAAAATTCACAAAACTGCAGAGTTGAAAATATCCATCACTGAAAAATGTCTTGAGGAAAGTCAGAGAAAAGGACTTGTAAGCAAGGGAGAATGGCAGGAAAGGGATTTGAGGAGGTAGAAAGGACTCGCCATTAAGCACAAGAAAAGGAGCTGAACATTGCCAACATTGCAGTTGGCCAAAAAGGGTGTATGCGTTTTTTTGTGTATATATTCAAGAAAAGAGCGTACACCTTTTTAGCCAACCAAACAGGTGGGCACTGGAAGTCAATACTACAAAAGACATCACTTCGCATCAGTCAGAAGAGCCATCCTCATAAAGCGTAAACAACAGAAATGCAGGACAGGGCAAGGAGAAGAGGGAGCCCTGTGAGACTTATAGTGGAAATGTATATTGCCAATGGCCATTCTGGAGAAGTGTATTGTGTTTACTAAAGCATCTAAACAATGAGCTACAGAACATAGGGCACTTGCACCCATGGGCGTATATCTTGGGAAAAACAAAAATCGAGAGGACACAGGCACCCCAATGTTTACCCCCTCTCTGTTTAAAAGATCCTCGACTAGGATATAACTTAAATGTCTCTGGAGGGAAAAAATGGATAGAGATGTGGTACTTAGGTAGAGTGGAATATTATTCAGCCTGGAAATCAATGAAATATGGCCAGCTGTAACAACTCCGGAGGAGTTACGTATGATCATTCTAAGTGACAGAATTCAAAAAGAAGAAGACACATATCATAAGATATCACTTAAAGGTGGAATCCAAAATGGCTACACATGAAATAAATTACAAAACAAAAACATAGTCAAATATGTAGAAAACACGCATAAGGCTGCTAAACGGGAAAGGTGGGGAGGGGTGAGGCATCATCCAGGAGGTTGAAATTAGCAAAGATACCATTCCAAATACCAAACTGATAATCAACAAGGCCTACACGGTAGCTAAAAGAACTGCACTCAGCACACTCAAGTCACCGGAAAAGAATATATACGACTGGTAAGAATCTGAAAAAGAATTTATTGATGTCTCTCTGTACGTGAATCAAGTGGATGTACAGCAGCAAGAAACAGAGCTTTGAAAATCAGCTGTAACCAATATAGTAATAAATTGAAAAAAATAAACGACAGAGAGACAGAGAAAACCTCTTACAACTTTTCCTCAGGGACGGTGATGCAACATGGATTGAACACATCTAGACCCACAGCAGGATGAGACATAAGGCTGGAAACTGTTTGCGCTAAGAGAAATGTGAGGTTGGGTGAGGAAATGCACACCCTTTAAAGTAATACTACCTGGTACCCATTCAATGGGTCCCAAATCTGCAGGTTCAAGGGATCTTCCTACAGCTAAAACATGCATGGAAAACCCAGAGGACTGTACACCATGTGATCGGGAGATGTGTCTAAAATGCACCTCATTTATCCTCTCCTGGTGCTCCTGTTCACCATTCCAGCCACGTTACTTAGAAGCTCCCCACTTGGAGAATCAGCACATTTAAACTTCTGTTTCACACATTTTGCAAATTGTGAGGAGGATGAACGGGAAGAGGGGGAACCAATGAGAGAAGAGTTGTAGGGGTTTGGACGGGCACATATCACTCTAATTTCCCATTAAGAATAAGAATTAAAAAAAGGCTCAGCCTGCCTCGCCGGAGCCAAAATAGGGCCTGAAGCAATCCTGCAGGTTTGAGGCCAGCTCACAAAAGAGCAACTTAAAACATGGAGCTCAGGGTCACTGCAATTCACAAACCTGCAGAGTTATAAATGAAAACTAACGTCCAAAAATATGTTGAGGTAAGGCAAAGAAGAGGATCTGAATGCAAGACAGAATTGCAAGAAACAGATTTCAAGAGATAGATTGGACTCGTCTTTAACGCACATGAAAAACGGCAGAATTTCGACAATGATGCAGTTGGCCCAAAAGGGCGTATGCGATTTTTCCTGATTATATCCAGGAAAAAACGCATACGCACTTTATGGGCAACGAAGCAAGCAAGCAATGCAAATGTGCACAACAAAGAAGTCTCATTTCCCACCGGTCAAAAGGGCCATCCTAAAAAATTGTAAAAACCAGAAATGCAGGACAGGCCATGGAGAACAGGGAGCCTTTATACGCTGATGGGCAGTGTGTGAACTGCCGAGAGCCACTCTGGAGAAGTGTATGGTGGTTCCTAAATCATCTAAAAACAGAGCTACAGAGCATAGGACACTTCCAATCATGGGAGTATATCTAGGGAAGTCTAAAAATCAACAAGACACAAGCACACCACAGTTTAGGGCTACTCTGTTTACAAGAACCTCAACTTCAGTACACCTTAAATATCCCAGGAAAGAGAACAATGGATAAAGAAGATGTGGTACTTATGTACAATGGAATATCTCTTCACCATGAAATCAATGTAATAAGGCTAGTAGAAGGATAAAGAGTGGATTTAGGTCCGATAATACTACTTGAAATAAGTCAAACAGAAAAAGAAACATATCATAAGATATCACTTATAGAGGGAGGGTAAATATGGCTGCACAAGAAATGAATTACAGAACAGAACAGTGTCTCACATTTAGAAAACACACTTATGTCAGCTTAAGGGGAAAGGAGAGGTGGGGTGATGCATAAAACCAGAGTTTGAAATTAGCACAGATACCGTTCAAGAAACCAAATAGGTATTAGACAAGATCTACACCTTGCTCAATGAACTGGCCTCAACACACCCTATACACCGCAGAGAAATATATCTGAGTAATAAGAATCTTAAAACCCATGTATTGATATATCTCCATAAGGGAATCAAGTGTGTGCAGAGCGGCACAAACACAGCAGTGAAAATGAGCTAAACCCCATTATAGAAATAAATTTTAAAAACAAAACGCAGAAACAATGAAAGAGAGAAAAATTCTTACAAAATTCGCTCAGGGGCTGTGATGCAACCTGGATTGACCACATATAAACCCACAGCTGGATAAGACATAAGGCTGGACACTTGGGGCTGAGAGGATTGGTGAGCTTCGGTGAGCAACTGCCGAAAGTTTAATGCAATACTTCATGCTACTCATTCCAAGGGTCCCAACACTCCAGGTTGAAGGGAATCTTCCTACAGCTAAACCATGCTTGGGAAACCCAGCGACTGGTATACCATATGATCGGGAAAGGTTTCTAAAACACACCACATTTTTCCTCTCCTGGGGCTCCGGATCGACATTCCAGCCGCTTTACTAACAACATCCCCACATGGAGAGTCAATGCCTTTAAGTTCTGGTATCGCACAGTCTTCAGTTAGTGCGGAGGATGAATGGGAATAGGGGGAACCAGTGAGAAACTAGCTGTAGCGGTTTCAATGGGCACATGTCACTCTAATTTCACATCAGTAAGAAGAATGAAGCAAAGGCACAGCAAGGTGTCCCAGAAGAAGAATAGGGCTTCAAGGAATCCTGTGGTTATGGGGCAAGATCACAAAACTAAGAGCTGAAAAATGGAGCTAAGGGCCACTGCAATTCAAAAACCTGACTTGCCCAAAAAGGCCGTATGTGTTTTTTCCTGAATATATTCAGGAAAAAACGCATACGCCCTTTTTGGCCAACCAAGCAAGCTTGCAAAGGAAATCTGCACTACAATGAAGTCTGAATTCCCCCTGGTCAAAAGGGCCATCTGAAAAAAGTGTAAAATCCATAAAGGCATGACAGGCCATGGAGAACTGGGAGCCATCTTATGCTGATGGGCAGGATGTAAATTGCCAACAGCCACTCTGGAGAAGTGTATGGTGTTTCCTGAAACATCTAAAAAACAAAGCAACAGAGCCTAGGGCACTTCCACTTATGGTACTATAGTTTAGGGCAATTAAAATCAAAAAGACACAGCCACCCCAAAGTTTGGGATGGCTCTGTTTACAAGAACCTCATATACGGTACAAGTTCAATATCGCAGAAAGTGAAAAATGGATAAAGAAGTTGTGGTACTTACGTACAATGCAATATCACTCAGCAATGAAATCTATGTCATCAGGCCCGTAGCAGCATAATGAGTGGACTAAGTACGATGAATCTAACTGAAATAAGTCACACAGAAAAAGAAACATCATAAGGTATCACTAATACACGGAATGTAAACTTGGCTACACAGGAACTGAATTCCAAAACAGAACAGGGTCTCAAATTTAGAAAACCAACTTATGCTTGCTTAAGGGGAAAGGTGAGTTGGGGTGCTGCATAAAACCAGAGATTGAAATGAGCACAGATAAAGTTCCTTAAGCCAAATATGGAATAGACAAGAGCTACTCCTTGCTCAACGAAATGGACTCAACACCCCATATTAAATGCCTAAGAGTGTACCTGACTAGGAAGTATCTTAAAACCTATGGATTGCTATGTCTCTGAAAGAGAATCAAGTGTGTGTACAGGGGCATAAACGCAGCAGTGATAGGATTGGAGAGGTTCGGTGAGCAAATGAAGACCCTTTGAAGTCATATTGCATGGTACCCATTCCACGGGTCTCAACTCTCCAGGTTGAAGGTATTCTTCCTTCAGCTAAAACATGCATGTGGAACCCAGAGTATGATCAACCGTGTGATCGGGAGACGTGTTCCAATATGTCTCAGTTTTCGTCCCCTGGTACTCGGGTGCAACATTCCAGACGCTTTACTAACACTCTCCCGACTTGGAGAGTCAGTGCCTTTAACCTCCTGTTTGGCCCAGTTTGCAATTTCTGCGGAAGATGAACAGGAATAGGGAGAACCAATGACAGACTAGCTGGAGGTGTCTGGACGGGCAAATTTAACTCTCATTTCCCACCAGGAAGAGGAATTAACCAAAGGCTCAGCGTGCCGTGCCGGAACCAGATTAGGGCCTGAAGCCATCCTGCGGTGTTGCGGCCAGCTCACGAGAAAGCGAGTTGAAGAAAGGAGCTCAGGGGAACTGTAATTCACAAACCTGCAGAGTTATAAATGACAGCTATCGTCCAAAAATATACTGAAGTAAGGCTGCCAAGAGGACTTGAAAGCGGGGCAGAATTGCAGGAAACCGATTTCAGGAGGTAGACTGGAATTGCATTGAAAGCATAGGAAAAGAGGCAGAACGTCCACAATGATGCACTTGGCCAAAAAGGGCGTATGCGTTTTTTCCTGAATATATTCAGGAAAAAACGCATACGCCCTTTTTGGCCAACCAAGCAAGCTTGCAAAGGAAATCTGCACTACAATGAAGTCTCACTTCCCCCCGGTCAAAAGGGCCATCTGAAAAAAGTGTAAAATCCAGAAAGGCAGGACAGGCCATGGAGAACTGGGAGCCTTGTTATGCTGATGGGCGGGATGTCAATTGCCAACAGCCACTCGGGAGAAGTGTATGGTGTTTCCTGAAACATCTAAAAAACAAAGCAACAGAGCCTAGGGCACTTCCACTTATGGTCCTATAGCTTAGGGAAATTAAAATCAAAAAGACACAGCCACCCCAAAGGTTGGGACGGCTCTGTTTACAAGAACCTGGTTTACGGTACAAGTTCAATATCGCAGAAAGTGAAAAATGGATAAAGAAGTTGTGGTACTTACGTACAATGCAGTATCACTCAGCAATGAAATCTATGTCATCAGGCCCGTAGCAGCATAATGAGTGGATTCAGGTACGATGATTCTAACTGAAATAAGTCACACAGAAAAAGAAACATCATAAGATATCACTAATACACGGAATGTAACCTTGGCTACACAGGAACTGAATTACAAAACAGAACAGGGTCTCAAATTTAGAAACCCAACTTATGCTTGCTTAAGGGGAAAGGTGAGTTGGGGTGCTGCATAAAACCAGAGATTGAAATGAGCACAGATAAAGTTCCTTAAGCCAAATATGGAATAGACAAGAGCTACTCCTTGCTCAACGAAATGGACTCAACACCCCATATTAAATGCCTAAGAGTGTACCTGACTAGGAAGTATCTTAAAACCTATGGATTGCTATGTCTCTGAAAGAGAATCAAGTGTGTGTACAGGGGCATAAACGCAGCAGTGATAGGATTGGAGAGGTTCGGTGAGCAAATGAAGACCCTTTGAAGTCATATTGCATGGTACCCATTCCACGGGTCTCAACTCTCCAGGTTTAAGGTATTCTTCCTTCAGCTAAAACATGCATGTGGAACCCAGAGTATGATCAACCGTGTGATCGGGAGACGTGTTCCAATATGTGTCAGTTTTCGTCCCCTGGTACTCGGGTGCAACATTCCAGACGCTTTACTAACACTCTCCCGACTTGGAGAGTCAGTGCCTTTAACCTCCTGTTTGGCCCAGTTTGCAATTTCTGTGGAAGATGAACAGGAATAGGGAGAACCAATGACAGACTAGCTGGAGGTGTTGGACGGGCAAATTTAACTCTCATTTCCCACCAGGAAGAGGAATTAACCAAAGGCTCAGCGTGCCGTGCCGGAACCAGATTAGGGCCTGAAGCCATCCTGCGGTGTTGCGGCCAGCTCACGAGAAAGCGAGTTGAAGAAAGGAGCTCAGGGGCACTGTAATTCACAAACCTGCAGAGTTATAAATGACAGCTATCGTCCAAAAATATACTGAAGTAAGGCTGCCAAGAGGACTTGAAAGCGGGGCAGAATTGCAGGAAACCGATTTCAGGAGGTAGACTGGAATTGCATTTAAAGCATAGGAAAAGAGGCAGAACGTCCACAATGATGCACTTGGCCAAAAAGGGCGTATGCGTTTTTTCCTGAATATATTCAGGAAAAAACGCATACGCCCTTTTTGGCCAACCAAGCAAGCTTGCAAAGGAAATCTGCACTACAATGAAGTCTCACTTCCCCCCGGTCAAAAGGGCCATCTGAAAAAAGTGTAAAATCCAGAAAGGCAGGACAGGCCATGGAGAACTGGGAGCCTTGTTATGCTGATGGGCGGGATGTAAATTGCCAACAGCCACTCGGGAGAAGTGTATGGTGTTTCCTGAAACATCTAAAAAACAAAGCAACAGAGCCTAGGGCACTTCCACTTATGGTAATATAGCTTAGGGAAATTAAAATCAAAAAGACACAGCCACCCCAAAGGTTGGGACGGCTCTGTTTACAAGAACCTGGTTTACGGTACAAGTTCAATATCGCAGAAAGTGAAAAATGGATAAAGAAGTTGTGGTACTTACGTACAATGCAGTATCACTCAGCAATGAAATCTATGTCATCAGGCCCGTAGCAGCATAATGAGTGGATTCAGGTACGATGATTCTAACTGAAATAAGTCACACAGGAAAAGAAACATCATAAGATATCACTAATACACGGAATGTAAACTTGGCTACACAGGAACTGAATTACAAAACAGAACAGGGTCTCAAATTTAGAAACCCAACTTATGCTTGCTTAAGGGGAAAGGTGAGTTGGGGTGCTGCATAAAACCAGAGATTGAAATGAGCACAGATAAAGTTCCTTAAGCCAAATATGGAATAGACAAGAGCTACTCCTTGCTCAACGAAATGGACTCAACACCCCATATTAAATGCCTAAGAGTGTACCTGACTAGGAAGTATCTTAAAACCTATGGATTGCTATGTCTCTGAAAGAGAATCAAGTGTGTGTACAGGGGCATAAACGCAGCAGTGATAGGATTGGAGAGGTTCGGTGAGCAAATGAAGACCCTTTGAAGTCATATTGCATGGTACCCATTCCACGGGTCTCAACTCTCCAGGTTTAAGGTATTCTTCCTTCAGCTAAAACATGCATGTGGAACCCAGAGTATGATCAACCGTGTGATCGGGAGACGTGTTCCAATATGTGTCAGTTTTCGTCCCCTGGTACTCGGGTGCAACATTCCAGACGCTTTACTAACACTCTCCCGACTTGGAGAGTCAGTGCCTTTAACCTCCTGTTTGGCCCAGTTTGCAATTTCTGCGGAAGATGAACAGGAATAGGGAGAACCAATGACAGACTAGCTGGAGGTGTCTGGACGGGCAAATTTAACTCTCATTTCCCACCAGGAAGAGGAATTAACCAAAGGCTCAGCGTGCCGTGCCGGAACCAGATTAGGGCCTGAAGCCATCCTGCGGTGTTGCGGCCAGCTCACGAGAAAGCGAGTTGAAGAAAGGAGCTCAGGGGCACTGTAATTCACAAACCTGCAGAGTTATAAATGACAGCTATCGTCCAAAAATATACTGAAGTAAGGCTGCCAAGAGGACTTGAAAGCGGGGCAGAATTGCAGGAAACCGATTACAGGAGGTAGACTGGAATTGCATTTAAAGCATAGGAAAAGAGGCAGAACGTCCACAATGATGCACTTGGCCAAAAAGGGCGTATGCGTTTTTTCCTGAATATATTCAGGAAAAAACGCATACGCCCTTTTTGGCCAACCAAGCAAGCTTGCAAAGGAAATCTGCACTACAATGAAGTCTCACTTCCCCCCGGTCAAAAGGGCCATCTGAAAAAAGTGTAAAATCCAGAAAGGCAGGACAGGCCATGGAGAACTGGGAGCCTTGTTATGCTGATGGGCGGGATGTAAATTGCCAACAGCCACTCGGGAGAAGTGTATGGTGTTTCCTGAAACATCTAAAAAACAAAGCAACAGAGCCTAGGGCACTTCCACTTATGGTCCTATAGCTTAGGGAAATTAAAATCAAAAAGACACAGCCACCCCAAAGGTTGGGACGGCTCTGTTTACAAGAACCTGGTTTACGGTACAAGTTCAATATCGCAGAAAGTGAAAAATGGATAAAGAAGTTGTGGTACTTACGTACAATGCAGTATCACTCAGCAATGAAATCTATGTCATCAGGCCCGTAGCAGCATAATGAGTGGATTCAGGTACGATGATTCTAACTGAAATAAGTCACACAGGAAAACAAACATCATCAGATATCACTAATACACGGAATGTAACCTTGGCTACACAGGAACTGAATTACAAAACAGAACAGGGTCTCAAATTTAGAAACCCAACTTATGCTTGCTTAAGGGGAAAGGTGAGTTGGGGTGCTGCATAAAACCAGAGATTGAAATGAGCACAGATAAAGTTCCTTAAGCCAAATATGGAATAGACAAGAGCTACTCCTTGCTCAACGAAATGGACTCAACACCCCATATTAAATGCCTAAGAGTGTACCTGACTAGGAAGTATCTTAAAACCTATGGATTGCTATGTCTCTGAAAGAGAATCAAGTGTGTGTACAGGGGCATAAACGCAGCAGTGATAGGATTGGAGAGGTTCGGTGAGCAAATGAAGACCCTTTGAAGTCATATTGCATGGTACCCATTCCACGGGTCTCAACTCTCCAGGTTTAAGGTATTCTTCCTTCAGCTAAAACATGCATGTGGAACCCAGAGTATGATCAACCGTGTGATCGGGAGACGTGTTCCAATATGTGTCAGTTTTCGTCCCATGGTACTCGGGTGCAACATGCCAGACGCTTTACTAACACTCTCCCGACTTGGAGAGTCAGTGCCTTTAACCTCCTGTTTGGCCCAGTTTGCAATTTCTGCGGAAGATGAACAGGAATAGGGAGAACCAATGACAGACTAGCTGGAGGTGTCTGGACGGGCAAATTTAACTCTCATTTCCCACCAGGAAGAGGAATTAACCAAAGGCTCAGCGTGCCGTGCCGGAACCAGATTAGGGCCTGAAGCCATCCTGCGGTGTTGCGGCCAGCTCACGAGAAAGCGAGTTGAAGAAAGGAGCTCAGGGGCACTGTAATTCACAAACCTGCAGAGTTATAAATGACAGCTATCGTCCAAAAATATACTGAAGTAAGGCTGCCAAGAGGACTTGAAAGCGGGGCAGAATTGCAGGAAACCGATTTCAGGAGGTAGACTGGAATTGCATTGAAAGCATAGGAAAAGAGGCAGAACGTCCACAATGATGCACTTGGCCAAAAAGGGCGTATGCGTTTTTTCCTGAATATATTCAGGAAAAAACGCATACGCCCTTTTTGGCCAACCAAGCAAGCTTGCAAAGGAAATCTGCACTACAATGAAGTCTCACTTCCCCCCGGTCAAAAGGGCCATCTGAAAAAAGTGTAAAATCCAGAAAGGCAGGACAGGCCATGGAGAACTGGGAGCCTTGTTATGCTGATGGGCGGGATGTCAATTGCCAACAGCCACTCGGGAGAAGTGTATGGTGTTTCCTGAAACATCTAAAAAACAAAGCAACAGAGCCTAGGGCACTTCCACTTATGGTCCTATAGCTTAGGGAAATTAAAATCAAAAAGACACAGCCACCCCAAAGGTTGGGACGGCTCTGTTTACAAGAACCTGGTTTACGGTACAAGTTCAATATCGCAGAAAGTGAAAAATGGATAAAGAAGTTGTGGTACTTACGTACAATGCAGTATCACTCAGCAATGAAAACTATGTCATCAGGCCCGTAGCAGCATAATGAGTGGATTCAGGTACGATGATTCTAACTGAAATAAGTCACACAGGAAAAGAAACATCATCAGATATCACTAATACACGGAATGTAACCTTGGCTACACAGGAACTGAATTACAAAACAGAACAGGGTCTCAAATTTAGAAAACCAACTTATGCTTGCTTAAGGGGAAAGGTGAGTTGGGGTGCTGCATAAAACCAGAGATTGAAATGAGCACAGATAAAGTTCCTTAAGCCAAATATGGAATAGACAAGAGCTACTCCTTGCTCAACGAAATGGACTCAACACCCCATATTAAATGCCTAAGAGTGTACCTGACTAGGAAGTATCTTAAAACCTATGGATTGCTATGTCTCTGAAAGAGAATCAAGTGTGTGGACAGGGGCATAAACGCAGCAGTGATAGGATTGGAGAGGTTCGGTGAGCAAATGAAGACCCTTTGAAGTCATATTGCATGGTACCCATTCCACGGGTCTCAACTCTCCAGGTTTAAGGTATTCTTCCTTCAGCTAAAACATGCATGTGGAACCCAGAGTATGATCAACCGTGTGATCGGGAGACGTGTTCCAATATGTGTCAGTTTTCGTCCCCTGGTACTCGGGTGCAACATTCCAGACGCTTTACTAACACTCTCCCGACTTGGAGAGTCAGTGCCTTTAACCTCCTGTTTGGCCCAGTTTGCAATTTCTGTGGAAGATGAACAGGAATAGGGAGAACCAATGACAGACTAGCTGGAGGTGTTGGACGGGCAAATTTAACTCTCATTTCCCACCAGGAAGAGGAATTAACCAAAGGCTCAGCGTGCCGTGCCGGAACCAGATTAGGGCCTGAAGCCATCCTGCGGTGTTGCGGCCAGCTCACGAGAAAGCGAGTTGAAGAAAGGAGCTCAGGGGCACTGTAATTCACAAACCTGCAGAGTTATAAATGACAGCTATCGTCCAAAAATATACTGAAGTAAGGCTGCCAAGAGGACTTGAAAGCGGGGCAGAATTGCAGGAAACCGATTTCAGGAGGTAGACTGGAATTGCATTTAAAGCATAGGAAAAGAGGCAGAACGTCCACAATGATGCACTTGGCCAAAAAGGGCGTATGCGTTTTTTCCTGAATATATTCAGGAAAAAACGCATACGCCCTTTTTGGCCAACCAAGCAAGCTTGCAAAGGAAATCTGCACTACAATGAAGTCTCACTTCCACCCGGTCAAAAGGGCCATCTGAAAAAAGTGTAAAATCCAGAAAGGCAGGACAGGCCATGGAGAACTGGGAGCCTTGTTATGCTGATGGGCGGGATGTAAATTGCCAACAGCCACTCGGGAGAAGTGTATGGTGTTTCCTGAAACATCTAAAAAACAAAGCAACAGAGCCTAGGGCACTTCCACTTATGGTAATATAGCTTAGGGAAATTAAAATCAAAAAGACACAGCCACCCCAAAGGTTGGGACAGCTCTGTTTACAAGAACCTGGTTTACGGTACAAGTTCAATATCGCAGAAAGTGAAAAATGGATAAAGAAGTTGTGGTACTTACGTACAATGCAGTATCACTCAGCAATGAAATCTATGTCATCAGGCCCGTAGCAGCATAATGAGTGGATTCAGGTACGATGATTCTAACTGAAATAAGTCACACAGGAAAAGAAACATCATAAGATATCACTAATACACGGAATGTAAACTTGGCTACACAGGAACTGAATTACAAAACAGAACAGGGTCTCAAATTTAGAAACCCAACTTATGCTTGCTTAAGGGGAAAGGTGAGTTGGGGTGCTGCATAAAACCAGAGATTGAAATGAGCACAGATAAAGTTCCTTAAGCCAAATATGGAATAGACAAGAGCTACTCCTTGCTCAACGAAATGGACTCAACACCCCATATTAAATGCCTAAGAGTGTACCTGACTAGGAAGTATCTTAAAACCTATGGATTGCTGTGTCTCTGAAAGAGAATCAAGTGTGTGTACAGGGGCATAAACGCAGCAGTGATAGGATTGGAGAGGTTCGGTGAGCAAATGAAGACCCTTTGAAGTCATATTGCATGGTACCCATTCCACGGGTCTCAACTCTCCAGGTTTAAGGTATTCTTCCTTCAGCTAAAACATGCATGTGGAACCCAGAGTATGATCAACCGTGTGATCGGGAGACGTGTTCCAATATGTGTCAGTTTTCGTCCCCTGGTACTCGGGTGCAACATGCCAGACGCTTTACTAACACTCTCCCGACTTGGAGAGTCAGTGCCTTTAACCTCCTGTTTGGCCCAGTTTGCAATTTCTGCGGAAGATGAACAGGAATAGGGAGAACCAATGACAGACTAGCTGGAGGTGTCTGGACGGGCAAATTTAACTCTCATTTCCCACCAGGAAGAGGAATTAACCAAAGGCTCAGCGTGCCGTGCCGGAACCAGATTAGGGCCTGAAGCCATCCTGCGGTGTTGCGGCCAGCTCACGAGAAAGCGAGTTGAAGAAAGGAGCTCAGGGGCACTGTAATTCACAAACCTGCAGAGTTATAAATGACAGCTATCGTCCAAAAATATACTGAAGTAAGGCTGCCAAGAGGACTTGAAAGCGGGGCAGAATTGCAGGAAACCGATTTCAGGAGGTAGACTGGAATTGCATTTAAAGCATAGGAAAAGAGGCAGAACGTCCACAATGATGCACTTGGCCAAAAAGGGCGTATGCGTTTTTTCCTGAATATATTCAGGAAAAAACGCATACGCCCTTTTTGGCCAACCAAGCAAGCTTGCAAAGGAAATCTGCACTACAATGAAGTCTCACTTCCCCCCGGTCAAAAGGGCCATCTGAAAAAAGTGTAAAATCCAGAAAGGCAGGACAGGCCATGGAGAACTGGGAGCCTTGTTATGCTGATGGGCGGGATGTCAATTGCCAACAGCCACTCGGGAGAAGTGTATGGTGTTTCCTGAAACATCTAAAAAACAAAGCAACAGAGCCTAGGGCACTTCCACTTATGGTAATATAGCTTAGGGAAATTAAAATCAAAAGACACAGCCACCCCAAAGGTTGGGACGGCTCTGTTTACAAGAACCTGGTTTACGGTACAAGTTCAATATCGCAGAAAGTGAAAAATGGATAAAGAAGTTGTGGTACTTACGTACAATGCAGTATCACTCAGCAATGAAATCTATGTCATCAGGCCCGTAGCAGCATAATGAGTGGATTCAGGTACGATGATTCTAACTGAAATAAGTCACACAGGAAAAGAAACATCATAAGATATCACTAATACACGGAATGTAACCTTGGCTACACAGGAACTGAATTACAAAACAGAACAGGGTCTCAAATTTAGAAACCCAACTTATGCTTGCTTAAGGGGAAAGGTGAGTTGGGGTGCTGCATAAAACCAGAGATTGAAATGAGCACAGATAAAGTTCCTTAAGCCAAATATGGAATAGACAAGAGCTACTCCTTGCTCAACGAAATGGACTCAACACCCCATATTAAATGCCTAAGAGTGTACCTGACTAGGAAGTATCTTAAAACCTATGGATTGCTATGTCTCTGAAAGAGAATCAAGTGTGTGTACAGGGGCATAAACGCAGCAGTGATAGGATTGGAGAGGTTCGGTGAGCAAATGAAGACCCTTTGAAGTCATATTGCATGGTACCCATTCCACGAGTCTCAACTCTCCAGGTTTAAGGTATTCTTCCTTTAGCTAAAACATGCATGTGGAACCCAGAGTATGATCAACCGTGTGATCGGGAGACGTGTTCCAATATGTCTCAGTTTTCGTCCCCTGGTACTCGGGTGCAACATTCCAGACGCTTTACTAACACTCTCCCGACTTGGAGAGTCAGTGCCTTTAACCTCCTGTTTGGCCCAGTTTGCAATTTCTGCGGAAGATGAACAGGAATAGGGAGAACCAATGACAGACTAGCTGGAGGTGTCTGGACGGGCAAATTTAACTCTCATTTCCCACCAGGAAGAGGAATTAACCAAAGGCTCAGCGTGCCGTGCCGGAACCAGATTAGGGCCTGAAGCCATCCTGCGGTGTTGCGGCCAGCTCACGAGAAAGCGAGTTGAAGAAAGGAGCTCAGGGGCACTGTAATTCACAAACCTGCAGAGTTATAAATGACAGCTATCATCCAAAAATATACTGAAGTAAGGCTGCCAAGAGGACTTGAAAGCGGGGCAGAATTGCAGGAAACCGATTTCAGGAGGTAGACTGGAATTGCATTGAAAGCATAGGAAAAGAGGCAGAACGTCCACAATGATGCACTTGGCCAAAAAGGGCGTATGCGTTTTTTCCTGAATATATTCAGGAAAAAACGCATACGCCCTTTTTGGCCAACCAAGCAAGCTTGCAAAGGAAATCTGCACTACAATGAAGTCTCACTTCCCCCCGGTCAAAAGGGCCATCTGAAAAAAGTGTAAAATCCAGAAAGGCAGGACAGGCCATGGAGAACTGGGAGCCTTGTTATGCTGATGGGCGGGATGTAAATTGCCAACAGCCACTCGGGAGAAGTGTATGGTGTTTCCTGAAACATCTAAAAAACAAAGCAACAGAGCCTAGGGCACTTCCACTTATGGTCCTATAGCTTAGGGAAATTAAAATCAAAAAGACACAGCCACCCCAAAGGTTGGGACGGCTCTCTTTACAAGAACCTGGTTTACGGTACAAGTTCAATATCGCAGAAAGTGAAAAATGGATAAAGAAGTTGTGGTACTTACGTACAATGCAGTATCACTCAGCAATGAAATCTATGTCATCAGGCCCGTAGCAGCATAATGAGTGGATTCAGGTACGATGATTCTAACTGAAATAAGTCACACAGGAAAAGAAACATCATCAGATATCACTAATACACGGAATGTAACCTTGGCTACACAGGAACTGAATTACAAAACAGAACAGGGTCTCAAATTTAGAAAACCAACTTATGCTTGCTTAAGGGGAAAGGTGAGTTGGGGTGCTGCATAAAACCAGAGATTGAAATGAGCACAGATAAAGTTCCTTAAGCCAAAAATTGAATAGACAAGAGCTACTCCTTGCTCAACGAAATGGACTCAACACCCCATATTAAATGCCTAAGAGTGTACCTGACTAGGAAGTATCTTAAAACCTATGGATTGCTATGTCTCTGAAAGAGAATCAAGTGTGTGTACAGGGGCATAAACGCAGCAGTGATAGGATTGGAGAGGTTCGGTGAGCAAATGAAGACCCTTTGAAGTCATATTGCATGGTACCCATTCCACGGGTCTCAACTCTCCAGGTTTAAGGTATTCTTCCTTCAGCTAAAACATGCATGTGGAACCCAGAGTATGATCAACCGTGTGATCGGGAGACGTGTTCCAATATGTCTCAGTTTTCGTCCCCTGGTACTCGGGTGCAACATGCCAGACGCTTTACTAACACTCTCCCGACTTGGAGAGTCAGTGCCTTTAACCTCCTGTTTGGCCCAGTTTGCAATTTCTGCGGAAGATGAACAGGAATAGGGAGAACCAATGACAGACTAGCTGGAGGTGTCTGGACGGGCAAATTTAACTCTCATTTCCCACCAGGAAGAGGAATTAACCAAAGGCTCAGCGTGCCGTGCCGGAACCAGATTAGGGCCTGAAGCCATCCTGCGGTGTTGCGGCCAGCTCACGAGAAAGCGAGTTGAAGAAAGGAGCTCAGGGGCACTGTAATTCACAAACCTGCAGAGTTATAAATGACAGCTATCGTCCAAAAATATACTGAAGTAAGGCTGCCAAGAGGACTTGAAAGCGGGGCAGAATTGCAGGAAACCGATTTCAGGAGGTAGACTGGAATTGCATTTAAAGCATAGGAAAAGAGGCAGAACGTCCACAATGATGCACTTGGCCAAAAAGGGCGTATGCGTTTTTTCCTGAATATATTCAGGAAAAAACGCATACGCCCTTTTTGGCCAACCAAGCAAGCTTGCAAAGGAAATCTGCACTACAATGAAGTCTCACTTCCCCCCGGTCAAAAGGGCCATCTGAAAAAAGTGTAAAATCCAGAAAGGCAGGACAGGCCATGGAGAACTGGGAGCCTTGTTATGCTGATGGGCGGGATGTCAATTGCCAACAGCCACTCGGGAGAAGTGTATGGTGTTTCCTGAAACATCTAAAAAACAAAGCAACAGAGCCTAGGGCACTTCCACTTATGGTCCTATAGCTTAGGGAAATTAAAATCAAAAAGACACAGCCACCCCAAATGTTGGGACGGCTCTGTTTACAAGAACCTGGTTTACGGTACAAGTTCAATATCGCAGAAAGTGAAAAATGGATAAAGAAGTTGTGGTACTTACGTACAATGCAGTATCACTCAGCAATGAAATCTATGTCATCAGGCCCGTAGCAGCATAATGAGTGGATTCAGGTACGATGATTCTAACTGAAATAAGTCACACAGGAAAAGAAACATCATCAGATATCACTAATACACGGAATGTAACCTTGGCTACACAGGAACTGAATTACAAAACAGAACAGGGTCTCAAATTTAGAAAACCAACTTATGCTTGCTTAAGGGGAAAGGTGAGTTGGGGTGCTGCATAAAACCAGAGATTGAAATGAGCACAGATAAAGTTCCTTAAGCCAAATATGGAATAGACAAGAGCTACTCCTTGCTCAACGAAATGGACTCAACACCCCATATTAAATGCCTAAGAGTGTACCTGACTAGGAAGTATCTTAAAACCTATGGATTGCTATGTCTCTGAAAGAGAATCAAGTGTGTGTACAGGGGCATAAACGCAGCAGTGATAGGATTGGAGAGGTTCGGTGAGCAAATGAAGACCCTTTGAAGTCATATTGCATGGTACCCATTCCACGAGTCTCAACTCTCCAGGTTTAAGGTATTCTTCCTTTAGCTAAAACATGCATGTGGAACCCAGAGTATGATCAACCGTGTGATCGGGAGACGTGTTCCAATATGTCTCAGTTTTCGTCCCCTGGTACTCGGGTGCAACATTCCAGACGCTTTACTAACACTCTCCCGACTTGGAGAGTCAGTGCCTTTAACCTCCTGTTTGGCCCAGTTTGCAATTTCTGCGGAAGATGAACAGGAATAGGGAGAACCAATGACAGACTAGCTGGAGGTGTCTGGACGGGCAAATTTAACTCTCATTTCCCACCAGGAAGAGGAATTAACCAAAGGCTCAGCGTGCCGTGCCGGAACCAGATTAGGGCCTGAAGCCATCCTGCGGTGTTGCGGCCAGCTCACGAGAAAGCGAGTTGAAGAAAGGAGCTCAGGGGCACTGTAATTCACAAACCTGCAGAGTTATAAATGACAGCTATCGTCCAAAAATATACTGAAGTAAGGCTGCCAAGAGGACTTGAAAGCGGGGCAGAATTGCAGGAAACCGATTTCAGGAGGTAGACTGGAATTGCATTTAAAGCATAGGAAAAGAGGCAGAACGTCCACAATGATGCACTTGGCCAAAAAGGGCGTATGCGTTTTTTCCTGAATATATTCAGGAAAAAACGCATACGCCCTTTTTGGCCAACCAAGCAAGCTTGCAAAGGAAATCTGCACTACAATGAAGTCTCACTTCCCCCCGGTCAAAAGGGCCATCTGAAAAAAGTGTAAAATCCAGAAAGGCAGGACAGGCCATGGAGAACTGGGAGCCTTGTTATGCTGATGGGCGGGATGTCAATTGCCAACAGCCACTCGGGAGAAGTGTATGGTGTTTCCTGAAACATCTAAAAAACAAAGCAACAGAGCCTAGGGCACTTCCACTTATGGTCCTATAGCTTAGGGAAATTAAAATCAAAAAGACACAGCCACCCCAAAGGTTGGGACGGCTCTGTTTACAAGAACCTGGTTTACGGTACAAGTTCAATATCGCAGAAAGTGAAAAATGGATAAAGAAGTTGTGGTACTTACGTACAATGCAGTATCACTCAGCAATGAAATCTATGTCATCAGGCCCGTAGCAGCATAATGAGTGGATTCAGGTACGATGATTCTAACTGAAATAAGTCACACAGGAAAAGAAACATCATCAGATATCACTAATACACGGAATGTAACCTTGGCTACACAGGAACTGAATTACAAAACAGAACAGGGTCTCAAATTTAGAAACCCAACTTATGCTTGCTTAAGGGGAAAGGTGAGTTGGGGTGCTGCATAAAACCAGAGATTGAAATGAGCACAGATAAAGTTCCTTAAGCCAAATATGGAATAGACAAGAGCTACTCCTTGCTCAACGAAATGGACTCAACACCCCATATTAAATGCCTAAGAGTGTACCTGACTAGGAAGTATCTTAAAACCTATGGATTGCTATGTCTCTGAAAGAGAATCAAGTGTGTGTACAGGGGCATAAACGCAGCAGTGATAGGATTGGAGAGGTTCGGTGAGCAAATGAAGACCCTTTGAAGTCATATTGCATGGTACCCATTCCACGGGTCTCAACTCTCCAGGTTTAAGGTATTCTTCCTTCAGCTAAAACATGCATGTGGAACCCAGAGTATGATCAACCGTGTGATCGGGAGACGTGTTCCAATATGTGTCAGTTTTCGTCCCCTGGTACTCGGGTGCAACATTCCAGACGCTTTACTAACACTCTCCCGACTTGGAGAGTCAGTGCCTTTAACCTCCTGTTTGGCCCAGTTTGCAATTTCTGCGGAAGATGAACAGGAATAGGGAGAACCAATGACAGACTAGCTGGAGGTGTCTGGACGGGCAAATTTAACTCTCATTTCCCACCAGGAAGAGGAATTAACCAAAGGCTCAGCGTGCCGTGCCGGAACCAGATTAGGGCCTGAAGCCATCCTGCGGTGTTGCGGCCAGCTCACGAGAAAGCGACTTGAAGAAAGGAGCTCGGGGCACTGTAATTCACAAACCTGCAGAGTTATAAATGACAGCTATCGTCCAAAAATATACTGAAGTAAGGCTGCCAAGAGGACTTGAAAGCGGGGCAGAATTGCAGGAAACCGATTTCAGGAGGTAGACTGGAATTGCATTTAAAGCATAGGAAAAGAGGCAGAACGTCCACAATGATGCACTTGGCCAAAAAGGGCGTATGCGTTTTTTCCTGAATATATTCAGGAAAAAACGCATACGCCCTTTTTGGCCAACCAAGCAAGCTTGCAAAGGAAATCTGCACTACAATGAAGTCTCACTTCCCCCCGGTCAAAAGGGCCATCTGAAAAAAGTGTAAAATCCAGAAAGGCAGGACAGGCCATGGAGAACTGGGAGCCTTGTTATGCTGATGGGCGGGATGTAAATTGCCAACAGCCACTTGGGAGAAGTGTATGGTGTTTCCTGAAACATCTAAAAAACAAAGCAACAGAGCCTAGGGCACTTCCACTTATGGTCCTATTGCTTAGTTAATTTAAAATCTAAAAGACACAGCCACCCCAAAGGTTGGGACGGTTCTTTTTACTGGAATCTCTTCTACGGCACAAGTTAAATATCCCAGAGAGCAAATAATGGATAAAGAAGTTGCGGTACTTATGTACAACAGAATACCACTCAGCAATGAAATCTATGTCATCAGGCCCGTACCAGCATAATGATTGGATTGAGGCACGATGATTCTAAGTGAAATAAGTCACACAGAAAAAGAAACATCATAAGGTATCACTAATACACGGAATGTGAACTTGGCTACACATGAACTGAATTACAAAACAGAACAGGGTCTCAAGTTTAGAAAACTAACTTATGCTTGCTTAAGGGGGAAGGTGAGTTGGGGTGCTGCATTAAACCAGAGTTTGAAATTAGCACAGATACCGTTCCATAAGCCAAATATGGAATAGACAAGACCTACCCCTTGCTCAACGAAATGGATTCAACAATGAGGTATCACCTCACACCTGGTAGAATAGGCATCATAGAAAATCTACAAGCAAAAAATGCTGGAAAGGGTGTGGAGAAAAGGAACCCTCTTCCACTATTGTTGGGAATATAAATTGATACAGTCACTATGGAGAACAATATGGAATTTCTTAAGAAACTAACAATAGAATTACCATATGATACAGCAATCCCACTACTGGACATATACCCAGACAAAACCATAAATCAAAAAGAGACATTCACCGCAATGTTCATTGCATCACTATTTACAATATCGAGGTAATGGAAGCAACCTAAATGCCCACAGACAGACGAATGCATAAAGCCGTGGTACATATATAAAATGGAATATTACTAAGCCATGAAAAGGAATGAAATTGGGTCATTTGTAGAGACGTCGATGCATCTAGAGACTGTCATACAGAGTGAAGTAAGTCAGAAAGAGAAAAACAAATCTTGTATATTCATGCATATATGTGGAACCTAGAAAACCTGTACAGATTAACCATTTTGCAAGGCATAAATAGAGCAACAGATGTAGACAACAAACGTATGGACAACAAGGGGGGAAAGCTGTTGGGGGGGGTGGTGGGAGGAGTTGAGAGACTGGGATTGGCATGTATACATTTATATGTATAAAATAGATAACCAATAAGAACCTGCTGTATAAAAATATAAAATAAAATTCAAAATTAAAAAGAAATAAAATTTAAAAAATAGAAAAAACAATTATTCCCTTCACATACATGTATTTATATGAATAAATTATTTCCATGCTTATATCTGTAAATACAAAAAAGAGGAATAAAATCTACCTTGAACCCAAAACGAAAAAGAGAAAAAAAACACAGAACCCACCAGTTCCACAGAGGAAAACCGTATCAGGGCACTTGCTCCAGTTGTAAACAATTCTGAAGTTGGTCAGTGGTGGGGAATTGTCTCCCATTCAGCCAGCAGCCCCCACGCAACAAGCGTCCTCATTGCAAAGCTGGGGCACCGTGCCGAGGCATCTGTGAGTAAACGTGAGCTGAGCCCCAGGCCAGTTGCTGCTGAACTATTCCCACCCATCCCAGGTAAAACACCTGAATATATACAAGGACTTGAAAGCCTAGAGGGAGGGCCATAGAGCCACACGAGTGACAGCATGCCGGCCGACTTGGTGCCTGCAGGCCAGCCAGGATGGTCCTGGCCCTGGGTGCTCTTCTGGAAGATTTCCATTTCCCTGCCTGAGATACCCGTCCTGTCCCTGCCCCCACTGCTTTTTTCCTTCCTCACCTCTGCCCAGGGAGAAATTCCAGCAGCAGGTATGGGTGACACATCTTCTTCTTTAGCAGGTGGCAGCCTGGCAACTGCTGCAGAAAGTCCAGCAGAGCCCCACTCACACTGGGCCACCCACAAAGCCGTGGCCTCTCACTCCCTCCCACCAGCCCAGCCCCGAGACTGCTGACAGGGCAGAGAAAATGGCGTCAGGCACGGCTGCAGGGGCTCTTGCTGCCTGGAGTGGTATTTATAGTGATCTCAACCCAGGCACACCTGGGGAGGGCTGGCCGGCACGGTAAGGCTGCCCAGGTCAGCCAATCATCACCCCTCAGCGGCTCACAGTTGCAGAAAATGGAACTTGCTGAACCGGCCAGGTCCAAGGAACAGGTGTGGGCTCCTGAGAGTCAGGATAGACAAGGGGCTGCAGCTTTGGCTTGTTTTCTAATCATTTTATCTGGCCCATGAGTGGGAGACAACTTCAAGAAAACCCTCTCCTAATGAGAGGAACCCAGGAGTCAGGGAGAGGAGGGGTGGGTGGTGGTTGGAGACAGAGGCCTGGTGCCCCGGGTGCAGTGGAAGTCTCTGGAAGACCAGGTGGAGGGAGGCCTCACGGAGTGATGCCCAGGGTCACAGACCTGTCGCAGCTGCTGTTTGTTAGTTCAAGTCCTGCTCTGAGGTGCTCTGTGTCAGCTCTGAGCGACAGGTGAGCTGGGGGTGCTCTGCAATGAGGGCTATGTGCACGGTTCCTGTGTGCCCAGCCCTGCCACGGTACCTGCAAGGGTAGCTCTGTATCCTGGGAGGGGCCTGACCACGAGAGCCCTGTGGGCTGGGGTGGGGGTGGGGTACCTGCCCAGGTGAGCTCCATATTCTGGGATTGGTCTGACCACGAGAGCCCCATGGGCTGCTGGGGACCTGGTAAAGGATGTCAGGACAGTCAGTGAAGCCACCGAGGATATACCTCCAGTTGCTCCTAATTCCTACACCCTGCTGGTCATTCTACCAACCACCAGGACATGGTATTCTGTATTAGTCTTCAATGATGCCTTCTTTTGTATTCCATTAGTCCCAGAGTCACAAGAAATTTTGGCTTGTGAGTGGCAGGACTCAACATACAACGAAAACAATACTTCCGGGCCGTCTGGCCCCAAGGGTGCAAAAATTCCCACACCATCTTTGGGGAAAGCTTAGCTAAAGACCTAAAAGTTCTACCTCTGGAAAAGGAAACCCTCCTTCAATATGCAGACGACATTCTGATCGCCAGCCCTACTAAGGAGGCCTCTGAACTACCAAGCCAATAAAGGATAGAAGTTGTCCAAGAAAAAGCTCAAATATCACAGACTGCCGTGACCTGCCTGGGCTTCATTCTCACAGAAGGTTGGAGAAGTCCATCCCAGGAAAGGGAAGAAACCATTTTCAGCCTTACCCCTTTCTAAAACTAGAAGACAGCTTAGGGGTTCCTGGGGAGGCCAGGGTTTGCTGCTTCTGGATCCCTAACTACAGTCTACTAGCTGGGCCTCTATATGAAACACTGAAAGGAAAAGATGATGATCCTTTTGAATAGAATCCAGAAGTGGCCTTTCAAGAATGGAAAGAGCAGTCAATTCAGACCCTTGCCCTGGAACTCCCTAATTTAGCTAAACCCTTTGACCTTTACATTCCCGGTGAAAGGTGAATCGCCATTGGAGAATTAGTGCAAAACCTGGGACCACTTGAAATGGAACAATGCAAGAATGCCATCCAGGTAGGATAAACTATGGTCACCAAGGGGCTTGGCCCACTGCCACATCTGGCCAAGATACTGGCGGTATCTAAAACCCTGGAAATCAGCAGCCCAAAAGGCCACCTCCCTCCTAAGGGAAAAGGACCCCACGTGGTGATCCTAACCACCAACCATGCCCTGAAGTTGCAGGGTTCGCTCCGTGGGCACACCGACCTCGAGTGAGGAGGCCCTCCAACTCCAACATCCAGAGAGATAACCGGGGGCAACAGGGCACCATGACGACTCGTGTGAACATCACTTGACCTGGACTTTCTCTCATAAAACAACAAGAGTGTGTCCCAAAAGAGTAGACTACTGCTTGCCGGACTTACTGCACCCAGAGGGGAGCTAATAATCTTGGCGGGGGAACCGTATATCACACTGTCACCATAGAAAAGCCTACAGACACCGTGATGATGGTGGCCAGTAAGACCGGCTGGACTCTTGTTTACTTCAAAAGGCTGTTGGCTCAGTGGCCATCATGGTCCTTGATCACCACTGACCCTGGACTGTCTGGGAGTTGAGCGGGCAGGGCTCTGACACCTGGTGCTGTTTGTACGTTAATTCAGGGGCCTAATTGAAGAAAGCGCAGACTACTGGTCAGAGCATCTAGGCTGGCAGAAACGGTCGGCCTAAGGTGGCCGAACAAATGTGGGGCGGGGTGAAACCGGCCCCCACAGCGTCTCTGCACATCTCTTTCCTGGACCCTTGAAGGTCATTAGAATCTATAACACTTCCAATGTTGGTGCTCAGGTGGACGAGCAGGGAGGCAGGGGGCCTGGGGACAATCAACGTCACCTGGAGGCTGCTGGGGAGAAGCTCTGACCCTCGCCCCAGGGTATGAGGGCTCCCAACTCAGCACTCAGCAGTTACAGAAGAAGGGTCTGCACCCTCAGCACTCCAAGAATGAGGAACGGGACAAAAGGCAGAGGGGGGGTTTGTCCCCAGCAAAGCCCATTAAAAATCCCTGGGAGATAAAAATAGAATCTGGGCAATAAAGTCAAGTCTAACCTTTTTTATCCTTTGTGCTTTGTCTAATTTCACGTGCTCCTAGGGTCCCGCATGCAGAGGTTCCACACCCGGCACTTCAGACCAGATTTCCTAGTGCAGAATGGCTGGGTCGACACCTCAGCTCCTGGGGCCCAGTGCAGACTCCGCGATATAGAGCCTGAGCTACAGCCAACCCGGCCCTCGAGAGCTCCGCCCCCTCCCTCCCACTGACTCTGACAGGATCTCTACACAGCAGCCCAGCCCACAGCCCACGGGGTAGTACATGCTCTCACCTCTCCATTCTCTGATCAAAATATAAAGTTTCCTTTGCTTGTGAACCAAACTCAGTCTCGATCTGTTGGCCCCAATGACACTGGGCAGGGGGACACTTGTTGGGGTCCACTCTGGAGGATCAGTAACAGAAATTGAGACTATTGTAACCTCAATGAACAGATGTGTGAGCCAAAGTGTAGTTAACATAGAACAGTGTATAAGGCTCGGGTAAAATAAGATGTTTCTAACACTTCCATTGGATATTTCCATCACTTTATTATAAGCAAGTTCAGTGAAAAGGTTTGTCTTATTTGTCAGCTCAATATTAGAGAAATGAAGTGATTTCTTTCCAAGGATGTACATCTAATAATCTTGGTTAAACCTTCAATCTTGTTTTAAATGCTTTTCCATTGAAAATGATACCTCTCTTTCAGCTCCCCCATTTCTGAGAAGTATAAAATCTTATAATTTATTATTACCAAAGGGGAAAGGTGGGAGGAGGGATAAATTAACAGTTTGGGATTAACACATACACACTGCTATGTATAAAATAGATCATCAACAAGGAACTACTGTATAGCACAGGGAACTACACTCAACATTTTGCAATAACCTATAAGGGGAAATAATCTGAAAAAGAATAGATATTTTTATTGACATCATCTATCAATGACAGTTAAAGTGTAACCTAAGGGAAGCTGGTGGTGAGTGCTTCTGACCCTGAAGACTTCAATCATCTAAAGTTTGGACTCTGCCTACTTCCCAAGGCCCTTAATGAACATATGTGTAGCCGTAGCTTAAAAAATTCCCCAGTTTGGGTTTCGGGGAGACACTGATTTTGAAAAAGCCCTGGTGTTCTCCTTACATGAATGGGACTCTTCCTACTGCTAAAACATGTCTGTCACACCCAGAGGATGGTATACCGTCTGATCGGGAAGAGTTTGGAAAAGGCATCTCATCTCCTCATCTCCTGGTGCTCGGGTTCACCCCTCCAGCGTCTTTACTAACAGTCTCCCCACTTGGAGATGTCAGCACTGTCAACATCCTGTTGCGTACAGTTTGGAATTTGTCCAGAGGATGAAGCGGAAGGATGAGGAACAATGAGAGACAAGTCCTACGTGTTCAGACAGGCACATGTCACTCTAATTTCCAATCAGGAAGACGAATTGACCAAAGGCTAGGGTTGCCCATGGAAACAGTATAGAGCTTGAGGAAATCCCGCTGCTTTGTGGCCAGTTCCCATAAACACAAGTTGAACAATAGAACTCAGGGGCAGTAAAATTCACAAAACTGCAGAGTTGAAAATATCCATCACTGAAAAATGTCTTGAGGAAAGTCAGAGAAAAGGACTTGTAAGCAAGGGAGAATGGCAGGAAAGGGATTTGAGGAGGTAGAAAGGACTCGCCATTAAGCACAAGAAAAGGAGCTGAACATTGCCAACATTGCAGTTGGCCAAAAAGGGTGTATGCGTTTTTTTGTGTATATATTCAAGAAAAGAGCGTACACCTTTTTAGCCAACCAAACAGGTGGGCACTGGAAGTCAATACTACAAAAGACATCACTTCGCATCAGTCAGAAGAGCCATCCTCATAAAGCGTAAACAACAGAAATGTAGGACAGGGCAAGGAGAAGAGGGAGCCCTGTGAGACTTATAGTGGAAATGTATATTGCCAACGGCCATTCTGGAGAAGTGTATTGTGTTTACTAAAGCATCTAAACAATGAGCTACAGAGCATAGGGCACTTGCACCCATGGGCGTATATCTTGGGAAAAACAAAAATCGAGAGGACACAGGCACCCCAATGTTTACCCCCTCTCTGTTTAAAAGATCCTCGACTAGGATATAACTTAAATGTCTCTGGAGGGAAAAAATGGATAGAGATGTGGTACTTAGGTAGAGTGGAATATTATTCAGCCTGGAAATCAATGAAATATGGCCAGCTGTAACAACTCCGGAGGAGTTACGTATGATCATTCTAAGTGACAGAATTCAAAAAGAAGAAGACACATATCATAAGATATCACTTAAA
The DNA here is from genome assembly GCF_949774975.1 of Lagenorhynchus albirostris. Lineage (NCBI taxonomy): Eukaryota > Metazoa > Chordata > Mammalia > Artiodactyla > Delphinidae > Lagenorhynchus > Lagenorhynchus albirostris. Next base: position 58,241 of record NW_026783594.1, on the reverse strand, counting down.
GGTGGAATCCAAAATGGCTACACATGAAATAAATTACAAAACAAAAACATAGTCAAATATGTAGAAAACACGCATAAGGCTGCTAAACGGGAAAGGTGGGGAGGGGTGAGGCATCATCCAGGAGGTTGAAATTAGCAAAGATACCATTCCAAATACCAAACTGATAATCAACAAGGCCTACACGGTAGCTAAAAGAACTGCACTCAGCACACTCAAGTCACCGGAAAAGAATATATACGACTGGTAAGAATCTGAAAAAGAATTTATTGATGTCTCTCTGTACGTGAATCAAGTGGATGTACAGCAGCAAGAAACAGAGCTTTGAAAATCAGCTGTAACCAATATAGTAATAAATTGAAAAAAATAAACGACAGAGAGACAGAGAAAACCTCTTACAACTTTTCCTCAGGGACGGTGATGCAACATGGATTGAACACATCTAGACCCACAGCAGGATGAGACATAAGGCTGGAAACTGTTTGCGCTAAGAGAAATGTGAGGTTGGGTGAGGAAATGCACACCCTTTAAAGTAATACTACCTGGTACCCATTCAATGGGTCCCAAATCTGCAGGTTCAAGGGATCTTCCTACAGCTAAAACATGCATGGAAAACCCAGAGGACTGTACACCATGTGATCGGGAGATGTGTCTAAAATGCACCTCATTTATCCTCTCCTGGTGCTCCTGTTCACCATTCCAGCCACGTTACTTAGAAGCTCCCCACTTGGAGAATCAGCACATTTAAACTTCTGTTTCACACATTTTGCAAATTGTGAGGAGGATGAACGGGAAGAGGGGGAACCAATGAGAGAAGAGTTGTAGGGGTTTGGACGGGCACATATCACTCTAATTTCCCATTAAGAATAAGAATTAAAAAAAGGCTCAGCCTGCCTCGCCGGAGCCAAAATAGGGCCTGAAGCAATCCTGCAGGTTTGAGGCCAGCTCACAAAAGAGCAACTTAAAACATGGAGCTCAGGGTCACTGCAATTCACAAACCTGCAGAGTTATAAATGAAAACTAACGTCCAAAAATATGTTGAGGTAAGGCAAAGAAGAGGATCTGAATGCAAGACAGAATTGCAAGAAACAGATTTCAAGAGATAGATTGGACTCGTCTTTAACGCACATGAAAAGCGGCAGAATTTCGACAATGATGCAGTTGGCCCAAAAGGGCGTATGCGATTTTTCCTGATTATATCCAGGAAAAAACGCATACGCACTTTATGGGCAACGAAGCAAGCAAGCAATGCAAATGTGCACAACAAAGAAGTCTCATTTCCCACCGGTCAAAAGGGCCATCCTAAAAAATTGTAAAAACCAGAAATGCAGGACAGGCCATGGAGAACAGGGAGCCTTTATACGCTGATGGGCAGTGTGTGAACTGCCGAGAGCCACTCTGGAGAAGTGTATGGTGGTTCCTAAATCATCTAAAAACAGAGCTACAGAGCATAGGACACTTCCAATCATGGGAGTATATCTAGGGAAGTCTAAAAATCAACAAGACACAAGCACACCACAGTTTAGGGCTACTCTGTTTACAAGAACCTCAACTTCAGTACACCTTAAATATCCCAGGAAAGAGAACAATGGATAAAGAAGATGTGGTACTTATGTACAATGGAATATCTCTTCACCATGAAATCAATGTAATAAGGCTAGTAGAAGGATAAAGAGTGGATTTAGGTCCGATAATACTACTTGAAATAAGTCAAACAGAAAAAGAAACATATCATAAGATATCACTTATAGAGGGAGGGTAAATATGGCTGCACAAGAAATGAATTACAGAACAGAACAGTGTCTCACATTTAGAAAACACACTTATGTCAGCTTAAGGGGAAAGGAGAGGTGGGGTGATGCATAAAACCAGAGTTTGAAATTAGCACAGATACCGTTCAAGAAACCAAATAGGTATTAGACAAGATCTACACCTTGCTCAATGAACTGGCCTCAACACACCCTATACACCGCAGAGAAATATATCTGAGTAATAAGAATCTTAAAACCCATGTATTGATATATCTCCATAAGGGAATCAAGTGTGTGCAGAGCGGCACAAACACAGCAGTGAAAATGAGCTAAACCCCATTATAGAAATAAATTTTAAAAACAAAACGCAGAAACAATGAAAGAGAGAAAAATTCTTACAAAATTCGCTCAGGGGCTGTGATGCAACCTGGATTGACCACATATAAACCCACAGCTGGATAAGACATAAGGCTGGACACTTGGGGCTGAGAGGATTGGTGAGCTTCGGTGAGCAACTGCCGAAAGTTTAATGCAATACTTCATGCTACTCATTCCAAGGGTCCCAACACTCCAGGTTGAAGGGAATCTTCCTACAGCTAAACCATGCTTGGGAAACCCAGCGACTGGTATACCATATGATCGGGAAAGGTTTCTAAAACACACCACATTTTTCCTCTCCTGGGGCTCCGGATCGACATTCCAGCCACTTTACTAACAACATCCCCACATGGAGAGTCAATGCCTTTAAGTTCTGGTATCGCACAGTCTTCAGTTAGTGCGGAGGATGAATGGGAATAGGGGGAACCAGTGAGAAACTAGCTGTAGCGGTTTCAATGGGCACATGTCACTCTAATTTCACATCAGTAAGAAGAATGAAGCAAAGGCACAGCAAGGTGTCCCAGAAGAAGAATAGGGCTTCAAGGAATCCTGTGGTTATGGGGCAAGATCACAAAACTAAGAGCTGAAAAATGGAGCTAAGGGCCACTGCAATTCAAAAACCTGACTTGCCCAAAAAGGCCGTATGTGTTTTTTCCTGAATATATTCAGGAAAAAACGCATACGCCCTTTTTGGCCAACCAAGCAAGCTTGCAAAGGAAATCTGCACTACAATGAAGTCTGAATTCCCCCTGGTCAAAAGGGCCATCTGAAAAAAGTGTAAAATCCATAAAGGCATGACAGGCCATGGAGAACTGGGAGCCATCTTATGCTGATGGGCAGGATGTAAATTGCCAACAGCCACTCTGGAGAAGTGTTTGGTGTTTCCTGAAACATCTAAAAAACAAAGCAACAGAGCCTAGGGCACTTCCACTTATGGTACTATAGTTTAGGGCAATTAAAATCAAAAAGACACAGCCACCCCAAAGTTTGGGATGGCTCTGTTTACAAGAACCTCATATACGGTACAAGTTCAATATCGCAGAAAGTGAAAAATGGATAAAGAAGTTGTGGTACTTACGTACAATGCAATATCACTCAGCAATGAAATCTATGTCATCAGGCCCGTAGCAGCATAATGAGTGGACTAAGTACAATGAATCTAACTGAAATAAGTCACACAGAAAAAGAAACATCATAAGGTATCACTAATACACGGAATGTAAACTTGGCTACACAGGAACTGAATTCCAAAACAGAACAGGGTCTCAAATTTAGAAAACCAACTTATGCTTGCTTAAGGGGAAAGGTGAGTTGGGGTGCTGCGTAAAACCAGAGATTGAAATGAGCACAGATAAAGTTCCTTAAGCCAAATATGGAATAGACAAGAGCTACTCCTTGCTCAACGAAATGGACTCAACACCCCATATTAAATGCCTAAGAGTGTACCTGACTAGGAAGTATCTTAAAACCTATGGATTGCTATGTCTCTGAAAGAGAATCAAGTGTGTGTACAGGGGCATAAACGCAGCAGTGATAGGATTGGAGAGGTTCGGTGAGCAAATGAAGACCCTTTGAAGTCATATTGCATGGTACCCATTCCACGGGTCTCAACTCTCCAGGTTTAAGGTATTCTTCCTTCAGCTAAAACATGCATGTGGAACCCAGAGTATGATCAACCGTGTGATCGGGAGACGTGTTCCAATATGTGTCAGTTTTCGTCCCCTGGTACTCGGGTGCAACATTCCAGACGCTTTACTAACACTCTCCCGACTTGGAGAGTCAGTGCCTTTAACCTCCTGTTTGGCCCAGTTTGCAATTTCTGCGGAAGATGAACAGGAATAGGGAGAACCAATGACAGACTAGCTGGAGGTGTCTGGACGGGCAAATTTAACTCTCATTTCCCACCAGGAAGAGGAATTAACCAAAGGCTCAGCGTGCCGTGCCGGAACCAGATTAGGGCCTGAAGCCATCCTGCGGTGTTGCGGCCAGCTCACGAGAAAGCGACTTGAAGAAAGGAGCTCGGGGCACTGTAATTCACAAACCTGCAGAGTTATAAATGACAGCTATCGTCCAAAAATATACTGAAGTAAGGCTGCCAAGAGGACTTGAAAGCGGGGCAGAATTGCAGGAAACCGATTTCAGGAGGTAGACTGGAATTGCATTTAAAGCATAGGAAAAGAGGCAGAACGTCCACAATGATGCACTTGGCCAAAAAGGGCGTATGCGTTTTTTCCTGAATATATTCAGGAAAAAACGCATACGCCCTTTTTGGCCAACCAAGCAAGCTTGCAAAGGAAATCTGCACTACAATGAAGTCTCACTTCCCCCCGGTCAAAAGGGCCATCTGAAAAAAGTGTAAAATCCAGAAAGGCAGGACAGGCCATGGAGAACTGGGAGCCTTGTTATGCTGATGGGCGGGATGTCAATTGCCAACAGCCACTTGGGAGAAGTGTATGGTGTTTCCTGAAACATCTAAAAAACAAAGCAACAGAGCCTAGGGCACTTCCACTTATGGTCCTATAGCTTAGGGAAATTAAAATCAAAAAGACACAGCCACCCCAAAGGTTGGGACAGCTCTGTTTACAAGAACCTGGTTTACGGTACAAGTTCAATATCGCAGAAAGTGAAAAATGGATAAAGAAGTTGTGGTACTTACGTACAATGCAGTATCACTCAGCAATGAAATCTATGTCATCAGGCCCGTAGCAGCATAATGAGTGGATTCAGGTACGATGATTCTAACTGAAATAAGTCACACAGGAAAAGAAACATCATAAGATATCACTAATACACGGAATGTAACCTTGGCTACACAGGAACTGAATTACAAAACAGAACAGGGTCTCAAATTTAGAAACCCAACTTATGCTTGCTTAAGGGGAAAGGTGAGTTGGGGTGCTGCATAAAACCAGAGATTGAAATGAGCACAGATAAAGTTCCTTAAGCCAAATATGGAATAGACAAGAGCTACTCCTTGCTCAACGAAATGGACTCAACACCCCATATTAAATGCCTAAGAGTGTACCTGACTAGGAAGTATCTTAAAACCCTTGGATTGCTATGTCTCCGAAAGAGAATCAAGCGTGTGTGCAGGGGCATAAACGCAGCAGTGATAGGATTGGAGAGGTTCGTTGAGCAAATGAAGACCCTTTGAAGTCATATTGCGTGGTACCCATTCCACGGGTCTCAACTCTCCAGGTTTAAGGTATTCTTCCTTCAGCTAAAACATGCATGTGGAACCCAGAGTATGATCAACCGTGTGATCGGGAGACGTGTTCCAATATGTGTCAGTTTTCGTCCCCTGGTACTCGGGTGCAACATTCCAGACGCTTTACTAACACTCTCCCGACTTGGAGAGTCAGTGCCTTTAACCTCCTGTTTGGCCCAGTTTGCAATTTCTGCGGAAGATGAACAGGAATAGGGAGAACCAATGAGAGACTAGCTGGAGGTGTCTGGACGGGCAAATTTAACTCTCATTTCCCACCAGGAAGAGGAATTAACCAAAGGCTCAACGTGCCGTGCCGGAACCAGATTAGGGCCTGAAGCCATCCTGCGGTGTTGCGGCCAGCTCACGAGAAAGCGAGTTGAAGAAAGGAGCTCAGGGGCACTGTAATTCACAAACCTGCAGAGTTATAAATGACAGCTATCGTCCAAAAATATACTGAAGTAAGGCTGCCAAGAGGACTTGAAAGCGGGGCAGAATTGCAGGAAACCGATTTCAGGAGGTAGACTGGAATTGCATTTAAAGCATAGGAAAAGAGGCAGAACGTCCACAATGATGCACTTGGCCAAAAAGGGCGTATGCGTTTTTTCCTGAATATATTCAGGAAAAAACGCATATGCCCTTTTTGGCCAACCAAGCAAGCTTGCAAAGGAAATCTGCACTACAATGAAGTCTCACTTCCCCCCGGTCAAAAGGGCCATCTGAAAAAAGTGTAAAATCCAGAAAGGCAGGACAGGCCATGGAGAACTGGGAGCCTTGTTATGCTGATGGGCGGGATGTCAATTGCCAACAGCCACTCGGGAGAAGTGTATGGTGTTTCCTGAAACATCTAAAAAACAAAGCAACAGAGCCTAGGGCACTTCCACTTATGGTCCTATAGCTTAGGGAAATTAAAATCAAAAAGACACAGCCACCCCAAAGGTTGGGACGGCTCTGTTTACAAGAACCTGGTTTACGGTACAAGTTCAATATCGCAGAAAGTGAAAAATGGATAAAGAAGTTGTGGTACTTACGTACAATGCAGTATCACTCAGCAATGAAATCTATGTCATCAGGCCCGTAGCAGCATAATGAGTGGATTCAGGTACGATGATTCTAACTGAAATAAGTCACACAGGAAAAGAAACATCGTAAGATATCACTAATACACGGAATGTAACCTTGGCTACACAGGAACTGAATTCCAAAACAGAACAGGGTCTCAAATTTAGAAACCCAACTTATGCTTGCTTAAGGGGAAAGGTGAGTTGGGGTGCTGCATAAAACCAGAGATTGAAATGAGCACAGATAAAGTTCCTTAAGCCAAATATGGAATAGACAAGAGCTACTCCTTGCTCAACGAAATGGACTCAACACCCCATATTAAATGCCTAAGAGTGTACCTGACTAGGAAGTATCTTAAAACCTATGGATTGCTATGTCTCTGAAAGAGAATCAAGTGTGTGTACAGGGGCATAAACGCAGCAGTGATAGGATTGGAGAGGTTCGGTGAGCAAATGAAGACCCTTTGAAGTCATATTGCATGGTACCCATTCCACGGGTCTCAACTCTCCAGGTTGAAGGTATTCTTCCTTCAGCTAAAACATGCATGTGGAACCCAGAGTATGATCAACCGTGTGATCGGGAGACGTGTTCCAATATGTGTCAGTTTTCGTCCCCTGGTACTCGGGTGCAACATTCCAGACGCTTTACTAACACTCTCCCGACTTGGAGAGTCAGTGCCTTTAACCTCCTGTTTGGCCCAGTTTGCAATTTCTGCGGAAGATGAACAGGAATAGGGAGAACCAATGACAGACTAGCTGGAGGTGTCTGGACGGGCAAATTTAACTCTCATTTCCCACCAGGAAGAGGAATTAACCAAAGGCTCAGCGTGCCGTGCCGGAACCAGATTAGGGCCTGAAGCCATCCTGCGGTGTTGCGGCCAGCTCACGAGAAAGCGAGTTGAAGAAAGGAGCTCAGGGGCACTGTAATTCACAAACCTGCAGAGTTATAAATGACAGCTATCGTCCAAAAATATACTGAAGTAAGGCTGCCAAGAGGACTTGAAAGCGGGGCAGAATTGCAGGAAACCGATTTCAGGAGGTAGACTGGAATTGCATTTAAAGCATAGGAAAAGAGGCAGAACGTCCACAATGATGCACTTGGCCAAAAAGGGCGTATGCGTTTTTTCCTGAATATATTCAGGAAAAAACGCATACGCCCTTTTTGGCCAACCAAGCAAGCTTGCAAAGGAAATCTGCACTACAATGAAGTCTCACTTCCCCCCGGTCAAAAGGGCCATCTGAAAAAAGTGTAAAATCCAGAAAGGCAGGACAGGCCATGGAGAACTGGGAGCCTTGTTATGCTGATGGGCGGGATGTCAATTGCCAACAGCCACTCGGGAGAAGTGTATGGTGTTTCCTGAAACATCTAAAAAACAAAGCAACAGAGCCTAGGGCACTTCCACTTATGGTCCTATAGCTTAGGGAAATTAAAATCAAAAGACACAGCCACCCCAAAGGTTGGGACGGCTCTGTTTACAAGAACCACGTTTACGGTACAAGTTCAATATCGCAGAAAGTGAAAAATGGATAAAGAAGTTGTGGTACTTACGTACAATGCAGTATCACTCAGCAATGAAATCTATGTCATCAGGCCCGTAGCAGCATAATGAGTGGATTCAGGTACGATGATTCTAACTGAAATAAGTCACACAGAAAAAGAAACATCATAAGATATCACTAATACACGGAATGTAACCTTGGCTACACAGGAACTGAATTACAAAACAGAACAGGGTCTCAAATTTAGAAACCCAACTTATGCTTGCTTAAGGGGAAAGGTGAGTTGGGGTGCTGCATAAAACCAGAGATTGAAATGAGCACAGATAAAGTTCCTTAAGCCAAATATGGAATAGACAAGAGCTACTCCTTGCTCAACGAAATGGACTCAACACCCCATATTAAATGCCTAAGAGTGTACCTGACTAGGAAGTATCTTAAAACCTATGGATTGCTATGTCTCTGAAAGAGAATCAAGTGTGTGTACAGGGGCATAAACGCAGCAGTGATAGGATTGGAGAGGTTCGGTGAGCAAATGAAGACCCTTTGAAGTCATATTGCATGGTACCCATTCCACGGGTCTCAACTCTCCAGGTTGAAGGTATTCTTCCTTCAGCTAAAACATGCATGTGGAACCCAGAGTATGATCAACCGTGTGATCGGGAGACGTGTTCCAATATGTGTCAGTTTTCGTCCCCTGGTACTCGGGTGCAACATTCCAGACGCTTTACTAACACTCTCCCGACTTGGAGAGTCAGTGCCTTTAACCTCCTGTTTGGCCCAGTTTGCAATTTCTGCGGAAGATGAACAGGAATAGGGAGAACCAATGAGAGACTAGCTGGAGGTGTCTGGACGGGCAAATTTAACTCTCATTTCCCACCAGGAAGAGGAATTAACCAAAGGCTCAGCGTGCCGTGCCGGAACCAGATTAGGGCCTGAAGCCATCCTGCGGTGTTGCGGCCAGCTCACGAGAAAGCGAGTTGAAGAAAGGAGCTCAGGGGCACTGTAATTCACAAACCTGCAGAGTTATAAATGACAGCTATCGTCCAAAAATATACTGAAGTAAGGCTGCCAAGAGGACTTGAAAGCGGGGCAGAATTGCAGGAAACCGATTTCAGGAGGTAGACTGGAATTGCATTTAAAGCATAGGAAAAGAGGCAGAACGTCCACAATGATGCACTTGGCCAAAAAGGGCGTATGCGTTTTTTCCTGAATATATTCAGGAAAAAACGCATACGCCCTTTTTGGCCAACCAAGCAAGCTTGCAAAGGAAATCTGCACTACAATGAAGTCTCACTTCCCCCCGGTCAAAAGGGCCATCTGAAAAAAGTGTAAAATCCAGAAAGGCAGGACAGGCCATGGAGAACTGGGAGCCTTGTTATGCTGATGGGCGGGATGTCAATTGCCAACAGCCACTCGGGAGAAGTGTATGGTGTTTCCTGAAACATCTAAAAAACAAAGCAACAGAGCCTAGGGCACTTCCACTTATGGTCCTATAGCTTAGGGAAATTAAAATCAAAAGACACAGCCACCCCAAAGGTTGGGACGGCTCTGTTTACAAGAACCACGTTTACGGTACAAGTTCAATATCGCAGAAAGTGAAAAATGGATAAAGAAGTTGTGGTACTTACGTACAATGCAGTATCACTCAGCAATGAAATCTATGTCATCAGGCCCGTAGCAGCATAATGAGTGGATTCAGGTACGATGATTCTAACTGAAATAAGTCACACAGAAAAAGAAACATCATAAGATATCACTAATACACGGAATGTAACCTTGGCTACACAGGAACTGAATTACAAAACAGAACAGGGTCTCAAATTTAGAAACCCAACTTATGCTTGCTTAAGGGGAAAGGTGAGTTGGGGTGCTGCATAAAACCAGAGATTGAAATGAGCACAGATAAAGTTCCTTAAGCCAAATATGGAATAGACAAGAGCTACTCCTTGCTCAACGAAATGGACTCAACACCCCATATTAAATGCCTAAGAGTGTACCTGACTAGGAAGTATCTTAAAACCTATGGATTGCTATGTCTCTGAAAGAGAATCAAGTGTGTGTACAGGGGCATAAACGCAGCAGTGATAGGATTGGAGAGGTTCGGTGAGCAAATGAAGACCCTTTGAAGTCATATTGCATGGTACCCATTCCACGAGTCTCAACTCTCCAGGTTTAAGGTATTCTTCCTTTAGCTAAAACATGCATGTGGAACCCAGAGTATGATCAACCGTGTGATCGGGAGACGTGTTCCAATATGTGTCAGTTTTCGTCCCCTGGTACTCGGGTGCAACATTCCAGACGCTTTACTAACACTCTCCCGACTTGGAGAGTCAGTGCCTTTAACCTCCTGTTTGGCCCAGTTTGCAATTTCTGCGGAAGATGAACAGGAATAGGGAGAACCAATGAGAGACTAGCTGGAGGTGTCTGGACGGGCAAATTTAACTCTCATTTCCCACCAGGAAGAGGAATTAACCAAAGGCTCAGCGTGCCGTGCCGGAACCAGATTAGGGCCTGAAGCCATCCTGCGGTGTTGCGGCCAGCTCACGAGAAAGCGAGTTGAAGAAAGGAGCTCAGGGACACTGTAATTCACAAACCTGCAGAGTTATAAATGACAGCTATCGTCCAAAAATATACTGAAGTAAGGCTGCCAAGAGGACTTGAAAGCGGGGCAGAATTGCAGGAAACCGATTTCAGGAGGTAGACTGGAATTGCATTTAAAGCATAGGAAAAGAGGCAGAACGTCCACAATGATGCACTTGGCCAAAAAGGGCGTATGCGTTTTTTCCTGAATATATTCAGGAAAAAACGCATACGCCCTTTTTGGCCAACCAAGCAAGCTTGCAAAGGAAATCTGCACTACAATGAAGTCTCACTTCCCCCCGGTCAAAAGGGCCATCTGAAAAAAGTGTAAAATCCAGAAAGGCAGGACAGGCCATGGAGAACTGGGAGCCTTGTTATGCTGATGGGCGGGATGTCAATTGCCAACAGCCACTCGGGAGAAGTGTATGGTGTTTCCTGAAACATCTAAAAAACAAAGCAACAGAGCCTAGGGCACTTCCACTTATGGTCCTATAGCTTAGGGAAATTAAAATCAAAAGACACAGCCACCCCAAAGGTTGGGACGGCTCTGTTTACAAGAACCTGGTTTACGGTACAAGTTCAATATCGCAGAAAGTGAAAAATGGATAAAGAAGTTGTGGTACTTACGTACAATGCAGTATCACTCAGCAATGAAATCTATGTCATCAGGCCCGTAGCAGCATAATGAGTGGATTCAGGTACGATGATTCTAACTGAAATAAGTCACACAGGAAAAGAAACATCGTAAGATATCACTAATACACGGAATGTAACCTTGGCTACACAGGAACTGAATTCCAAAACAGAACAGGGTCTCAAATTTAGAAAACCAACTTATGCTTGCTTAAGGGGAAAGGTGAGTTGGGGTGCTGCATAAAACCAGAGATTGAAATGAGCACAGATAAAGTTCCTTAAGCCAAATATGGAATAGACAAGAGCTACTCCTTGCTCAACGAAATGGATTCAACACCCCATATTAAACACCTAAGAATATACCTGACTAGGAAGTATCTTAAAACCCTTGGATTGCTATGTCTCCGAAAGAGAATCAAGCGTGTGTGCAGGGGCATAAACGCAGCAGTGATAGGATTGGAGAGGTTCGTTGAGCAAATGAAGACCCTTTGAAGTCATATTGCGTGGTACCCATTCCACGGGTCTCAACTCTCCAGGTTTAAGGTATTCTTCCTTCAGCTAAAACATGCATGTGGAACCCAGAGTATGATCAACCGTGTGATCGGGAGACGTGTTCCAATATGTGTCAGTTTTCGTCCCCTGGTACTCGGGTGCAACATTCCAGACGCTTTACTAACACTCTCCCGACTTGGAGAGTCAGTGCCTTTAACCTCCTGTTTGGCCCAGTTTGCAATTTCTGCGGAAGATGAACAGGAATAGGGAGAACCAATGAGAGACTAGCTGGAGGTGTCTGGACGGGCAAATTTAACTCTCATTTCCCACCAGGAAGAGGAATTAACCAAAGGCTCAGCGTGCCGTGCCGGAACCAGATTAGGGCCTGAAGCCATCCTGCGGTGTTGCGGCCAGCTCACGAGAAAGCGAGTTGAAGAAAGGAGCTCAGGGGCACTGTAATTCACAAACCTGCAGAGTTATAAATGACAGCTATCGTCCAAAAATATACTGAAGTAAGGCTGCCAAGAGGACTTGAAAGCGGGGCAGAATTGCAGGAAACCGATTTCAGGAGGTAGACTGGAATTGCATTGAAAGCATAGGAAAAGAGGCAGAACGTCCACAATGATGCACTTGGCCAAAAAGGGCGTATGCGTTTTTTCCTGAATATATTCAGGAAAAAACGCATACGCCCTTTTTGGCCAACCAAGCAAGCTTGCAAAGGAAATCTGCACTACAATGAAGTCTCACTTCCCCCCGGTCAAAAGGGCCATCTGAAAAAAGTGTAAAATCCAGAAAGGCAGGACAGGCCATGGAGAACTGGGAGCCTTGTTATGCTGATGGGCGGGATGTCAATTGCCAACAGCCACTCGGGAGAAGTGTATGGTGTTTCCTGAAACATCTGAAAAACAAAGCAACAGAGCCTAGGGCACTTCCACTTATGGTCCTATAGCTTAGGGAAATTAAAATCAAAAAGACACAGCCACCCCAAAGGTTGGGACGGCTCTGTTTACAAGAACCTGGTTTACGGTACAAGTTCAATATCGCAGAAAGTGAAAAATGGATAAAGAAGTTGTGGTACTTACGTACAATGCAGTATCACTCAGCAATGAAATCTATGTCATCAGGCCCGTAGCAGCATAATGAGTGGATTCAGGTACGATGATTCTAACTGAAATAAGTCACACAGGAAAAGAAACATCATAAGATATCACTAATACACGGAATGTAACCTTGGCTACACAGGAACTGAATTCCAAAACAGAACAGGGTCTCAAATTTAGAAACCCAACTTATGCTTGCTTAAGGGGAAAGGTGAGTTGGGGTGCTGCATAAAACCAGAGATTGAAATGAGCACAGATAAAGTTCCTTAAGCCAAATATGGAATAGACAAGAGCTACTCCTTGCTCAACGAAATGGACTCAACACCCCATATTAAATGCCTAAGAGTGTACCTGACTAGGAAGTATCTTAAAACCTATGGATTGCTATGTCTCTGAAAGAGAATCAAGTGTGTGTACAGGGGCATAAACGCAGCAGTGATAGGATTGGAGAGGTTCGGTGAGCAAATGAAGACCCTTTGAAGTCATATTGCATGGTACCCATTCCACGGGTCTCAACTCTCCAGGTTTAAGGTATTCTTCCTTCAGCTAAAACATGCATGTGGAACCCAGAGTATGATCAACCGTGTGATCGGGAGACGTGTTCCAATATGTGTCAGTTTTCGTCCCCTGGTACTCGGGTGCAACATTCCAGACGCTTTACTAACACTCTCCCGACTTGGAGAGTCAGTGCCTTTAACCTCCTGTTTGGCCCAGTTTGCAATTTCTGCGGAAGATGAACAGGAATAGGGAGAACCAATGACAGACTAGCTGGAGGTGTCTGGACGGGCAAATTTAACTCTCATTTCCCACCAGGAAGAGGAATTAACCAAAGGCTCAGCGTGCCGTGCCGGAACCAGATTAGGGCCTGAAGCCATCCTGCGGTGTTGCGGCCAGCTCACGAGAAAGCGAGTTGAAGAAAGGAGCTCAGGGGCACTGTAATTCACAAACCTGCAGAGTTATAAATGACAGCTATCGTCCAAAAATATACTGAAGTAAGGCTGCCAAGAGGACTTGAAAGCGGGGCAGAATTGCAGGAAACCGATTTCAGGAGGTAGACTGGAATTGCATTTAAAGCATAGGAAAAGAGGCAGAACGTCCACAATGATGCACTTGGCCAAAAAGGGCGTATGCGTTTTTTCCTGAATATATTCAGGAAAAAACGCATACGCCCTTTTTGGCCAACCAAGCAAGATTGCAAAGGAAATCTGCACTACAATGAAGTCTCACTTCCCCCCGGTCAAAAGGGCCATCTGAAAAAAGTGTAAAATCCAGAAAGGCAGGACAGGCCATGGAGAACTGGGAGCCTTGTTATGCTGATGGGCGGGATGTCAATTGCCAACAGCCACTCGGGAGAAGTGTATGGTGTTTCCTGAAACATCTAAAAAACAAAGCAACAGAGCCTAGGGCACTTCCACTTATGGTCCTATAGCTTAGGGAAATTAAAATCAAAAGACACAGCCACCCCAAAGGTTGGGACGGCTCTGTTTACAAGAACCACGTTTACGGTACAAGTTCAATATCGCAGAAAGTGAAAAATGGATAAAGAAGTTGTGGTACTTACGTACAATGCAGTATCACTCAGCAATGAAATCTATGTCATCAGGCCCGTAGCAGCATAATGAGTGGATTCAGGTACGATGATTCTAACTGAAATAAGTCACACAGAAAAAGAAACATCATAAGATATCACTAATACACGGAATGTAACCTTGGCTACACAGGAACTGAATTACAAAACAGAACAGGGTCTCAAATTTAGAAACCCAACTTATGCTTGCTTAAGGGGAAAGGTGAGTTGGGGTGCTGCATAAAACCAGAGATTGAAATGAGCACAGATAAAGTTCCTTAAGCCAAATATGGAATAGACAAGAGCTACTCCTTGCTCAACGAAATGGACTCAACACCCCATATTAAATGCCTAAGAGTGTACCTGACTAGGAAGTATCTTAAAACCTATGGATTGCTATGTCTCTGAAAGAGAATCAAGTGTGTGTACAGGGGCATAAACGCAGCAGTGATAGGATTGGAGAGGTTCGGTGAGCAAATGAAGACCCTTTGAAGTCATATTGCATGGTACCCATTCCACGGGTCTCAACTCTCCAGGTTTAAGGTATTCTTCCTTCAGCTAAAACATGCATGTGGAACCCAGAGTATGATCAACCGTGTGATCGGGAGACGTGTTCCAATATGTCTCAGTTTTCGTCCCCTGGTACTCGGGTGCAACATTCCAGACGCTTTACTAACACTCTCCCGACTTGGAGTGTCAGTGCCTTTAACCTCCTGTTTGGCCCAGTTTGCAATTTCTGCGGAAGATGAACAGGAATAGGGAGAACCAATGAGAGACTAGCTGGAGGTGTCTGGACGGGCAAATTTAACTCTCATTTCCCACCAGGAAGAGGAATTAACCAAAGGCTCAGCGTGCCGTGCCGGAACCAGATTAGGGCCTGAAGCCATCCTGCGGTGTTGCGGCCAGCTCACGAGAAAGCGAGTTGAAGAAAGGAGCTCAGGGGCACTGTAATTCACAAACCTGCAGAGTTATAAATGACAGCTATCGTCCAAAAATATACTGAAGTAAGGCTGCCAAGAGGACTTGAAAGCGGGGCAGAATTGCAGGAAACCGATTTCAGGAGGTAGACTGGAATTGCATTTAAAGCATAGGAAAAGAGGCAGAACGTCCACAATGATGCACTTGGCCAAAAAGGGCGTATGCGTTTTTTCCTGAATATATTCAGGAAAAAACGCATACGCCCTTTTTGGCCAACCAAGCAAGCTTGCAAAGGAAATCTGCACTACAATGAAGTCTCACTTCCCCCCGGTCAAAAGGGCCATCTGAAAAAAGTGTAAAATCCAGAAAGGCAGGACAGGCCATGGAGAACTGGGAGCCTTGTTATGCTGATGGGCGGGATGTCAATTGCCAACAGCCACTCGGGAGAAGTGTATGGTGTTTCCTGAAACATCTAAAAAACAAAGCAACAGAGCCTAGGGCACTTCCACTTATGGTCCTATAGCTTAGGGAAATTAAAATCAAAAGACACAGCCACCCCAAAGGTTGGGACGGCTCTGTTTACAAGAACCACGTTTACGGTACAAGTTCAATATCGCAGAAAGTGAAAAATGGATAAAGAAGTTGTGGTACTTACGTACAATGCAGTATCACTCAGCAATGAAATCTATGTCATCAGGCCCGTAGCAGCATAATGAGTGGATTCAGGTACGATGATTCTAACTGAAATAAGTCACACAGAAAAAGAAACATCATAAGATATCACTAATACACGGAATGTAACCTTGGCTACACAGGAACTGAATTACAAAACAGAACAGGGTCTCAAATTTAGAAACCCAACTTATGCTTGCTTAAGGGGAAAGGTGAGTTGGGGTGCTGCATAAAACCAGAGATTGAAATGAGCACAGATAAAGTTCCTTAAGCCAAATATGGAATAGACAAGAGCTACTCCTTGCTCAACGAAATGGACTCAACACCCCATATTAAATGCCTAAGAGTGTACCTGACTAGGAAGTATCTTAAAACCTATGGATTGCTATGTCTCTGAAAGAGAATCAAGTGTGTGTACAGGGGCATAAACGCAGCAGTGATAGGATTGGAGAGGCTCGGTGAGCAAATGAAGACCCTTTGAAGTCATATTGCATGGTACCCATTCCACGGGTCTCAACTCTCCAGGTTTAAGGTATTCTTCCTTCAGCTAAAACATGCATGTGGAACCCAGAGTATGATCAACCGTGTGATCGGGAGACGTGTTCCAATATGTCTCAGTTTTCGTCCCCTGGTACTCGGGTGCAACATTCCAGACGCTTTACTAACACTCTCCCGACTTGGAGTGTCAGTGCCTTTAACCTCCTGTTTGGCCCAGTTTGCAATTTCTGCGGAAGATGAACAGGAATAGGGAGAACCAATGAGAGACTAGCTGGAGGTGTCTGGACGGGCAAATTTAACTCTCATTTCCCACCAGGAAGAGGAATTAACCAAAGGCTCAGCGTGCCGTGCCGGAACCAGATTAGGGCCTGAAGCCATCCTGCGGTGTTGCGGCCAGCTCACGAGAAAGCGAGTTGAAGAAAGGAGCTCAGGGGCACTGTAATTCACAAACCTGCAGAGTTATAAATGACAGCTATCGTCCAAAAATATACTGAAGTAAGGCTGCCAAGAGGACTTGAAAGCGGGGCAGAATTGCAGGAAACCGATTTCAGGAGGTAGACTGGAATTGCATTTAAAGCATAGGAAAAGAGGCAGAACGTCCACAATGATGCACTTGGCCAAAAAGGGCGTATGCGTTTTTTCCTGAATATATTCAGGAAAAAACGCATACGCCCTTTTTGGCCAACCAAGCAAGCTTGCAAAGGAAATCTGCACTACAATGAAGTCTCACTTCCCCCCGGTCAAAAGGGCCATCTGAAAAAAGTGTAAAATCCAGAAAGGCAGGACAGGCCATGGAGAACTGGGAGCCTTGTTATGCTGATGGGCGGGATGTAAATTGCCAACAGCCACTCGGGAGAAGTGTATGGTGTTTCCTGAAACATCTAAAAAACAAAGCAACAGAGCCTAGGGCACTTCCACTTATGGTCCTATAGCTTAGGGAAATTAAAATCAAAAGACACAGCCACCCCAAAGGTTGGGACGGCTCTGTTTACAAGAACCACGTTTACGGTACAAGTTCAATATCGCAGAAAGTGAAAAATGGATAAAGAAGTTGTGGTACTTACGTACAATGCAGTATCACTCAGCAATGAAATCTATGTCATCAGGCCCGTAGCAGCATAATGAGTGGATTCAGGTACGATGATTCTAACTGAAATAAGTCACACAGAAAAAGAAACATCATAAGATATCACTAATACACGGAATGTAACCTTGGCTACACAGGAACTGAATTACAAAACAGAACAGGGTCTCAAATTTAGAAACCCAACTTATGCTTGCTTAAGGGGAAAGGTGAGTTGGGGTGCTGCATAAAACCAGAGATTGAAATGAGCACAGATAAAGTTCCTTAAGCCAAATATGGAATAGACAAGAGCTACTCCTTGCTCAACGAAATGGACTCAACACCCCATATTAAATGCCTAAGAGTGTACCTGACTAGGAAGTATCTTAAAACCTATGGATTGCTATGTCTCTGAAAGAGAATCAAGTGTGTGTACAGGGGCATAAACGCAGCAGTGATAGGATTGGAGAGGCTCGGTGAGCAAATGAAGACCCTTTGAAGTCATATTGCATGGTACCCATTCCACGGGTCTCAACTCTCCAGGTTTAAGGTATTCTTCCTTCAGCTAAAACATGCATGTGGAACCCAGAGTATGATCAACCGTGTGATCGGGAGACGTGTTCCAATATGTCTCAGTTTTCGTCCCCTGGTACTCGGGTGCAACATTCCAGACGCTTTACTAACACTCTCCGGACTTGGAGTGTCAGTGCCTTTAACCTCCTGTTTGGCCCAGTTTGCAATTTCTGCGGAAGATGAACAGGAATAGGGAGAACCAATGAGAGACTAGCTGGAGGTGTCTGGACGGGCAAATTTAACTCTCATTTCCCACCAGGAAGAGGAATTAACCAAAGGCTCAGCGTGCCGTGCCGGAACCAGATTAGGGCCTGAAGCCATCCTGCGGTGTTGCGGCCAGCTCACGAGAAAGCGAGTTGAAGAAAGGAGCTCAGGGGCACTGTAATTCACAAACCTGCAGAGTTATAAATGACAGCTATCGTCCAAAAATATACTGAAGTAAGGCTGCCAAGAGGACTTGAAAGCGGGGCAGAATTGCAGGAAACCGATTTCAGGAGGTAGACTGGAATTGCATTTAAAGCATAGGAAAAGAGGCAGAACGTCCACAATGATGCACTTGGCCAAAAAGGGCGTATGCGTTTTTTCCTGAATATATTCAGGAAAAAACGCATACGCCCTTTTTGGCCAACCAAGCAAGCTTGCAAAGGAAATCTGCACTACAATGAAGTCTCACTTCCCCCCGGTCAAAAGGGCCATCTGAAAAAAGTGTAAAATCCAGAAAGGCAGGACAGGCCATGGAGAACTGGGAGCCTTGTTATGCTGATGGGCGGGATGTCAATTGCCAACAGCCACTCGGGAGAAGTGTATGGTGTTTCCTGAAACATCTAAAAAACAAAGCAACAGAGCCTAGGGCACTTCCACTTATGGTCCTATAGCTTAGGGAAATTAAAATCAAAAGACACAGCCACCCCAAAGGTTGGGACGGCTCTGTTTACAAGAACCTGGTTTACGGTACAAGTTCAATATCGCAGAAAGTGAAAAATGGATAAAGAAGTTGTGGTACTTACGTACAATGCAGTATCACTCAGCAATGAAATCTATGTCATCAGGCCCGTAGCAGCATAATGAGTGGATTCAGGTACGATGATTCTAACTGAAATAAGTCACACAGGAAAAGAAACATCATAAGATATCACTAATACACGGAATGTAACCTTGGCTACACAGGAACTGAATTCCAAAACAGAACAGGGTCTCAAATTTAGAAACCCAACTTATGCTTGCTTAAGGGGAAAGGTGAGTTGGGGTGCTGCATAAAACCAGAGATTGAAATGAGCACAGATAAAGTTCCTTAAGCCAAATATGGAATAGACAAGAGCTACTCCTTGCTCAACGAAATGGACTCAACACCCCATATTAAATGCCTAAGAGTGTACCTGACTAGGAAGTATCTTAAAACCTATGGATTGCTATGTCTCTGAAAGAGAATCAAGTGTGTGTACAGGGGCATAAACGCAGCAGTGATAGGATTGGAGAGGTTCGGTGAGCAAATGAAGACCCTTTGAAGTCATATTGCATGGTACCCATTCCACGGGTCTCAACTCTCCAGGTTTAAGGTATTCTTCCTTCAGCTAAAACATGCATGTGGAACCCAGAGTATGATCAACCGTGTGATCGGGAGACGTGTTCCAATATGTCTCAGTTTTCGTCCCCTGGTACTCGGGTGCAACATTCCAGACGCTTTACTAACACTCTCCCGACTTGGAGAGTCAGTGCCTTTAACCTCCTGTTTGGCCCAGTTTGCAATTTCTGCGGAAGATGAACAGGAATAGGGAGAACCAATGACAGACTAGCTGGAGGTGTCTGGACGGGCAAATTTAACTCTCATTTCCCACCAGGAAGAGGAATTAACCAAAGGCTCAGCGTGCCGTGCCGGAACCAGATTAGGGCCTGAAGCCATCCTGCGGTGTTGCGGCCAGCTCACGAGAAAGCGAGTTGAAGAAAGGAGCTCAGGGGCACTGTAATTCACAAACCTGCAGAGTTATAAATGACAGCTATCGTCCAAAAATATACTGAAGTAAGGCTGCCAAGAGGACTTGAAAGCGGGGCAGAATTGCAGGAAACCGATTTCAGGAGGTAGACTGGAATTGCATTTAAAGCATAGGAAAAGAGGCAGAACGTCCACAATGATGCACTTGGCCAAAAAGGGCGTATGCGTTTTTTCCTGAATATATTCAGGAAAAAACGCATACGCCCTTTTTGGCCAA
This sequence comes from Lagenorhynchus albirostris, assembly GCF_949774975.1. Classification (NCBI taxonomy): domain Eukaryota; kingdom Metazoa; phylum Chordata; class Mammalia; order Artiodactyla; family Delphinidae; genus Lagenorhynchus; species Lagenorhynchus albirostris. The sequence continues at coordinate 38,046 of NW_026783594.1, read as the reverse complement.
CCAAGCAAGCTTGCAAAGGAAATCTGCACTACAATGAAGTCTCACTTCCCCCCGGTCAAAAGGGCCATCTGAAAAAAGTGTAAAATCCAGAAAGGCAGGACAGGCCATGGAGAACTGGGAGCCTTGTTATGCTGATGGGCGGGATGTCAATTGCCAACAGCCACTCGGGAGAAGTGTATGGTGTTTCCTGAAACATCTAAAAAACAAAGCAACAGAGCCTAGGGCACTTCCACTTATGGTCCTATAGCTTAGGGAAATTAAAATCAAAAGACACAGCCACCCCAAAGGTTGGGACGGCTCTGTTTACAAGAACCTGGTTTACGGTACAAGTTCAATATCGCAGAAAGTGAAAAATGGATAAAGAAGTTGTGGTACTTACGTACAATGCAGTATCACTCAGCAATGAAATCTATGTCATCAGGCCCGTAGCAGCATAATGAGTGGATTCAGGTACGATGATTCTAACTGAAATAAGTCACACAGGAAAAGAAACATCATCAGATATCACTAATACACGGAATGTAACCTTGGCTACACAGGAACTGAATTACAAAACAGAACAGGGTCTCAAATTTAGAAACCCAACTTATGCTTGCTTAAGGGGAAAGGTGAGTTGGGGTGCTGCATAAAACCAGAGATTGAAATGAGCACAGATAAAGTTCCTTAAGCCAAATATGGAATAGACAAGAGCTACTCCTTGCTCAACGAAATGGACTCAACACCCCATATTAAATGCCTAAGAGTGTACCTGACTAGGAAGTATCTTAAAACCTATGGATTGCTATGTCTCTGAAAGAGAATCAAGTGTGTGTACAGGGGCATAAACGCAGCAGTGATAGGATTGGAGAGGTTCGGTGAGCAAATGAAGACCCTTTGAAGTCATATTGCATGGTACCCATTCCACGGGTCTCAACTCTCCAGGTTGAAGGTATTCTTCCTTCAGCTAAAACATGCATGTGGAACCCAGAGTATGATCAACCGTGTGATCGGGAGACGTGTTCCAATATGTGTCAGTTTTCGTCCCCTGGTACTCGGGTGCAACATTCCAGACGCTTTACTAACACTCTCCCGACTTGGAGAGTCAGTGCCTTTAACCTCCTGTTTGGCCCAGTTTGCAATTTCTGCGGAAGATGAACAGGAATAGGGAGAACCAATGACAGACTAGCTGGAGGTGTCTGGACGGGCAAATTTAACTCTCATTTCCCACCAGGAAGAGGAATTAACCAAAGGCTCAGCGTGCCGTGCCGGAACCAGATTAGGGCCTGAAGCCATCCTGCGGTGTTGCGGCCAGCTCACGAGAAAGCGAGTTGAAGAAAGGAGCTCAGGGGCACTGTAATTCACAAACCTGCAGAGTTATAAATGACAGCTATCGTCCAAAAATATACTGAAGTAAGGCTGCCAAGAGGACTTGAAAGCGGGGCAGAATTGCAGGAAACCGATTTCAGGAGGTAGACTGGAATTGCATTTAAAGCATAGGAAAAGAGGCAGAACGTCCACAATGATGCACTTGGCCAAAAAGGGCGTATGCGTTTTTTCCTGAATATATTCAGGAAAAAACGCATACGCCCTTTTTGGCCAACCAAGCAAGCTTGCAAAGGAAATCTGCACTACAATGAAGTCTCACTTCCCCCCGGTCAAAAGGGCCATCTGAAAAAAGTGTAAAATCCAGAAAGGCAGGACAGGCCATGGAGAACTGGGAGCCTTGTTATGCTGATGGGCGGGATGTAAATTGCCAACAGCCACTCGGGAGAAGTGTATGGTGTTTCCTGAAACATCTAAAAAACAAAGCAACAGAGCCTAGGGCACTTCCACTTATGGTCCTATAGCTTAGGGAAATTAAAATCAAAAGACACAGCCACCCCAAAGGTTGGGACGGCTCTGTTTACAAGAACCTGGTTTACGGTACAAGTTCAATATCGCAGAAAGTGAAAAATGGATAAAGAAGTTGTGGTACTTACGTACAATGCAGTATCACTCAGCAATGAAATCTATGTCATCAGGCCCGTAGCAGCATAATGAGTGGATTCAGGTACGATGATTCTAACTGAAATAAGTCACACAGGAAAAGAAACATCATAAGATATCACTAATACACGGAATGTAACCTTGGCTACACAGGAACTGAATTACAAAACAGAACAGGGTCTCAAATTTAGAAACCCAACTTATGCTTGCTTAAGGGGAAAGGTGAGTTGGGGTGCTGCATAAAACCAGAGATTGAAATGAGCACAGATAAAGTTCCTTAAGCCAAATATGGAATAGACAAGAGCTACTCCTTGCTCAACGAAATGGACTCAACACCCCATATTAAATGCCTAAGAGTGTACCTGACTAGGAAGTATCTTAAAACCTATGGATTGCTATGTCTCTGAAAGAGAATCAAGTGTGTGTACAGGGGCATAAACACAGCAGTGATAGGATTGGAGAGGTTCGGTGAGCAAATGAAGACCCTTTGAAGTCATATTGCATGGTACCCATTCCACGGGTCTCAACTCTCCAGGTTGAAGGTATTCTTCCTTCAGCTAAAACATGCATGTGGAACCCAGAGTATGATCAACCGTGTGATCGGGAGACGTGTTCCAATATGTGTCAGTTTTCGTCCCCTGGTACTCGGGTGCAACATTCCAGACGCTTTACTAACACTCTCCCGACTTGGAGAGTCAGTGCCTTTAACCTCCTGTTTGGCCCAGTTTGCAATTTCTGCGGAAGATGAACAGGAATAGGGAGAACCAATGACAGACTAGCTGGAGGTGTCTGGACGGGCAAATTTAACTCTCATTTCCCACCAGGAAGAGGAATTAACCAAAGGCTCAGCGTGCCGTGCCGGAACCAGATTAGGGCCTGAAGCCATCCTGCGGTGTTGCGGCCAGCTCACGAGAAAGCGAGTTGAAGAAAGGAGCTCAGGGGCACTGTAATTCACAAACCTGCAGAGTTATAAATGACAGCTATCGTCCAAAAATATACTGAAGTAAGGCTGCCAAGAGGACTTGAAAGCGGGGCAGAATTGCAGGAAACCGATTTCAGGAGGTAGACTGGAATTGCATTGAAAGCATAGGAAAAGAGGCAGAACGTCCACAATGATGCACTTGGCCAAAAAGGGCGTATGCGTTTTTTCCTGAATATATTCAGGAAAAAACGCATACGCCCTTTTTGGCCAACCAAGCAAGCTTGCAAAGGAAATCTGCACTACAATGAAGTCTCACTTCCCCCCGGTCAAAAGGGCCATCTGAAAAAAGTGTAAAATCCAGAAAGGCAGGACAGGCCATGGAGAACTGGGAGCCTTGTTATGCTGATGGGCGGGATGTCAATTGCCAACAGCCACTCGGGAGAAGTGTATGGTGTTTCCTGAAACATCTAAAAAACAAAGCAACAGAGCCTAGGGCACTTCCACTTATGGTCCTATAGCTTAGGGAAATTAAAATCAAAAGACACAGCCACCCCAAAGGTTGGGACGGCTCTGTTTACAAGAACCTGGTTTACGGTACAAGTTCAATATCGCAGAAAGTGAAAAATGGATAAAGAAGTTGTGGTACTTACGTACAATGCAGTATCACTCAGCAATGAAATCTATGTCATCAGGCCCGTAGCAGCATAATGAGTGGATTCAGGTACGATGATTCTAACTGAAATAAGTCACACAGAAAAAGAAACATCATAAGATATCACTAATACACGGAATGTAACCTTGGCTACACAGGAACTGAATTACAAAACAGAACAGGGTCTCAAATTTAGAAACCCAACTTATGCTTGCTTAAGGGGAAAGGTGAGTTGGGGTGCTGCATAAAACCAGAGATTGAAATGAGCACAGATAAAGTTCCTTAAGCCAAATATGGAATAGACAAGAGCTACTCCTTGCTCAACGAAATGGACTCAACACCCCATATTAAATGCCTAAGAGTGTACCTGACTAGGAAGTATCTTAAAACCTATGGATTGCTATGTCTCTGAAAGAGAATCAAGTGTGTGTACAGGGGCATAAACGCAGCAGTGATAGGATTGGAGAGGTTCGGTGAGCAAATGAAGACCCTTTGAAGTCATATTGCATGGTACCCATTCCACGGGTCTCAACTCTCCAGGTTTAAGGTATTCTTCCTTCAGCTAAAACATGCATGTGGAACCCAGAGTATGATCAACCGTGTGATCGGGAGACGTGTTCCAATATGTGTCAGTTTTCGTCCCCTGGTACTCGGGTGCAACATTCCAGACGCTTTACTAACACTCTCCCGACTTGGAGAGTCAGTGCCTTTAACCTCCTGTTTGGCCCAGTTTGCAATTTCTGCGGAAGATGAACAGGAATAGGGAGAACCAATGACAGACTAGCTGGAGGTGTCTGGACGGGCAAATTTAACTCTCATTTCCCACCAGGAAGAGGAATTAACCAAAGGCTCAGCGTGCCGTGCCGGAACCAGATTAGGGCCTGAAGCCATCCTGCGGTGTTGCGGCCAGCTCACGAGAAAGCGAGTTGAAGAAAGGAGCTCAGGGGCACTGTAATTCACAAACCTGCAGAGTTATAAATGACAGCTATCGTCCAAAAATATACTGAAGTAAGGCTGCCAAGAGGACTTGAAAGCGGGGCAGAATTGCAGGAAACCGATTTCAGGAGGTAGACTGGAATTGCATTTAAAGCATAGGAAAAGAGGCAGAACGTCCACAATGATGCACTTGGCCAAAAAGGGCGTATGCGTTTTTTCCTGAATATATTCAGGAAAAAACGCATACGCCCTTTTTGGCCAACCAAGCAAGCTTGCAAAGGAAATCTGCACTACAATGAAGTCTCACTTCCCCCCGGTCAAAAGGGCCATCTGAAAAAAGTGTAAAATCCAGAAAGGCAGGACAGGCCATGGAGAACTGGGAGCCTTGTTATGCTGATGGGCGGGATGTCAATTGCCAACAGCCACTCGGGAGAAGTGTATGGTGTTTCCTGAAACATCTAAAAAACAAAGCAACAGAGCCTAGGGCACTTCCACTTATGGTCCTATAGCTTAGGGAAATTAAAATCAAAAGACACAGCCACCCCAAAGGTTGGGACAGCTCTGTTTACAAGAACCTGGTTTACGGTACAAGTTCAATATCGCAGAAAGTGAAAAATGGATAAAGAAGTTGTGGTACTTACGTACAATGCAGTATCACTCAGCAATGAAATCTATGTCATCAGGCCCGTAGCAGCATAATGAGTGGATTCAGGTACGATGATTCTAACTGAAATAAGTCACACAGAAAAAGAAACATCATAAGATATCACTAATACACGGAATGTAAACTTGGCTACACAGGAACTGAATTACAAAACAGAACAGGGTCTCAAATTTAGAAAACCAACTTATGCTTGCTTAAGGGGAAAGGTGAGTTGGGGTGCTGCATAAAACCAGAGATTGAAATGAGCACAGATAAAGTTCCTTAAGCCAAATATGGAATAGACAAGAGCTACTCCTTGCTCAACGAAATGGACTCAACACCCCATATTAAATGCCTAAGAGTGTACCTGACTAGGAAGTATCTTAAAACCTATGGATTGCTATGTCTCTGAAAGAGAATCAAGTGTGTGTACAGGGGCATAAACGCAGCAGTGATAGGATTGGAGAGGTTCGGTGAGCAAATGAAGACCCTTTGAAGTCATATTGCATGGTACCCATTCCACGGGTCTCAACTCTCCAGGTTTAAGGTATTCTTCCTTCAGCTAAAACATGCATGTGGAACCCAGAGTATGATCAACCGTGTGATCGGGAGACGTGTTCCAATATGTCTCAGTTTTCGTCCCCTGGTACTCGGGTGCAACATTCCAGACGCTTTACTAACACTCTCCCGACTTGGAGAGTCAGTGCCTTTAACCTCCTGTTTGGCCCAGTTTGCAATTTCTGCGGAAGATGAACAGGAATAGGGAGAACCAATGACAGACTAGCTGGAGGTGTCTGGACGGGCAAATTTAACTCTCATTTCCCACCAGGAAGAGGAATTAACCAAAGGCTCAGCGTGCCTTGCCGGAACCAGATTAGGGCCTGAAGCCATCCTGCGGTGTTGCGGCCAGCTCACGAGAAAGCGAGTTGAAGAAAGGAGCTCAGGGGCACTGTAATTCACAAACCTGCAGAGTTATAAATGACAGCTATCGTCCAAAAATATACTGAAGTAAGGCTGCCAAGAGGACTTGAAAGCGGGGCAGAATTGCAGGAAACCGATTTCAGGAGGTAGACTGGAATTGCATTTAAAGCATAGGAAAAGAGGCAGAACGTCCACAATGATGCACTTGGCCAAAAAGGGCGTATGCGTTTTTTCCTGAATATATTCAGGAAAAAACGCATACGCCCTTTTTGGCCAACCAAGCAAGCTTGCAAAGGAAATCTGCACTACAATGAAGTCTCACTTCCCCCCGGTCAAAAGGGCCATCTGAAAAAAGTGTAAAATCCAGAAAGGCAGGACAGGCCATGGAGAACTGGGAGCCTTGTTATGCTGATGGGCGGGATGTCAATTGCCAACAGCCACTCGGGAGAAGTGTATGGTGTTTCCTGAAACATCTAAAAAACAAAGCAACAGAGCCTAGGGCACTTCCACTTATGGTCCTATAGCTTAGGGAAATTAAAATCAAAAGACACAGCCACCCCAAAGGTTGGGACGGCTCTGTTTACAAGAACCTGGTTTACGGTACAAGTTCAATATCGCAGAAAGTGAAAAATGGATAAAGAAGTTGTGGTACTTACGTACAATGCAGTATCACTCAGCAATGAAATCTATGTCATCAGGCCCGTAGCAGCATAATGAGTGGATTCAGGTACGATGATTCTAACTGAAATAAGTCACACAGGAAAAGAAACATCATAAGATATCACTAATACACGGAATGTAACCTTGGCTACACAGGAACTGAATTACAAAACAGAACAGGGTCTCAAATTTAGAAACCCAACTTATGCTTGCTTAAGGGGAAAGGTGAGTTGGGGTGCTGCATAAAACCAGAGATTGAAATGAGCACAGATAAAGTTCCTTAAGCCAAATATGGAATAGACAAGAGCTACTCCTTGCTCAACGAAATGGACTCAACACCCCATATTAAATGCCTAAGAGTGTACCTGACTAGGAAGTATCTTAAAACCTATGGATTGCTATGTCTCTGAAAGAGAATCAAGTGTGTGTACAGGGGCATAAACGCAGCAGTGATAGGATTGGAGAGGTTCGGTGAGCAAATGAAGACCCTTTGAAGTCATATTGCATGGTACCCATTCCACGGGTCTCAACTCTCCAGGTTTAAGGTATTCTTCCTTCAGCTAAAACATGCATGTGGAACCCAGAGTATGATCAACCGTGTGATCGGGAGACGTGTTCCAATATGTGTCAGTTTTCGTCCCCTGGTACTCGGGTGCAACATTCCAGACGCTTTACTAACACTCTCCCGACTTGGAGAGTCAGTGCCTTTAACCTCCTGTTTGCCCCAGTTTGCAATTTCTGCGGAAGATGAACAGGAATAGGGAGAACCAATGAGAGACTAGCTGGAGGTGTCTGGACGGGCAAATTTAACTCTCATTTCCCAGCAGGAAGAGGAATTAACCAAAGGCTCAGCGTGCCGTGCCGGAACCAGATTAGGGCCTGAAGCCATCCTGCGGTGTTGCGGCCAGCTCACGAGAAAGCGAGTTGAAGAAAGGAGCTCAGGGGCACTGTAATTCACAAACCTGCAGAGTTATAAATGACAGCTATCGTCCAAAAATATACTGAAGTAAGGCTGCCAAGAGGACTTGAAAGCGGGGCAGAATTGCAGGAAACCGATTTCAGGAGGTAGACTGGAATTGCATTTAAAGCATAGGAAAAGAGGCAGAACGTCCACAATGATGCACTTGGCCAAAAAGGGCGTATGCGTTTTTTCCTGAATATATTCAGGAAAAAACGCATACGCCCTTTTTGGCCAACCAAGCAAGCTTGCAAAGGAAATCTGCACTACAATGAAGTCTCACTTCCCCCCGGTCAAAAGGGCCATCTGAAAAAAGTGTAAAATCCAGAAAGGCAGGACAGGCCATGGAGAACTGGGAGCCTTGTTATGCTGATGGGCGGGATGTAAATTGCCAACAGCCACTCGGGAGAAGTGTATGGTGTTTCCTGAAACATCTAAAAAACAAAGCAACAGAGCCTAGGGCACTTCCACTTATGGTCCTATAGCTTAGGGAAATTAAAATCAAAAGACACAGCCACCCCAAAGGTTGGGACGGCTCTGTTTACAAGAACCTGGTTTACGGTACAAGTTCAATATCGCAGAAAGTGAAAAATGGATAAAGAAGTTGTGGTACTTACGTACAAAGCAGTATCACTCAGCAATGAAATCTATGTCATCAGGCCCGTAGCAGCATAATGAGTGGATTCAGGTACGATGATACTAACTGAAATAAGTCACACAGGAAAAGAAACATCATCAGATATCACTAATACACGGAATGTAACCTTGGCTACACAGGAACTGAATTACAAAACAGAACAGGGTCTCAAATTTAGAAACCCAACTTATGCTTGCTTAAGGGGAAAGGTGAGTTGGGGTGCTGCATAAAACCAGAGATTGAAATGAGCACAGATAAAGTTCCTTAAGCCAAATATGGAATAGACAAGAGCTACTCCTTGCTCAACGAAATGGACTCAACACCCCATATTAAATGCCTAAGAGTGTACCTGACTAGGAAGTATCTTAAAACCTATGGATTGCTATGTCTCTGAAAGAGAATCAAGCGTGTGTACAGGGGCATAAACGCAGCAGTGATAGGATTGGAGAGGTTCGGTGAGCAAATGAAGACCCTTTGAAGTCATATTGCATGGTACCCATTCCACGGGTCTCAACTCTCCAGGTTTAAGGTATTCTTCCTTCAGCTAAAACATGCATGTGGAACCCAGAGTATGATCAACCGTGTGATCGGGAGACGTGTTCCAATATGTCTCAGTTTTCATCCCCTGGTACTCAGGTGCAACATTCCAGACGCTTTACTAACACTCTCCCGACTTGGAGAGTCAGTGCCTTTAACCTCCTGTTTGGCCCAGTTTGCAATTTCTGCGGAAGATGAACAGGAATAGGGAGAACCAATGAGAGACTAGCTGGAGGTGTCTGGACGGGCAAATTTAACTCTCATTTCCCACCAGGAAGAGGAATTAACCAAAGGCTCAGCGTGCCGTGCCGGAACCAGATTAGGGCCTGAAGCCATCCTGCGGTGTTGCGGCCAGCTCACGAGAAAGCGAGTTGAAGAAAGGAGCTCAGGGGCACTGTAATTCACAAACCTGCAGAGTTATAAATGACAGCTATCGTCCAAAAATATACTGAAGTAAGGCTGCCAAGAGGACTTGAAAGCGGGGCAGAATTGCAGGAAACCGATTTCAGGAGGTAGACTGGAATTGCATTTAAAGCATAGGAAAAGAGGCAGAACGTCCACAATGATGCACTTGGCCAAAAAGGGCGTATGCGTTTTTTCCTGAATATATTCAGGAAAAAACACATACGCACTTTTTGGCCAACCAAGCAAGCTTGCAAAGGAAATCTGCACTACAATGAAGTCTCACTTCCCCCCGGTCAAAAGGGCCATCTGAAAAAAGTGTAAAATCCAGAAAGGCAGGACAGGCCATGGAGAACTGGGAGCCTTGTTATGCTGATGGGCGGGATGTCAATTGCCAACAGCCACTCGGGAGAAGTGTATGGTGTTTCCTGAAACATCTAAAAAACAAAGCAACAGAGCCTAGGACACTTCCACTTATGGTCCTATAGCTTAGGGAAATTAAAATCAAAAGACACAGCCACCCCAAAGGTTGGGACGGCTCTGTTTACAAGAACCTGGTTTACGGTACAAGTTCAATATCGCAGAAAGTGAAAAATGGATAAAGAAGTTGTGGTACTTACGTACAATGCAGTATCACTCAGCAATGAAATCTATGTCATCAGGCCCGTAGCAGCATAATGAGTGGATTCAGGTACGATGATTCTAACTGAAATAAGTCACACAGAAAAAGAAACATCATAAGATATCACTAATACACGGAATGTAAACTTGGCTACACAGGAACTGAATTACAAAACAGAACAGGGTCTCAAATTTAGAAAACCAACTTATGCTTGCTTAAGGGGAAAGGTGAGTTGGGGTGCTGCATAAAACCAGAGATTGAAATGAGCACAGATAAAGTTCCTTAAGCCAAATATGGAATAGACAAGAGCTACTCCTTGCTCAACGAAATGGACTCAACACCCCATATTAAATGCCTAAGAGTGTACCTGACTAGGAAGTATCTTAAAACCTATGGATTGCTATGTCTCTGAAAGAGAATCAAGTGTGTGTACAGGGGCATAAACGCAGCAGTGATAGGATTGGAGAGGTTCGGTGAGCAAATGAAGACCCTTTGAAGTCATATTGCATGGTACCCATTCCACGGGTCTCAACTCTCCAGGTTTAAGGTATTCTTCCTTCAGCTAAAACATGCATGTGGAACCCAGAGTATGATCAACCGTGTGATCGGGAGACGTGTTCCAATATGTGTCAGTTTTCGTCCCCTGGTACTCGGGTGCAACATTCCAGACGCTTTACTAACACTCTCCCGACTTGGAGAGTCAGTGCCTTTAACCTCCTGTTTGGCCCAGTTTGCAATTTCTGCGGAAGATGAACAGGAATAGGGAGAACCAATGACAGACTAGCTGGAGGTGTCTGGACGGGCAAATTTAACTCTCATTTCCCAGCAGGAAGAGGAATTAACCAAAGGCTCAGCGTGCCGTGCCGGAACCAGATTAGGGCCTGAAGCCATCCTGCGGTGTTGCGGCCAGCTCACGAGAAAGCGAGTTGAAGAAAGGAGCTCAGGGGCACTGTAATTCACAAACCTGCAGAGTTATAAATGACAGCTATCGTCCAAAAATATACTGAAGTAAGGCTGCCAAGAGGACTTGAAAGCGGGGCAGAATTGCAGGAAACCGATTTCAGGAGGTAGACTGGAATTGCATTTAAAGCATAGGAAAAGAGGCAGAACGTCCACAATGATGCACTTGGCCAAAAAGGGCGTATGCGTTTTTTCCTGAATATATTCAGGAAAAAACGCATACGCCCTTTTTGGCCAACCAAGCAAGCTTGCAAAGGAAATCTGCACTACAATGAAGTCTCACTTCCCCCCGGTCAAAAGGGCCATCTGAAAAAAGTGTAAAATCCAGAAAGGCAGGACAGGCCATGGAGAACTGGGAGCCTTGTTATGCTGATGGGCGGGATGTAAATTGCCAACAGCCACTCGGGAGAAGTGTATGGTGTTTCCTGAAACATCTAAAAAACAAAGCAACAGAGCCTAGGGCACTTCCACTTATGGTCCTATAGCTTAGGGAAATTAAAATCAAAAGACACAGCCACCCCAAAGGTTGGGACGGCTCTGTTTACAAGAACCTGGTTTACGGTACAAGTTCAATATCGCAGAAAGTGAAAAATGGATAAAGAAGTTGTGGTACTTACGTACAAAGCAGTATCACTCAGCAATGAAATCTATGTCATCAGGCCCGTAGCAGCATAATGAGTGGATTCAGGTACGATGATACTAACTGAAATAAGTCACACAGGAAAAGAAACATCATAAGATATCACTAATACACGGAATGTAACCTTGGCTACACAGGAACTGAATTACAAAACAGAACAGGGTCTCAAATTTAGAAACCCAACTTATGCTTGCTTAAGGGGAAAGGTGAGTTGGGGTGCTGCATAAAACCAGAGATTGAAATGAGCACAGATAAAGTTCCTTAAGCCAAATATGGAATAGACAAGAGCTACTCCTTGCTCAACGAAATGGACTCAACACCCCATATTAAATGCCTAAGAGTGTACCTGACTAGGAAGTATCTTAAAACCTATGGATTGCTATGTCTCTGAAAGAGAATCAAGCGTGTGTACAGGGGCATAAACGCAGCAGTGATAGGATTGGAGAGGTTCGGTGAGCAAATGAAGACCCTTTGAAGTCATATTGCATGGTACCCATTCCACGGGTCTCAACTCTCCAGGTTTAAGGTATTCTTCCTTCAGCTAAAACATGCATGTGGAACCCAGAGTATGATCAACCGTGTGATCGGGAGACGTGTTCCAATATGTCTCAGTTTTCATCCCCTGGTACTCAGGTGCAACATTCCAGACGCTTTACTAACACTCTCCCGACTTGGAGAGTCAGTGCCTTTAACCTCCTGTTTGCCCCAGTTTGCAATTTCTGCGGAAGATGAACAGGAATAGGGAGAACCAATGAGAGACTAGCTGGAGGTGTCTGGACGGGCAAATTTAACTCTCATTTCCCACCAGGAAGAGGAATTAACCAAAGGCTCAGCGTGCCGTGCCGGAACCAGATTAGGGCCTGAAGCCATCCTGCGGTGTTGCGGCCAGCTCACGAGAAAGCGAGTTGAAGAAAGGAGCTCAGGGGCACTGTAATTCACAAACCTGCAGAGTTATAAATGACAGCTATCGTCCAAAAATATACTGAAGTAAGGCTGCCAAGAGGACTTGAAAGCGGGGCAGAATTGCAGGAAACCGATTTCAGGAGGTAGACTGGAATTGCATTGAAAGCATAGGAAAAGAGGCAGAACGTCCACAATGATGCACTTGGCCAAAAAGGGCGTATGCGTTTTTTCCTGAATATATTCAGGAAAAAACACATACGCACTTTTTGGCCAACCAAGCAAGCTTGCAAAGGAAATCTGCACTACAATGAAGTCTCACTTCCCCCCGGTCAAAAGGGCCATCTGAAAAAAGTGTAAAATCCAGAAAGGCAGGACAGGCCATGGAGAACTGGGAGCCTTGTTATGCTGATGGGCGGGATGTCAATTGCCAACAGCCACTCGGGAGAAGTGTATGGTGTTTCCTGAAACATCTAAAAAACAAAGCAACAGAGCCTAGGACACTTCCACTTATGGTCCTATAGCTTAGGGAAATTAAAATCAAAAGACACAGCCACCCCAAAGGTTGGGACGGCTCTGTTTACAAGAACCTGGTTTACGGTACAAGTTCAATATCGCAGAAAGTGAAAAATGGATAAAGAAGTTGTGGTACTTACGTACAATGCAGTATCACTCAGCAATGAAATCTATGTCATCAGGCCCGTAGCAGCATAATGAGTGGATTCAGGTACGATGATTCTAACTGAAATAAGTCACACAGGAAAAGAAACATCATAAGATATCACTAATACACGGAATGTAACCTTGGCTACACAGGAACTGAATTCCAAAACAGAACAGGGTCTCAAATTTAGAAACCCAACTTATGCTTGCTTAAGGGGAAAGGTGAGTTGGGGTGCTGCATAAAACCAGAGATTGAAATGAGCACAGATAAAGTTCCTTAAGCCAAATATGGAATAGACAAGAGCTACTCCTTGCTCAACGAAATGGACTCAACACCCCATATTAAATGCCTAAGAGTGTACCTGACTAGGAAGTATCTTAAAACCTATGGATTGCTATGTCTCTGAAAGAGAATCAAGCGTGTGTACAGGGGCATAAACACAGCAGTGATAGGATTGGAGAGGTTCGGTGAGCAAATGAAGACCCTTTGAAGTCATATTGCATGGTACCCATTCCACGGGTCTCAACTCTCCAGGTTTAAGGTATTCTTCCTTCAGCTAAAACATGCATGTGGAACCCAGAGTATGATCAACCGTGTGATCGGGAGACGTGTTCCAATATGTGTCAGTTTTCGTCCCCTGGTACTCGGGTGCAACATTCCAGACGCTTTACTAACACTCTCCCGACTTGGAGAGTCAGTGCCTTTAACCTCCTGTTTGGCCCAGTTTGCAATTTCTGCGGAAGATGAACAGGAATAGGGAGAACCAATGACAGACTAGCTGGAGGTGTCTGGACGGGCAAATTTAACTCTCATTTCCCACCAGGAAGAGGAATTAACCAAAGGCTCAGCGTGCCGTGCCGGAACCAGATTAGGGCCTGAAGCCATCCTGCGGTGTTGCGGCCAGGTCACGAGAAAGCGAGTTGAAGAAAGGAGCTCAGGGGCACTGTAATTCACAAACCTGCAGAGTTATAAATGACAGCTATCGTCCAAAAATATACTGAAGTAAGGCTGCCAAGAGGACTTGAAAGCGGGGCAGAATTGCAGGAAACCGATTTCAGGAGGTAGACTGGAATTGCATTGAAAGCATAGGAAAAGAGGCAGAACGTCCACAATGATGCACTTGGCCAAAAAGGGCGTATGCGTTTTTTCCTGAATATATTCAGGAAAAAACGCATACGCCCTTTTTGGCCAACCAAGCAAGCTTGCAAAGGAAATCTGCACTACAATGAAGTCTCACTTCCCCCCGGTCAAAAGGGCCATCTGAAAAAAGTGTAAAATCCAGAAAGGCAGGACAGGCCATGGAGAACTGGGAGCCTTGTTATGCTGATGGGCGGGATGTCAATTGCCAACAGCCACTCGGGAGAAGTGTATGGTGTTTCCTGAAACATCTAAAAAACAAAGCAACAGAGCCTAGGGCACTTCCACTTATGGTCCTATAGCTTAGGGAAATTAAAATCAAAAAGACACAGCCACCCCAAAGGTTGGGACGGCTCTGTTTACAAGAACCTGGTTTACGGTACAAGTTCAATATCGCAGAAAGTGAAAAATGGATAAAGAAGTTGTGGTACTTACGTACAATGCAGTATCACTCAGCAATGAAATCTATGTCATCAGGCCCGTAGCAGCATAATGAGTGGATTCAGGTACGATGATTCTAACTGAAATAAGTCACACAGGAAAAGAAACATCATAAGATATCACTAATACACGGAATGTAACCTTGGCTACACAGGAACTGAATTCCAAAACAGAACAGGGTCTCAAATTTAGAAACCCAACTTATGCTTGCTTAAGGGGAAAGGTGAGTTGGGGTGCTGCATAAAACCAGAGATTGAAATGAGCACAGATAAAGTTCCTTAAGTCAAATATGGAATAGACAAGAGCTACTCCTTGCTCAACGAAATGGACTCAACACCCCATATTAAATGCCTAAGAGTGTACCTGACTAGGAAGTATCTTAAAACCTATGGATTGCTATGTCTCTGAAAGAGAATCAAGCGTGTGTACAGGGGCATAAACGCAGCAGTGATAGGATTGGAGAGGTTCGGTGAGCAAATGAAGACCCTTTGAAGTCATATTGCATGGTACCCATTCCACGGGTCTCAACTCTCCAGGTTTAAGGTATTCTTCCTTCAGCTAAAACATGCATGTGGAACCCAGAGTATGATCAACCGTGTGATCGGGAGACGTGTTCCAATATGTGTCAGTTTTCGTCCCCTGGTACTCGGGTGCAACATTCCAGACGCTTTACTAACACTCTCCCGACTTGGAGAGTCAGTGCCTTTAACCTCCTGTTTGGCCCAGTTTGCAATTTCTGCGGAAGATGAACAGGAATAGGGAGAACCAATGACAGACTAGATGGAGGTGTCTGGACGGGCAAATTTAACTCTCATTTCCCACCAGGAAGAGGAATTAACCAAAGGCTCAGCGTGCCGTGCCGGAACCAGATTAGGGCCTGAAGCCATCCTGCGGTGTTGCGGCCAGCTCACGAGAAAGCGAGTTGAAGAAAGGAGCTCAGGGGCACTGTAATTCACAAACCTGCAGAGTTATAAATGACAGCTATCGTCCAAAAATATACTGAAGTAAGGCTGCCAAGAGGACTTGAAAGCGGGGCAGAATTGCAGGAAACCGATTTCAGGAGGTAGACTGGAATTGCATTGAAAGCATAGGAAAAGAGGCAGAACGTCCACAATGATGCACTTGGCCAAAAAGGGCGTATGCGTTTTTTCCTGAATATATTCAGGAAAAAACGCATACGCCCTTTTTGGCCAACCAAGCAAGCTTGCAAAGGAAATCTGCACTACAATGAAGTCTCACTTCCCCCCGGTCAAAAGGGCCATCTGAAAAAAGTGTAAAATCCAGAAAGGCAGGACAGGCCATGGAGAACTGGGAGCCTTGTTATGCTGATGGGCGGGATGTCAATTGCCAACAGCCACTCGGGAGAAGTGTATGGTGTTTCCTGAAACATCTAAAAAACAAAGCAACAGAGCCTAGGGCACTTCCACTTATGGTCCTATAGCTTAGGGAAATTAAAATCAAAAAGACACAGCCACCCCAAAGGTTGGGACGGCTCTGTTTACAAGAACCTGGTTTACGGTACAAGTTCAATATCGCAGAAAGTGAAAAATGGATAAAGAAGTTGTGGTACTTACGTACAATGCAGTATCACTCAGCAATGAAATCTATGTCATCAGGCCCGTAGCAGCATAATGAGTGGATTCAGGTACGATGATTCTAACTGAAATAAGTCACACAGGAAAAGAAACATCATAAGATATCACTAATACACGGAATGTAACCTTGGCTACACAGGAACTGAATTCCAAAACAGAACAGGGTCTCAAATTTAGAAACCCAACTTATGCTTGCTTAAGGGGAAAGGTGAGTTGGGGTGCTGCATAAAACCAGAGATTGAAATGAGCACAGATAAAGTTCCTTAAGCCAAATATGGAATAGACAAGAGCTACTCCTTGCTCAACGAAATGGACTCAACACCCCATATTAAATGCCTAAGAGTGTACCTGACTAGGAAGTATCTTAAAACCTATGGATTGCTATGTCTCTGAAAGAGAATCAAGTGTGTGTACAGGGGCATAAACGCAGCAGTGATAGGATTGGAGAGGTTCGGTGAGCAAATGAAGACCCTTTGAAGTCATATTGCATGGTACCCATTCCACGGGTCTCAACTCTCCAGGTTGAAGGTATTCTTCCTTCAGCTAAAACATGCATGTGGAACCCAGAGTATGATCAACCGTGTGATCGGGAGACGTGATCCAATATGTGTCAGTTTTCGTCCCCTGGTACTCGGGTGCAACATTCCAGACGCTTTACTAACACTCTCCCGACTTGGAGAGTCAGTGCCTTTAACCTCCTGTTTGGCCCAGTTTGCAATTTCTGCGGAAGATGAACAGGAATAGGGAGAACCAATGACAGACTAGCTGGAGGTGTCTGGACGGGCAAATTTAACTCTCATTTCCCACCAGGAAGAGGAATTAACCAAAGGCTCAGCGTGCCGTGCCGGAACCAGATTAGGGCCTGAAGCCATCCTGCGGTGTTGCGGCCAGCTCACGAGAAAGCGAGTTGAAGAAAGGAGCTCAGGGGCACTGTAATTCACAAACCTGCAGAGTTATAAATGACAGCTATCGTCCAAAAATATACTGAAGTAAGGCTGCCAAGAGGACTTGAAAGCGGGGCAGAATTGCAGGAAACCGATTTCAGGAGGTAGACTGGAATTGCATTGAAAGCATAGGAAAAGAGGCAGAACGTCCACAATGATGCACTTGGCCAAAAAGGGCGTATGCGTTTTTTCCTGAATATATTCAGGAAAAAACGCATACGCCCTTTTTGGCCAACCAAGCAAGCTTGCAAAGGAAATCTGCACTACAATGAAGTCTCACTTCCCCCCGGTCAAAAGGGCCATCTGAAAAAAGTGTAAAATCCAGAAAGGCAGGACAGGCCATGGAGAACTGGGAGCCTTGTTATGCTGATGGGCGGGATGTCAATTGCCAACAGCCACTCGGGAGAAGTGTATGGTGTTTCCTGAAACATCTAAAAAACAAAGCAACAGAGCCTAGGGCACTTCCACTTATGGTCCTATAGCTTAGGGAAATTAAAATCAAAAAGACACAGCCACCCCAAAGGTTGGGACGGCTCTGTTTACAAGAACCTGGTTTACGGTACAAGTTCAATATCGCAGAAAGTGAAAAATGGATAAAGAAGTTGTGGTACTTACGTACAATGCAGTATCACTCAGCAATGAAATCTATGTCATCAGGCCCGTAGCAGCATAATGAGTGGATTCAGGTACGATGATTCTAACTGAAATAAGTCACACAGGAAAAGAAACATCATAAGATATCACTAATACACGGAATGTAACCTTGGCTACACAGGAACTGAATTCCAAAACAGAACAGGGTCTCAAATTTAGAAACCCAACTTATGCTTGCTTAAGGGGAAAGGTGAGTTGGGGTGCTGCATAAAACCAGAGATTGAAATGAGCACAGATAAAGTTCCTTAAGCCAAATATGGAATAGACAAGAGCTACTCCTTGCTCAACGAAATGGACTCAACACCCCATATTAAATGCCTAAGAGTGTACCTGACTAGGAAGTATCTTAAAACCTATGGATTGCTATGTCTCTGAAAGAGAATCAAGTGTGTGTACAGGGGCATAAACGCAGCAGTGATAGGATTGGAGAGGCTCGGTGAGCAAATGAAGACCCTTTGAAGTCATATTGCATGGTACCCATTCCACGGGTCTCAACTCTCCAGGTTTAAGGTATTCTTCCTTCAGCTAAAACATGCATGTGGAACCCAGAGTATGATCAACCGTGTGATCGGGAGACGTGTTCCAATATGTCTCAGTTTTCGTCCCCTGGTACTCGGGTGCAACATTCCAGACGCTTTACTAACACTCTCCCGACTTGGAGTGTCAGTGCCTTTAACCTCCTGTTTGGCCCAGTTTGCAATTTCTGCGGAAGATGAACAGGAATAGGGAGAACCAATGAGAGACTAGCTGGAGGTGTCTGGACGGGCAAATTTAACTCTCATTTCCCACCAGGAAGAGGAATTAACCAAAGGCTCAGCGTGCCGTGCCGGAACCAGATTAGGGCCTGAAGCCATCCTGCGGTGTTGCGGCCAGCTCACGAGAAAGCGAGTTGAAGAAAGGAGCTCAGGGGCACTGTAATTCACAAACCTGCAGAGTTATAAATGACAGCTATCGTCCAAAAATATACTGAAGTAAGGCTGCCAAGAGGACTTGAAAGCGGGGCAGAATTGCAGGAAACCGATTTCAGGAGGTAGACTGGAATTGCATTTAAAGCATAGGAAAAGAGGCAGAACGTCCACAATGATGCACTTGGCCAAAAAGGGCGTATGCGTTTTTTCCTGAATATATTCAGGAAAAAACGCATACGCCCTTTTTGGCCAACCAAGCAAGCTTGCAAAGGAAATCTGCACTACAATGAAGTCTCACTTCCCCCCGGTCAAAAGGGCCATCTGAAAAAAGTGTAAAATCCAGAAAGGCAGGACAGGCCATGGAGAACTGGGAGCCTTGTTATGCTGATGGGCGGGATGTCAATTGCCAACAGCCACTCGGGAGAAGTGTATGGTGTTTCCTGAAACATCTAAAAAACAAAGCAACAGAGCCTAGGGCACTTCCACTTATGGTCCTATAGCTTAGGGAAATTAAAATCAAAAGACACAGCCACCCCAAAGGTTGGGACGGCTCTGTTTACAAGAACCTGGTTTACGGTACAAGTTCAATATCGCAGAAAGTGAAAAATGGATAAAGAAGTTGTGGTACCTACGTACAATGCAATATCACTCAGCAATGAAATCTATGTCATCAGGCCCGTAGCAGCATAATGAGTGTATTCAGGTACGATGATTCTAACTGAAATAAGTCACACAGAAAAAGAAACATCATAAGATATCACTAATACACGGAATGTAAACTTGGCTACACAGGAACTGAATTACAAAACAGAACAGGGTCTCAAATTTAGAAACCCAACTTATGCTTGCTTAAGGGGAAAGGTGAGTTGGGGTGCTGCATAAAACCAGAGATTGAAATGAGCACAGATAAAGTTCCTTAAGCCAAATATGGAATAGACAAGAGCTACTCCTTGCTCAACGAAATGGACTCAACACCCCATATTAAATGCCTAAGAGTGTACCTGACTAGGAAGTATCTTAAAACCTATGGATTGCTATGTCTCTGAAAGAGAATCAAGTGTGTGTACAGGGGCATAAACGCAGCAGTGATAGGATTGGAGAGGTTCGGTGAGCAAATGAAGACCCTTTGAAGTCATATTGCATGGTACCCATTCCACGGGTCTCAACTCTCCAGGTTTAAGGTATTCTTCCTTCAGCTAAAACATGCATGTGGAACCCAGAGTATGATCAACCGTGTGATCGGGGGACGTGTTCCAATATGTGTCAGTTTTCGTCCCCTGGTACTCGGGTGCAACATTCCAGACGCTTTACTAACACTCTCCCGACTTGGAGAGTCAGTGCCTTTAACCTCCTGTTTGGCCCAGTTTGCAATTTCTGCGGAAGATGAACAGGAATAGGGAGAACCAATGACAGACTAGCTGGAGGTGTCTGGACGGGCAAATTTAACTCTCATTTCCCACCAGGAAGAGGAATTAACCAAAGGCTCAGCGTGCCGTGCCGGAACCAGATTAGGGCCTGAAGCCATCCTGCGGTGTTGCGGCCAGCTCACGGGAAAGCGAGTTGAAGAAAGGAGCTCAGGGGCACTGTAATTCACAAACCTGCAGAGTTATAAATGACAGCTATCGTCCAAAAATATACTGAAGTAAGGCTGCCAAGAGGACTTGAAAGCGGGGCAGAATTGCAGGAAACCGATTTCAGGAGGTAGACTGGAATTGCATTTAAAGCATAGGAAAAGAGGCAGAACGTCCACAATGATGCACTTGGCCAAAAAGGGCGTATGCGTTTTTTCCTGAATATATTCAGGAAAAAACGCATACGCCCTTTTTGGCCAACCAAGCAAGCTTGCAAAGGAAATCTGCACTACAATGAAGTCTCACTTCCCCCCGGTCAAAAGGGCCATCTGAAAAAAGTGTAAAATCCAGAAAGGCAGGACAGGCCATGGAGAACTGGGAGCCTTGTTATGCTGATGGGCGGGATGTAAATTGCCAACAGCCACTCGGGAGAAGTGTATGGTGTTTCCTGAAACATCTAAAAAACAAAGCAACAGAGCCTAGGGCACTTCCACTTATGGTCCTATAGCTTAGGGAAATTAAAATCAAAAGACACAGCCACCCCAAAGGTTGGGACGGCTCTGTTTACAAGAACCTGGTTTACGGTACAAGTTCAATATCGCAGAAAGTGAAAAATGGATAAAGAAGTTGTGGTACTTACGTACAAAGCAGTATCACTCAGCAATGAAATCTATGTCATCAGGCCCGTAGCAGCATAATGAGTGGATTCAGGTACGATGATACTAACTGAAATAAGTCACACAGGAAAAGAAACATCATAAGATATCACTAATACACGGAATGTAACCTTGGCTACACAGGAACTGAATTACAAAACAGAACAGGGTCTCAAATTTAGAAACCCAACTTATGCTTGCTTAAGGGGAAAGGTGAGTTGGGGTGCTGCATAAAACCAGAGATTGAAATGAGCACAGATAAAGTTCCTTAAGCCAAATATGGAATAGACAAGAGCTACTCCTTGCTCAACGAAATGGACTCAACACCCCATATTAAATGCCTAAGAGTGTACCTGACTAGGAAGTATCTTAAAACCTATGGATTGCTATGTCTCTGAAAGAGAATCAAGCGTGTGTACAGGGGCATAAACGCAGCAGTGATAGGATTGGAGAGGTTCGGTGAGCAAATGAAGACCCTTTGAAGTCATATTGCATGGTACCCATTCCACGGGTCTCAACTCTCCAGGTTTAAGGTATTCTTCCTTCAGCTAAAACATGCATGTGGAACCCAGAGTATGATCAACCGTGTGATCGGGAGACGTGTTCCAATATGTCTCAGTTTTCATCCCCTGGTACTCAGGTGCAACATTCCAGACGCTTTACTAACACTCTCCCGACTTGGAGAGTCAGTGCCTTTAACCTCCTGTTTGGCCCAGTTTGCAATTTCTGCGGAAGATGAACAGGAATAGGGAGAACCAATGACAGACTAGCTGGAGGTGTCTGGACGGGCAAATTTAACTCTCATTTCCCACCAGGAAGAGGAATTAACCAAAGGCTCAGCGTGCCGTGCCGGAACCAGATTAGGGCCTGAAGCCATCCTGCGGTGTTGCGGCCAGCTCACGAGAAAGCGAGTTGAAGAAAGGAGCTCAGGGGCACTGTAATTCACAAACCTGCAGAGTTATAAATGACAGCTATCGTCCAAAAATATACTGAAGTAAGGCTGCCAAGAGGACTTGAAAGCGGGGCAGAATTGCAGGAAACCGATTTCAGGAGGTAGACTGGAATTGCATTGAAAGCATAGGAAAAGAGGCAGAACGTCCACAATGATGCACTTGGCCAAAAAGGGCGTATGCGTTTTTTCCTGAATATATTCAGGAAAAAACGCATACGCCCTTTTTGGCCAACCAAGCAAGCTTGCAAAGGAAATCTGCACTACAATGAAGTCTCACTTCCCCCCGGTCAAAAGGGCCATCTGAAAAAAGTGTAAAATCCAGAAAGGCAGGACAGGCCATGGAGAACTGGGAGCCTTGTTATGCTGATGGGCGGGATGTCAATTGCCAACAGCCACTCGGGAGAAGTGTATGGTGTTTCCTGAAACATCTAAAAAACAAAGCAACAGAGCCTAGGGCACTTCCACTTATGGTCCTATAGCTTAGGGAAATTAAAATCAAAAAGACACAGCCACCCCAAAGGTTGGGACGGCTCTGTTTACAAGAACCTGGTTTACGGTACAAGTTCAATATCGCAGAAAGTGAAAAATGGATAAAGAAGTTGTGGTACTTACGTACAATGCAGTATCACTCAGCAATGAAATCTATGTCATCAGGCCCGTAGCAGCATAATGAGTGGATTCAGGTACGATGATTCTAACTGAAATAAGTCACACAGGAAAAGAAACATCATAAGATATCACTAATACACGGAATGTAACCTTGGCTACACAGGAACTGAATTCCAAAACAGAACAGGGTCTCAAATTTAGAAACCCAACTTATGCTTGCTTAAGGGGAAAGGTGAGTTGGGGTGCTGCATAAAACCAGAGATTGAAATGAGCACAGATAAAGTTCCTTAAGCCAAATATGGAATAGACAAGAGCTACTCCTTGCTCAACGAAATGGACTCAACACCCCATATTAAATGCCTAAGAGTGTACCTGACTAGGAAGTATCTTAAAACCTATGGATTGCTATGTCTCTGAAAGAGAATCAAGTGTGTGTACAGGGGCATAAACGCAGCAGTGATAGGATTGGAGAGGCTCGGTGAGCAAATGAAGACCCTTTGAAGTCATATTGCATGGTACCCATTCCACGGGTCTCAACTCTCCAGGTTTAAGGTATTCTTCCTTCAGCTAAAACATGCATGTGGAACCCAGAGTATGATCAACCGTGTGATCGGGAGACGTGTTCCAATATGTCTCAGTTTTCGTCCCCTGGTACTCGGGTGCAACATTCCAGACGCTTTACTAACACTCTCCCGACTTGGAGTGTCAGTGCCTTTAACCTCCTGTTTGGCCCAGTTTGCAATTTCTGCGGAAGATGAACAGGAATAGGGAGAACCAATGAGAGACTAGCTGGAGGTGTCTGGACGGGCAAATTTAACTCTCATTTCCCACCAGGAAGAGGAATTAACCAAAGGCTCAGCGTGCCGTGCCGGAACCAGATTAGGGCCTGAAGCCATCCTGCGGTGTTGCGGCCAGCTCACGAGAAAGCGAGTTGAAGAAAGGAGCTCAGGGGCACTGTAATTCACAAACCTGCAGAGTTATAAATGACAGCTATCGTCCAAAAATATACTGAAGTAAGGCTGCCAAGAGGACTTGAAAGCGGGGCAGAATTGCAGGAAACCGATTTCAGGAGGTAGACTGGAATTGCATTTAAAGCATAGGAAAAGAGGCAGAACGTCCACAATGATGCACTTGGCCAAAAAGGGCGTATGCGTTTTTTCCTGAATATATTCAGGAAAAAACGCATACGCCCTTTTTGGCCAACCAAGCAAGCTTGCAAAGGAAATCTGCACTACAATGAAGTCTCACTTCCCCCCGGTCAAAAGGGCCATCTGAAAAAAGTGTAAAATCCAGAAAGGCAGGACAGGCCATGGAGAACTGGGAGCCTTGTTATGCTGATGGGCGGGATGTCAATTGCCAACAGCCACTCGGGAGAAGTGTATGGTGTTTCCTGAAACATCTAAAAAACAAAGCAACAGAGCCTAGGGCACTTCCACTTATGGTCCTATAGCTTAGGGAAATTAAAATCAAAAGACACAGCCACCCCAAAGGTTGGGACGGCTCTGTTTACAAGAACCTGGTTTACGGTACAAGTTCAATATCGCAGAAAGTGAAAAATGGATAAAGAAGTTGTGGTACCTACGTACAATGCAATATCACTCAGCAATGAAATCTATGTCATCAGGCCCGTAGCAGCATAATGAGTGTATTCAGGTACGATGATTCTAACTGAAATAAGTCACACAGAAAAAGAAACATCATAAGATATCACTAATACACGGAATGTAAACTTGGCTACACAGGAACTGAATTACAAAACAGAACAGGGTCTCAAATTTAGAAACCCAACTTATGCTTGCTTAAGGGGAAAGGTGAGTTGGGGTGCTGCATAAAACCAGAGATTGAAATGAGCACAGATAAAGTTCCTTAAGCCAAATATGGAATAGACAAGAGCTACTCCTTGCTCAACGAAATGGACTCAACACCCCATATTAAATGCCTAAGAGTGTACCTGACTAGGAAGTATCTTAAAACCTATGGATTGCTATGTCTCTGAAAGAGAATCAAGTGTGTGTACAGGGGCATAAACGCAGCAGTGATAGGATTGGAGAGGTTCGGTGAGCAAATGAAGACCCTTTGAAGTCATATTGCATGGTACCCATTCCACGGGTCTCAACTCTCCAGGTTTAAGGTATTCTTCCTTCAGCTAAAACATGCATGTGGAACCCAGAGTATGATCAACCGTGTGATCGGGGGACGTGTTCCAATATGTGTCAGTTTTCGTCCCCTGGTACTCGGGTGCAACATTCCAGACGCTTTACTAACACTCTCCCGACTTGGAGAGTCAGTGCCTTTAACCTCCTGTTTGGCCCAGTTTGCAATTTCTGCGGAAGATGAACAGGAATAGGGAGAACCAATGACAGACTAGCTGGAGGTGTCTGGATGGGCAAATTTAACTCTCATTTCCCACCAGGAAGAGGAATTAACCAAAGGCTCAGCGTGCCGTGCCGGAACCAGATTAGGGCCTGAAGCCATCCTGCGGTGTTGCGGCCAGCTCACGGGAAAGCGAGTTGAAGAAAGGAGCTCAGGGGCACTGTAATTCACAAACCTGCAGAGTTATAAATGACAGCTATCGTCCAAAAATATACTGAAGTAAGGCTGCCAAGAGGACTTGAAAGCGGGGCAGAATTGCAGGAAACCGATTTCAGGAGGTAGACTGGAATTGCATTTAAAGCATAGGAAAAGAGGCAGAACGTCCACAATGATGCACTTGGCCAAAAAGGGCGTATGCGTTTTTTCCTGAATATATTCAGGAAAAAACGCATACGCCCTTTTTGGCCAACCAAGCAAGCTTGCAAAGGAAATCTGCACTACAATGAAGTCTCACTTCCCCCCGGTCAAAAGGGCCATCTGAAAAAAGTGTAAAATCCAGAAAGGCAGGACAGGCCATGGAGAACTGGGAGCCTTGTTATGCTGATGGGCGGGATGTAAATTGCCAACAGCCACTCGGGAGAAGTGTATGGTGTTTCCTGAAACATCTAAAAAACAAAGCAACAGAGCCTAGGGCACTTCCACTTATGGTCCTATAGCTTAGGGAAATTAAAATCAAAAGACACAGCCACCCCAAAGGTTGGGACGGCTCTGTTTACAAGAACCTGGTTTACGGTACAAGTTCAATATCGCAGAAAGTGAAAAATGGATAAAGAAGTTGTGGTACTTACGTACAAAGCAGTATCACTCAGCAATGAAATCTATGTCATCAGGCCCGTAGCAGCATAATGAGTGGATTCAGGTACGATGATACTAACTGAAATAAGTCACACAGGAAAAGAAACATCATAAGATATCACTAATACACGGAATGTAACCTTGGCTACACAGGAACTGAATTACAAAACAGAACAGGGTCTCAAATTTAGAAACCCAACTTATGCTTGCTTAAGGGGAAAGGTGAGTTGGGGTGCTGCATAAAACCAGAGATTGAAATGAGCACAGATAAAGTTCCTTAAGCCAAATATGGAATAGACAAGAGCTACTCCTTGCTCAACGAAATGGACTCAACACCCCATATTAAATGCCTAAGAGTGTACCTGACTAGGAAGTATCTTAAAACCTATGGATTGCTATGTCTCTGAAAGAGAATCAAGCGTGTGTACAGGGGCATAAACGCAGCAGTGATAGGATTGGAGAGGTTCGGTGAGCAAATGAAGACCCTTTGAAGTCATATTGCATGGTACCCATTCCACAGGTCTCAACTCTCCAGGTTTAAGGTATTCTTCCTTCAGCTAAAACATGCATGTGGAACCCAGAGTATGATCAACCGTGTGATCGGGAGACGTGTTCCAATATGTCTCAGTTTTCATCCCCTGGTACTCAGGTGCAACATTCCAGACGCTTTACTAACACTCTCCCGACTTGGAGAGTCAGTGCCTTTAACCTCCTGTTTGGCCCAGTTTGCAATTTCTGCGGAAGATGAACAGGAATAGGGAGAACCAATGAGAGACTAGCTGGAGGTGTCTGGACGGGCAAATTTAACTCTCATTTCCCACCAGGAAGAGGAATTAACCAAAGGCTCAGCGTGCCGTGCCGCAACCAGATTAGGGCCTGAAGCCATCCTGCGGTGTTGCGGCCAGCTCACGAGAAAGCGAGTTGAAGAAAGGAGCTCAGGGGCACTGTAATTCACAAACCTGCAGAGTTATAAATGACAGCTATCGTCCAAAAATATACTGAAGTAAGGCTGCCAAGAGGACTTGAAAGCGGGGCAGAATTGCAGGAAACCGATTTCAGGAGGTAGACTGGAATTGCATTTAAAGCATAGGAAAAGAGGCAGAACGTCCACAATGATGCACTTGGCCAAAAAGGGCGTATGCGTTTTTTCCTGAATATATTCAGGAAAAAACACATACGCACTTTTTGGGCAACCAAGCAAGCTTGCAAAGGAAATCTGCACTACAATGAAGTCTCACTTCCCCCCGGTCAAAAGGGCCATCTGAAAAAAGTGTAAAATCCAGAAAGGCAGGACAGGCCATGGAGAACTGGGAGCCTTGTTATGCTGATGGGCGGGATGTCAATTGCCAACAGCCACTCGGGAGAAGTGTATGGTGTTTCCTGAAACATCTAAAAAACAAAGCAACAGAGCCTAGGACACTTCCACTTATGGTCCTATAGCTTAGGGAAATTAAAATCAAAAGACACAGCCACCCCAAAGTTTGGGACGGCTCTGTTTACAAGAACCTGGTTTACGGTACAAGTTCAATATCGCAGAAAGTGAAAAATGGATAAAGAAGTTGTGGTACTTACGTACAATGCAGTATCACTCAGCAATGAAATCTATGTCATCAGGCCCGTAGCAGCATAATGAGTGGATTCAGGTACGATGATTCTAACTGAAATAAGTCACACAGGAAAAGAAACATCATAAGATATCACTAATACACGGAATGTAACCTTGGCTACACAGGAACTGAATTACAAAACAGAACAGGGTCTCAAATTTAGAAACCCAACTTATGCTTGCTTAAGGGGAAAGGTGAGTTGGGGTGCTGCATAAAACCAGAGATTGAAATGAGCACAGATAAAGTTCCTTAAGCCAAATATGGAATAGACAAGAGCTACTCCTTGCTCAACGAAATGGACTCAACACCCCATATTAAATGCCTAAGAGTGTACCTGACTAGGAAGTATCTTAAAACCTATGGATTGCTATGTCTCTGAAAGAGAATCAAGTGTGTGTACAGGGGCATAAACACAGCAGTGATAGGATTGGAGAGGTTCGGTGAGCAAATGAAGACCCTTTGAAGTCATATTGCATGGTACCCATTCCACGGGTCTCAACTCTCCAGGTTTAAGGTATTCTTCCTTCAGCTAAAACATGCATGTGGAACCCAGAGTATGATCAACCGTGTGATCGGGAGACGTGTTCCAATATGTGTCAGTTTTCGTCCCCTGGTACTCGGGTGCAACATTCCAGACGCTTTACTAACACTCTCCCGACTTGGAGAGTCAGTGCCTTTAACCTCCTGTTTGGCCCAGTTTGCAATTTCTGCGGAAGATGAACAGGAATAGGGAGAACCCATGACAGACTAGCTGGAGGTGTCTGGACGGGCAAATTTAACTCTCATTTCCCACCAGGAAGAGGAATTAACCAAAGGCTCAGCGTGCCGTGCCGGAACCAGATTAGGGCCTGAAGCCATCCTGCGGTGTTGCGGCCAGCTCACGAGAAAGCGAGTTGAAGAAAGGAGCTCAGGGGCACTGTAATTCACAAACCTGCAGAGTTATAAATGACAGCTATCGTCCAAAAATATACTGAAGTAAGGCTGCCAAGAGGACTTGAAAGCGGGGCAGAATTGCAGGAAACCGATTTCAGGAGGTAGACTGGAATTGCATTTAAAGCATAGGAAAAGAGGCAGAACGTCCACAATGATGCACTTGGCCAAAAAGGGCGTATGCGTTTTTTCCTGAATATATTCAGGAAAAAACGCATACGCCCTTTTTGGCCAACCAAGCAAGCTTGCAAAGGAAATCTGCACTACAATGAAGTCTCACTTCCCCCCGGTCAAAAGGGCCATCTGAAAAAAGTGTAAAATCCAGAAAGGCAGGACAGGCCATGGAGAACTGGGAGCCTTGTTATGCTGATGGGCGGGATGTCAATTGCCAACAGCCACTCGGGAGAAGTGTATGGTGTTTCCTGAAACATCTAAAAAACAAAGCAACAGAGCCTAGGGCACTTCCACTTATGGTCCTATAGCTTAGGGAAATTAAAATCAAAAGACACAGCCACCCCAAAGGTTGGGACGGCTCTGTTTACAAGAACCTGGTTTACGGTACAAGTTCAATATCGCAGAAAGTGAAAAATGGATAAAGAAGTTGTGGTACTTACGTACAATGCAGTATCACTCAGCAATGAAATCTATGTCATCAGGCCCGTAGCAGCATAATGAGTGGATTCAGGTACGATGATTCTAACTGAAATAAGTCACACAGAAAAAGAAACATCATAAGATATCACTAATACACGGAATGTAACCTTGGCTACACAGGAACTGAATTACAAAACAGAACAGGGTCTCAAATTTAGAAACCAAACTTATGCTTGCTTAAGGGGAAAGGTGAGTTGGGGTGCTGCATAAAACCAGAGATTGAAATGAGCACAGATAAAGTTCCTTAAGCCAAATATGGAATAGACAAGAGCTACTCCTTGCTCAACGAAATGGACTCAACACCCCATATTAAATGCCTAAGAGTGTACCTGACTAGGAAGTATCTTAAAACCTATGGATTGCTATGTCTCTGAAAGAGAATCAAGTGTGTGTACAGGGGCATAAACGCAGCAGTGATAGGATTGGAGAGGTTCGGTGAGCAAATGAAGACCCTTTGAAGTCATATTGCATGGTACCCATTCCACGGGTCTCAACTCTCCAGGTTTAAGGTATTCTTCCTTCAGCTAAAACATGCATGTGGAACCCAGAGTATGATCAACCGTGTGATCGGGAGACGTGTTCCAATATGTCTCAGTTTTCGTCCCCTGGTACTCGGGTGCAACATTCCAGACGCTTTACTAACACTCTCCCGACTTGGAGAGTCAGTGCCTTTAACCTCCTGTTTGGCCCAGTTTGCAATTTCTGCGGAAGATGAACAGGAATAGGGAGAACCAATGACAGACTAGATGGAGGTGTCTGGACGGGCAAATTTAACTCTCATTTCCCACCAGGAAGAGGAATTAACCAAAGGCTCAGCGTGCCGTGCCGGAACCAGATTAGGGCCTGAAGCCATCCTGCGGTGTTGCGGCCAGCTCACGAGAAAGCGAGTTGAAGAAAGGAGCTCAGGGGCACTGTAATTCACAAACCTGCAGAGTTATAAATGACAGCTATCGTCCAAAAATATACTGAAGTAAGGCTGCCAAGAGGACTTGAAAGCGGGGCAGAATTGCAGGAAACCGATTTCAGGAGGTAGACTGGAATTGCATTTAAAGCATAGGAAAAGAGGCAGAACGTCCACAATGATGCACTTGGCCAAAAAGGGCGTATGCGTTTTTTCCTGAATATATTCAGGAAAAAACGCATACGCCCTTTTTGGCCAACCAAGCAAGCTTGCAAAGGAAATCTGCACTACAATGAAGTCTCACTTCCCCCCGGTCAAAAGGGCCATCTGAAAAAAGTGTAAAATCCAGAAAGGCAGGACAGGCCATGGAGAACTGGGAGCCTTGTTATGCTGATGGGCGGGATGTAAATTGCCAACAGCCACTCGGGAGAAGTGTATGGTGTTTCCTGAAACATCTAAAAAACAAAGCAACAGAGCCTAGGGCACTTCCACTTATGGTCCTATAGCTTAGGGAAATTAAAATCAAAAGACACAGCCACCCCAAAGGTTGGGACAGCTCTGTTTACAAGAACCTGGTTTACGGTACAAGTTCAATATCGCAGAAAGTGAAAAATGGATAAAGAAGTTGTGGTACTTACGTACAATGCAGTATCACTCAGCAATGAAATCTATGTCATCAGGCCCGTAGCAGCATAATGAGTGGATTCAGGTACGATGATTCTAACTGAAATAAGTCACACAGAAAAAGAAACATCATAAGATATCACTAATACACGGAATGTAAACTTGGCTACACAGGAACTGAATTACAAAACAGAACAGGGTCTCAAATTTAGAAAACCAACTTATGCTTGCTTAAGGGGAAAGGTGAGTTGGGGTGCTGCATAAAACCAGAGATTGAAATGAGCACAGATAAAGTTCCTTAAGCCAAATATGGAATAGACAAGAGCTACTCCTTGCTCAACGAAATGGACTCAACACCCCATATTAAATGCCTAAGAGTGTACCTGACTAGGAAGTATCTTAAAACCTATGGATTGCTATGTCTCTGAAAGAGAATCAAGTGTGTGTACAGGGGCATAAACGCAGCAGTGATAGGATTGGAGAGGTTCGGTGAGCAAATGAAGACCCTTTGAAGTCATATTGCATGGTACCCATTCCACGGGTCTCAACTCTCCAGGTTTAAGGTATTCTTCCTTCAGCTAAAACATGCATGTGGAACCCAGAGTATGATCAACCGTGTGATCGGGAGACGTGTTCCAATATGTCTCAGTTTTCGTCCCCTGGTACTCGGGTGCAACATTCCAGACGCTTTACTAACACTCTCCCGACTTGGAGAGTCAGTGCCTTTAACCTCCTGTTTGGCCCAGTTTGCAATTTCTGCGGAAGATGAACAGGAATAGGGAGAACCAATGACAGACTAGCTGGAGGTGTCTGGACGGGCAAATTTAACTCTCATTTCCCACCAGGAAGAGGAATTAACCAAAGGCTCAGCGTGCCGTGCCGGAACCAGATTAGGGCCTGAAGCCATCCTGCGGTGTTGCGGCCAGCTCACGAGAAAGCGAGTTGAAGAAAGGAGCTCAGGGGCACTGTAATTCACAAACCTGCAGAGTTATAAATGACAGCTATCGTCCAAAAATATACTGAAGTAAGGCTGCCAAGAGGACTTGAAAGCGGGGCAGAATTGCAGGAAACCGATTTCAGGAGGTAGACTGGAATTGCATTTAAAGCATAGGAAAAGAGGCAGAACGTCCACAATGATGCACTTGGCCAAAAAGGGCGTATGCGTTTTTTCCTGAATATATTCAGGAAAAAACGCATACGCCCTTTTTGGCCAACCAAGCAAGCTTGCAAAGGAAATCTGCACTACAATGAAGTCTCACTTCCCCCCGGTCAAAAGGGCCATCTGAAAAAAGTGTAAAATCCAGAAAGGCAGGACAGGCCATGGAGAACTGGGAGCCTTGTTATGCTGATGGGCGGGATGTCAATTGCCAACAGCCACTCGGGAGAAGTGTATGGTGTTTCCTGAAACATCTAAAAAACAAAGCAACAGAGCCTAGGGCACTTCCACTTATGGTCCTATAGCTTAGGGAAATTAAAATCAAAAGACACAGCCACCCCAAAGGTTGGGACGGCTCTGTTTACAAGAACCTGGTTTACGGTACAAGTTCAATATCGCAGAAAGTGAAAAATGGATAAAGAAGTTGTGGTACTTACGTACAATGCAGTATCACTCAGCAATGAAATCTATGTCATCAGGCCCGTAGCAGCATAATGAGTGGATTCAGGTACGATGATTCTAACTGAAATAAGTCACACAGGAAAAGAAACATCATAAGATATCACTAATACACGGAATGTAACCTTGGCTACACAGGAACTGAATTACAAAACAGAACAGGGTCTCAAATTTAGAAACCCAACTTATGCTTGCTTAAGGGGAAAGGTGAGTTGGGGTGCTGCATAAAACCAGAGATTGAAATGAGCACAGATAAAGTTCCTTAAGCCAAATATGGAATAGACAAGAGCTACTCCTTGCTCAACGAAATGGACTCAACACCCCATATTAAATGCCTAAGAGTGTACCTGACTAGGAAGTATCTTAAAACCTATGGATTGCTATGTCTCTGAAAGAGAATCAAGCGTGTGTACAGGGGCATAAACGCAGCAGTGATAGGATTGGAGAGGTTCGGTGAGCAAATGAAGACCCTTTGAAGTCATATTGCATGGTACCCATTCCACGGGTCTCAACTCTCCAGGTTTAAGGTATTCTTCCTTCAGCTAAAACATGCATGTGGAACCCAGAGTATGATCAACCGTGTGATCGGGAGACGTGTTCCAATATGTGTCAGTTTTCGTCCCCTGGTACTCGGGTGCAACATTCCAGACGCTTTACTAACACTCTCCCGACTTGGAGAGTCAGTGCCTTTAACCTC
Source organism: Lagenorhynchus albirostris (assembly GCF_949774975.1). NCBI lineage: Eukaryota > Metazoa > Chordata > Mammalia > Artiodactyla > Delphinidae > Lagenorhynchus > Lagenorhynchus albirostris. The sequence goes on along the minus strand of NW_026783594.1, from coordinate 5,364 downwards.
CTGTTTGGCCCAGTTTGCAATTTCTGCGGAAGATGAACAGGAATAGGGAGAACCAATGACAGACTAGCTGGAGGTGTCTGGACGGGCAAATTTAACTCTCATTTCCCACCAGGAAGAGGAATTAACCAAAGGCTCAGCGTGCCATGCCGGAACCAGATTAGGGCCTGAAGCCATCCTGCGGTGTTGCGGCCAGCTCACGAGAAAGCGAGTTGAAGAAAGGAGCTCAGGGGCACTGTAATTCACAAACCTGCAGAGTTATAAATGACAGCTATCGTCCAAAAATATACTGAAGTAAGGCTGCCAAGAGGACTTGAAAGCGGGGCAGAATTGCAGGAAACCGATTTCAGGAGGTAGACTGGAATTGCATTTAAAGCATAGGAAAAGAGGCAGAACGTCCACAATGATGCACTTGGCCAAAAAGGGCGTATGCGTTTTTTCCTGAATATATTCAGGAAAAAACGCATACGCCCTTTTTGGCCAACCAAGCAAGCTTGCAAAGGAAATCTGCACTACAATGAAGTCTCACTTCCCCCCGGTCAAAAGGGCCATCTGAAAAAAGTGTAAAATCCAGAAAGGCAGGACAGGCCATGGAGAACTGGGAGCCTTGTTATGCTGATGGGCGGGATGTAAATTGCCAACAGCCACTCGGGAGAAGTGTATGGTGTTTCCTGAAACATCTAAAAAACAAAGCAACAGAGCCTAGGGCACTTCCACTTATGGTCCTATAGCTTAGGGAAATTAAAATCAAAAAGACACAGCCACCCCAAAGGTTGGGACGGCTCTGTTTACAAGAACCTGGTTTACGGTACAAGTTCAATATCGCAGAAAGTGAAAAATGGATAAAGAAGTTGTGGTACTTACGTACAATGCAGTATCACTCAGCAATGAAATCTATGTCATCAGGCCCGTAGCAGCATAATGAGTGGATTCAGGTACGATGATTCTAACTGAAATAAGTCACACAGGAAAAGAAACATCGTAAGATATCACTAATACACGGAATGTAACCTTGGCTACACAGGAACTGAATTACAAAACAGAACAGGGTCTCAAATTTAGAAACCCAACTTATGCTTGCTTAAGGGGAAAGGTGAGTTGGGGTGCTGCATAAAACCAGAGATTGAAATGAGCACAGATAAAGTTCCTTAAGCCAAATATGGAATAGACAAGAGCTACTCCTTGCTCAACGAAATGGACTCAACACCCCATATTAAATGCCTAAGAGTGTACCTGACTAGGAAGTATCTTAAAACCTATGGATTGCTATGTCTCTGAAAGAGAATCAAGTGTGTGTACAGGGGCATAAACGCAGCAGTGATAGGATTGGAGAGGTTCGGTGAGCAAATGAAGACCCTTTGAAGTCATATTGCATGGTACCCATTCCACGGGTCTCAACTCTCCAGGTTTAAGGTATTCTTCCTTCAGCTAAAACATGCATGTGGAACCCAGAGTATGATCAACCGTGTGATCGGGAGACGTGTTCCAATATGTCTCAGTTTTCGTCCCCTGGTACTCGGGTGCAACATGCCAGACGCTTTACTAACACTCTCCCGACTTGGAGAGTCAGTGCCTTTAACCTCCTGTTTGGCCCAGTTTGCAATTTCTGCGGAAGATGAACAGGAATAGGGAGAACCAATGACAGACTAGCTGGAGGTGTCTGGACGGGCAAATTTAACTCTCATTTCCCACCAGGAAGAGGAATTAACCAAAGGCTCAGCGTGCCGTGCCGGAACCAGATTAGGGCCTGAAGCCATCCTGCGGTGTTGCGGCCAGCTCACGAGAAAGCGAGTTGAAGAAAGGAGCTCAGGGGCACTGTAATTCACAAACCTGCAGAGTTATAAATGACAGCTATCGTCCAAAAATATACTGAAGTAAGGCTGCCAAGAGGACTTGAAAGCGGGGCAGAATTGCAGGAAACCGATTTCAGGAGGTAGACTGGAATTGCATTTAAAGCATAGGAAAAGAGGCAGAACGTCCACAATGATGCACTTGGCCAAAAAGGGCGTATGCGTTTTTTCCTGAATATATTCAGGAAAAAACGCATACGCCCTTTTTGGCCAACCAAGCAAGCTTGCAAAGGAAATCTGCACTACAATGAAGTCTCACTTCCCCCCGGTCAAAAGGGCCATCTGAAAAAAGTGTAAAATCCAGAAAGGCAGGACAGGCCATGGAGAACTGGGAGCCTTGTTATGCTGATGGGCGGGATGTCAATTGCCAACAGCCACTCGGGAGAAGTGTATGGTGTTTCCTGAAACATCTAAAAAACAAAGCAACAGAGCCTAGGGCACTTCCACTTATGGTCCTATAGCTTAGGGAAATTAAAATCAAAAGACACAGCCACCCCAAAGGTTGGGACGGCTCTGTTTACAAGAACCTGGTTTACGGTACAAGTTCAATATCGCAGAAAGTGAAAAATGGATAAAGAAGTTGTGGTACTTACGTACAATGCAGTATCACTCAGCAATGAAATCTATGTCATCAGGCCCGTAGCAGCATAATGAGTGGATTCAGGTACGATGATTCTAACTGAAATAAGTCACACAGGAAAAGAAACATCATAAGATATCACTAATACACGGAATGTAACCTTGGCTACACAGGAACTGAATTACAAAACAGAACAGGGTCTCAAATTTAGAAACCCAACTTATGCTTGCTTAAGGGGAAAGGTGAGTTGGGGTGCTGCATAAAACCAGAGATTGAAATGAGCACAGATAAAGTTCCTTAAGCCAAATATGGAATAGACAAGAGCTACTCCTTGCTCAACGAAATGGACTCAACACCCCATATTAAATGCCTAAGAGTGTACCTGACTAGGAAGTATCTTAAAACCTATGGATTGCTATGTCTCTGAAAGAGAATCAAGTGTGTGTACAGGGGCATAAACGCAGCAGTGATAGGATTGGAGAGGTTCGGTGAGCAAATGAAGACCCTTTGAAGTCATATTGCATGGTACCCATTCCACGGGTCTCAACTCTCCAGGTTTAAGGTATTCTTCCTTCAGCTAAAACATGCATGTGGAACCCAGAGTATGATCAACCGTGTGATCGGGAGACGTGTTCCAATATGTCTCAGTTTTCGTCCCCTGGTACTCGGGTGCAACATTCCAGACGCTTTACTAACACTCTCCCGACTTGGAGAGTCAGTGCCTTTAACCTCCTGTTTGGCCCAGTTTGCAATTTCTGCGGAAGATGAACAGGAATAGGGAGAACCAATGACAGACTAGCTGGAGGTGTCTGGACGGGCAAATTTAACTCTCATTTCCCACCAGGAAGAGGAATTAACCAAAGGCTCAGCGTGCCGTGCCGGAACCAGATTAGGGCCTGAAGCCATCCTGCGGTGTTGCGGCCAGCTCACGAGAAAGCGACTTGAAGAAAGGAGCTCGGGGCACTGTAATTCACAAACCTGCAGAGTTATAAATGACAGCTATCGTCCAAAAATATACTGAAGTAAGGCTGCCAAGAGGACTTGAAAGCGGGGCAGAATTGCAGGAAACCGATTTCAGGAGGTAGACTGGAATTGCATTTAAAGCATAGGAAAAGAGGCAGAACGTCCACAATGATGCACTTGGCCAAAAAGGGCGTATGCGTTTTTTCCTGAATATATTCAGGAAAAAACGCATACGCCCTTTTTGGCCAACCAAGCAAGCTTGCAAAGGAAATCTGCACTACAATGAAGTCTCACTTCCCCCCGGTCAAAAGGGCCATCTGAAAAAAGTGTAAAATCCAGAAAGGCAGGACAGGCCATGGAGAACTGGGAGCCTTGTTATGCTGATGGGCGGGATGTCAATTGCCAACAGCCACTCGGGAGAAGTGTATGGTGTTTCCTGAAACATCTAAAAAACAAAGCAACAGAGCCTAGGGCACTTCCACTTATGGTCCTATAGCTTAGGGAAATTAAAATCAAAAGACACAGCCACCCCAAAGGTTGGGACGGCTCTGTTTACAAGAACCTGGTTTACGGTACAAGTTCAATATCGCAGAAAGTGAAAAATGGATAAAGAAGTTGTGGTACTTACGTACAATGCAGTATCACTCAGCAATGAAATCTATGTCATCAGGCCCGTAGCAGCATAATGAGTGGATTCAGGTACGATGATTCTAACTGAAATAAGTCACACAGAAAAAGAAACATCATAAGATATCACTAATACACGGAATGTAACCTTGGCTACACAGGAACTGAATTACAAAACAGAACAGGGTCTCAAATTTAGAAACCAAACTTATGCTTGCTTAAGGGGAAAGGTGAGTTGGGGTGCTGCATAAAACCAGAGATTGAAATGAGCACAGATAAAGTTCCTTAAGCCAAATATGGAATAGACAAGAGCTACTCCTTGCTCAACGAAATGGACTCAACACCCCATATTAAATGCCTAAGAGTGTACCTGACTAGGAAGTATCTTAAAACCTATGGATTGCTATGTCTCTGAAAGAGAATCAAGTGTGTGTACAGGGGCATAAACGCAGCAGTGATAGGATTGGAGAGGTTCGGTGAGCAAATGAAGACCCTTTGAAGTCATATTGCATGGTACCCATTCCACGGGTCTCAACTCTCCAGGTTTAAGGTATTCTTCCTTCAGCTAAAACATGCATGTGGAACCCAGAGTATGATCAACCGTGTGATCGGGAGACGTGTTCCAATATGTGTCAGTTTTCGTCCCCTGGTACTCGGGTGCAACATTCCAGACGCTTTACTAACACTCTCCCGACTTGGAGAGTCAGTGCCTTTAACCTCCTGTTTGGCCCAGTTTGCAATTTCTGCGGAAGATGAACAGGAATAGGGAGAACCAATGACAGACTAGCTGGAGGTGTCTGGACGGGCAAATTTAACTCTCATTTCCCACCAGGAAGAGGAATTAACCAAAGGCTCAGCGTGCCGTGCCGGAACCAGATTAGGGCCTGAAGCCATCCTGCGGTGTTGCGGCCAGCTCACGAGAAAGCGAGTTGAAGAAAGGAGCTCAGGGGCACTGTAATTCACAAACCTGCAGAGTTATAAATGACAGCTATCGTCCAAAAATATACTGAAGTAAGGCTGCCAAGAGGACTTGAAAGCGGGGCAGAATTGCAGGAAACCGATTTCAGGAGGTAGACTGGAATTGCATTTAAAGCATAGGAAAAGAGGCAGAACGTCCACAATGATGCACTTGGCCAAAAAGGGCGTATGCGTTTTTTCCTGAATATATTCAGGAAAAAACGCATACGCCCTTTTTGGCCAACCAAGCAAGCTTGCAAAGGAAATCTGCACTACAATGAAGTCTCACTTCCCCCCGGTCAAAAGGGCCATCTGAAAAAAGTGTAAAATCCAGAAAGGCAGGACAGGCCATGGAGAACTGGGAGCCTTGTTATGCTGATGGGCGGGATG